>NW_024080809.1:140868-386482 GCF_003009895.1 Hyaena hyaena | reverse complement strand
CCCCCCCGCCCCCCCCCCCCACCGGGCCAGAGGAGACAATTTCGGTAGTAATGGCCCGATATTTTCACAGCTTCGCACCTTTGCGATTGCCAATTGCCGGTGACCTCTGCTTGGCTCCTTTCAGAACCAGCCCAGGCGCTCCCGCCTCCGGGAAGCCGTCGGACCCCTGCCCAGCCACAGCCATTGCAGTCTTCCCTGGCCTGGTGGTTTGGGCACAGCACTGTGCTAGCATCTCCCAAATTCTGTTTTAATTTATGTTGGGCACTGCTGGGCAGGGGAAGCCTCACGAAACGTTGGTTGAGGCCGTGAGCAAGGAGGAGCAGTGTAAGCAGACCCTCAGAGCAGCTCCGGGAAAAATAGCCCCTGCCTGCTTGGGAAGCGTGCCCTGCGTTTGTGGAGGAAAGGCTGTTAAAGGCATCTCTTTGGCCTCTCCCTCTCCCTCTCCAGGCCTATGTTATTCTGGCTCTACTGCCTTTGCGTCAAGTCCTTGTCACTGTCAGGTCTCATATTTCATTGAGACCAGTGTTAGAAAGGTGCAGTTTAGAGCAGACCCTTACTCCGGAAAGGGTTTGCCACACCTTTCCCGTGGGGAGTGTCCCCGGCATGCAGGGTTGGTGATTCGGCCGCTGGCAGTCCTCCAGTGGTAAAGGCAAAGTAGGGCTGTAACTGAATCCCCTGGGGATTTTGTTAAAATGCAGCCTGTGAATATGGGGGTATGGGGTGGGGACCTGAGAATCTGCATTTCGATGAGCCTCCAGGTGATGCCCGCCTGCAGATCATGGACCACAAGGGATGTAGAAGATTGCTTCTCCAAGTGCAGTGGGTCAGGTGGGCCACAGATTAGCAGTTGACCACCCCTCACCCCCACCCCCACCTTCCACCAGTATCCCTAACTTAGTAGCTTTAAACACACATTTATTTAGAGTTTTTGAAGCCAGAATCCACAATTGGTTGTAGAGGGCTAAAGCCAGTGTCCACAGAGCTGGCTCTTTCTGCAGCTCCAGGGGAAAGTCGGTTTCCTTGCCTTTTCCAGCTTCACGGGCCACCCACACTCCTTGGCTCACGAATCACATCTTTTTGCCCTCAACTTCTGCTGTCACACCGTGTTCCCTGTCTGACCTTACTGTGTCCCTATCGTAAAGACCCTTGGGATTACAGTGTGCCTACTAGGTAACCCAGTATCGTCTTCCCAAGTCAAAGTCCTTAACTTCATCACACCTGCAAAGGCCCTTATGCCATATAAGGTAACCTATTTCATAGGTTCCTGGTACTAGGACTTAGACGCTTCAGGGAGCCATTATTCAAGCCCTACTTCACTGTCTACTTCCTAAGAAAAGGCGCATTTTCTTACTCATACATACGGAAATGTATTTTATCCCACTGAGAAGTGCACCGCATCAGGTGATGTCACTTTTTCCCTTTATTAGGGATGTTTACTTATGTCATTTGATTAAGGTTGTATTGGGTGGGTCTCATCACTTTAAATTTCTTGTATTTCCTTTTGGAATTAATACACAAATTGTGAGGAGAAACTTGGAGACCATAGGAATATTCTATTTATCAAATATTCACTGAGTTTTAGCATTCACTGATGATTCCGGCTTGATGCAGTTATACTCTGATGGTAATGTTGAATTTTTTTTTTTAACATTTATTCATTTTTGAGAGGCAGAGTGCAGGTAGGGTGGGATATAGAGAGAGACAGACAGACAGAATCCGAAGCAGGCTCCAGGCTCTGAGCTGTCAACGCAGAGCCCGATGCAGGGCTCGAACTCACAAGCTGTGAGATGGTGACCTGAGCCGAAGTTGGATGCTTAACCAACTGAGTCACCGAGCCCCACCCTCCCAAATGTTGATTTTTTAAAAACTCCATTATTCCTTCTGTATTTATTAGTGGACATTCTACTTTTTAGAATTTGCCTTATCTCAGGTCGCCTGGGTGGCTCAGTTTAAGTGACTGACTCTTGGTTTCAGCTCAGGTCATTTTCTCTTGGGCTCTGTGCTGACAGCATAGAGACTGCCTGGGATTCTCTCTCTCCACTTCTCTCTGCCCCCACTGTGCTCACACATGAGCAATTCTCTTTCTCTAAATATAAAATAAATGTTTAAAAAAAAAAAAAGAGCTTGCCTTCTCCTCCATTCCCTTACTTAACCAATTTTTTCTTCTGTTGATCCACAGATTTTTAATTTTTCCCAATTCATTATAAACCATTTGTTGTTATTTATTTTGATGGTCTAATTGCCCCAGATTGGGCTAGTAGTAGCCCCCTTCCAGCTTGCCCCTGTGTCTTTAACCATTTATTTTCTAGCATTTTACTGCTTTCTGGGACAAGAAAATATTCGAGGCTTCTTGGAATTTTGCTGTCCCAACCTTGGAATTAGTCATTTCTCCAAAGAACCCTGATTGCTCTTCTGAAGTGTTTTTGCTTCTAGGCTTTTGCAGTGGAAAGACCTAGGGGAGAAATGTAGCGCTCTCTCTCTCTCTCTCTCTCTCTCTCTCTCTATATATATATATATATACCTTTATTTCCTTAAACTAAAATATCCAGAGAATGTTAAGACGAATTGAGCCTTTATTCACTTTAGGGGGCGCATGGGGAGCTCAGTCGGTTAAGTATCCCACTTTGGTTCAGGTCATGTCTCGTGGTTCTGACCGCTCAGAGTCTGGAGCCTGCTTCTGATTCTGTGCCTCCCTCTCTCTCTGCTTCTCCCCTGCTCTTACTCTGTCTCTCAAAAATAAATGAAACATTTAAAAAATAAAAAATATTACTTTATTATTAGCTCTTTGGGACATAAAACATGTAAACTTCAGAAATATGGAGTTGGTCAGATATAATAAGCCAGGTGTCAGTCTGTCTCATGTGACAGTCTCCTGCTGTAATAGCTAATATTTATTAAGTGCTATGTGCCAGGCTAAGTGCCTTACATGTATTTATTATCTCTTTTAATCTCCACAATTATGAGGCACATATATTTATTACTCTGTTTTACAGATGAGAAAACCGAGGTTCAGAGAGACTGGGTGACTTGTGGAAGATCACACAGCCAATAAATAGCAGCGCCGGGACCGGAACTTGGTCTGTCTGCTCCCGAAGTCTGTGTTCAGACTGCTGCACTACACCGCCATCTCTAACGTACAGTCTAACTCAGCCTACATTGCCCCCGGCTCTTGAAATCTGACTGATAGTAAATACCAGGGCATTAGCTCGACCTCATACAGGTTCTTGCTTGAGCACTAGACAGCAGAATGTTGTGTTAAGTGCTGGCAGGGCCCCTGACCTTGGGAAGCTATGGCACCTGTCATTTTTCCTCCTCCTCCTCCCCAGGGCTTCCCAGTGGTCCCTTATGAAATACATAAGCCCATCTTATCTATGTCACAGATGACTGTAACTTCCAACCTCACAATAGCACAGCTTGCGGGGTCCTTAGAGCCCCTCTGGGGCCTCCTCCCTGCTCAAGTATTTCCTCCCTCAAGGGCAGAGATGTGTGGGTAAATGGAGACCTTAGCCTCCCTTAATCACCAATATATCTAGCTCCTATCAGGCCTGATGACCGCCAGGACCTGTTATTTGACCTATGACAGCTAGAGAGCTTTTAAAAAAGTCCTTTTGAATGTAAGAGCAATAGGCAAGTATGTATTTGTTGGTTCTTTTGGGAAGGGCGGCATCCCAAAGTATCTCATAGTTATCCTGAAATGAATCCGAATTAATTAGAAGAATGTGTCTATTGTTAAAATCAGATTCGATTCTCAAAGTCGTGTGACTCTGCTTGGCTGTTTCCCAGGCCCACGAGGATGGAAACGGATTACCTGAAGAGGTGCTTTGGTAGCTGCCTGGGCCAGGCACTGGCAGAGGTGGCGAAGGCTCGGCCCGGTGACCCTATAGAGTACCTGGCTCACTGGCTTTATCATTACAGGAAAACGTCTAAAGCAAAGGAAGAGGTGTGTGTGTGCATGGAGTCTGCTTGGGGAGGGCTTCTCAGCTTCCTCGCTGTAATTTGAAATCCAAAGCGGGATCCCAGAGCTAGCCCGAAAGGTGTGTTGGTTTACTCCGCTTTGGAGATGGCGTTAGGCCCAGATATTCTTGACGTCTGGGGAGTGTGGGGGCGGAAGAGGGACTCCGACTCAGAGGGGCTGTGGCATTGGTAGATTTGGAGGTACTCGCGGGCAAAAGCTAGCTGCAGGAGCAAGTTCAGAAGGCTGACAGGGCCCGGGCCTGTGGTCTGTCCCAGCGAGGCCAGGCCCGTCCACGCAGGCTTCCCAGGGGCTGACCTGATTCAGCTCCCTTATCAGCGCAGGGTAGCGGAGAGAAGTCCCAGCAGAAGGCAGAATATGAGAATAGCCTCAAAAAGGCCAAAATGACAGAACTGCTGAAGCAAGAAGAGAGTCAGATTCCACAGACATATGAAAAGTGTCACCAGGTAGGGAGGAGGAACCCAGCAGTGGGTGCCTCCGCGGCCCAGGGATGGATGCCTGGAAAGCCTCAAGTCCGCTAGGCCCCCGGGCAGTGCATCGAGGCTCCTGTAAGCCTACCCCTCCCTCCTTACTCATATGTTTATATATAAACCAGTCTTATTCGCCATCCTTGTCGACGAAAAAAGAAAATGTTTCAAGGCAATTCCATTTTAGGTTTCAAGAAATACCTGCAATGTTACTGGTTTTAGAAAATAAGATTTAGGGGCGCCTGGGTGGCTCAGTCGGTTAAGCTTCTGACTTTGGCTCACGTCGTGATCTTGCGGTCCATGGGTTTGAACCCTGCATCAGGCTCTGTGCTGACAGCTAGCTCAGAGCTTGGAGTCTGTTTCAGATTCTGTGTCTCCCTCTCTCTTTGCCCCTCCCCAGCTCGTGCTCTGTCTCTCTCTGTCTCAAAAATAAACATTAAAAAATTTAAAAAAAAAGAAAATCAGATTTAAAAACAAATTTGCTGTCACTTGAAACAAATATATTTCCTTACAAGATCCTTTGAACCTTTTTCAAGAATTATTCTGCATTCCATGGGAAAAGATAGTTGCAAATGACATATCAGATAAAGGGTTAATATCCAGAATCTATAAGGAACTCACCAAACTACACGCCCGAAAAACAAACAACCCAGTGAAGAAATGGGCAGAAGACATGAACAGACACTTCTCCAAAGAGGACATCCAGATGGCCAACAGACACATGAAACGATGCTCAGCATCCCTCCTCATCAGGGAAATACAAATCAAAACCACACTGAGATACCACCTCACGCCAGTCAGAGTGGCTAAAATGAGCAAATCAGAGAACTCTAGATGCTGGCGAGGATGTGGAGAAACGGGCACCCTCCTACACTGTTGGTGGGAATGTAAACTGGTACAGCCCCTCTGGAAAACAGTGTGGAGGTTCCTCAGGAAACTAACAATAGAACTCCCTTATGACCCAGCAATAGCACTGCTAGGAATTTACCCAAGGGATACAGAAATGCTGAGGCATAGGAGCACATGTACCCCAATGTTCATAGCAGCACTCTCCACAATAGCTAAAACATGGAAAGAGCCTAAGTGTCCATCAACAGATGAATGGATCAAGAAGATGTGGTTTATCTATACCATGGAATACTACATGGCAATGAGAAACAATGAAATCTGGCCATGTGTAGCAACATGGATGGACCTTGAGGGTGTTATGCTGAGCGAAATAAGTCAGGCAGAGAAGGACAAATATCATATGTTTGCACGTATAGGAGGATTAGGAGGAACTTGACGGAGGAACAAGGGGGAGAAGAAGGGCGGAAATGGTGGGGGAAAGGGAGAGAGGCAAACCATGAGAGACTCTTGAATGCTGACAAAAACTGAGGACTGATGGATGTGGGGGGGAGGGGGGATGGGCATGGAGGAGGGCACTTTGGGGATGAGCACTGAGTGTTATGTAGAAACTAATTTGACAATAAACTATTTGTAAAAAAAAATAAAATAAAATAAAATAAAATCTGTGTAAAAAAAAAAAAATTATTCTGCATTCCAGAAACCAAATGTGGTTATCCGTATATATTTCAAGTGTATTATTTTATTTATTATATACTATTTACTTAAGTATTTTATTTGCTGTGCACTACTTATTTACGTATCAAATCACAGATGCCTTCTCTGTGATGCTGTGATACTGCTCATAAATTATTACCTTCTCGCAGTGGGAAACTGCTGTGTGTTCATTAGTCTGACAGGCATATCTTTTATCTCCTGAGATTTCTGCCACAATTTTCTGAAAAAACACCTTGTGCTGGTTTTTCGCTTTCTACAAAGTTCATGAGACCCAGATAGGAAATTGACTTCCTGGGCTTGATATCTGACATCCTTCCACCTCTCACCATATTCCTGTGTGTTAAAATCTTCAGTGTAGTTTTGTACAATTCACTTTTTTTGTTAGTTTCCAAAGCCACCTTTAATGAAGAGACATGAAGCTACTTAGCTTACATACACTTAGCTCTCGTCATCATCAATAGATTTATTTTTTTAAGTCTGGAGGTTTTAAAAGTAAATCAAGCCAAAAGATAGGTAGTTTCATACTACTGTTTGACAATAGTCCAAAGGAACTCTCGCTTGGGAACTTTTCATTCATTCTTTTTTTTTTTTTTTTTTAAGCTTTTAAAGTTTATTTATTTATTTTGACAGAGAACAGACCACACAAGTGGGGAAGGGGCAGAGAGAAGGAGGGAGAGAGAGAGAGAGAGAGAATTCCCAAGCAGGCTTCACGTGCAGTCAGCACAGAGCCCGATGTGGGGCTCAAACTCACAGACTGTGAGATCATGACCTGAGCCAAAGTCAAGAGCCGACACTTGACTGACTGAGCCACCCAGGCCCCAGGAACATTTCATTCTTTGCTCAGTTGCTGGGAGACGGTAGAGGGGAGGTTGTGAAGCCGAAGTTGTCATCCCCTTACTGCCCCCTCCCCTACTTTTCTAACATCACACTTCACTGTTAATAGAAATAGAAACGTATAAGGGAGGGAAAGACTTCCAAGACTCCACCCTGGTTTCACAACTTTATTAAAGAACACTTTGCTGCCATGAAAGATTTGAATTGTCCCATTGTGTTGTACCCAGGAGCTCTTACACCCTGTAGCAATATTCCTTGCAAGATTTAGATGAGTAAAAGGTAAGCTATTCTTTCACCAAGTGTGAGACAAAGGCAGTTGTGAAGGAAGATGGGCAGGAGAGCCAGCACGAATGCCTGCACTAAGTGCCAAGTTTTTTCGAGGAAGACGGCATGTGCAAATTGTGGTCATGGAAATCATTGCCCTTTGTTAGAAGGAAATAGACCCAACAATGATCTTAAAACAAAGCTTCCCTTGATGAGCCACGTCGTTCACATCAAGTTACTCTCAGAGTATAAATTGAAAAGAGCCAGGTAGAGGGTGGAGAAGTAGAGATACCTCAAGTAAGATGAGATTCGAAATTTTTATTTCTCATCGGCTCAAGGCAAATGGCGGACTATTCCTGGCTACTGGTCATTATCAAATTTTGAGTCACTAGTACTATGAAGTCTGGTCTCACATAGGCCCTGGATGGTGGAATAAGATTTCAGCAGGCGTGCCGATGGCCTTTGGTGGATACACTCAAAGCTTTGCAAAATTTTCCTTAGTATCTGAAAACCATCATTGCTTGCATATACCTTAGAGAGTCATTGGGTACCCCAGCTTGAATACTACTGGTCTCGTGGACACATGAAAAAGAGGAGTACAGGCAGCACTGTGTAGTTAACATCATAGCCAACCATAGCAATAAGAAGAGATAGCAAGAGGAGTATTTAAGTCAGGCCTAAGAGAAAGCTAGCAAAAGTTGCCCTCATATTTCTCTTCATTAAGCTGAGGTAGTTTTGAGTAAGTGAACCATAATTCTGTTTCTAAGTTTGAAAACAATCCCTTTGTTTATAAAGATGTGGCCATACAAATGTTTTATAAGTACATTTTTATGGAATCAATACATAGATTTGCGGGGCGCCTGGGTGGCTCAGTCGGTTGAGCCTGACTCTTGGTTTCGGCTCAGGTCATGATCTCATGGTTTGTGGGATAGACCCCTGTGATGGGCTCTGTGCTGCTTGGAAACCTTTTTCCTCTCTCTCTCTCTCTCTCCCCCCCCACCTCCCCTGCTCGCACCTCTCTCTCTCTCAAAGTAAATGAACATTTAAAAAAAAAAAAGATTCTCGGGGCGCCTGGGTGGCTTAGTCAGTTAAGCGTCCTACTTTTGCTTAGGTCATGATCTCACGGTTCGTGGGTTCGAGCCCCGCGTCGGGCTCTGTGCTGACTGCCAGCTCAGAGCCTGGAGCCTGTTTCAGAGTCTGTGACTCTCTCTCTCTCTGACCCTCCCCTGCTCACGCTGTCTCTCTCTCTCTCTCTCTCCTAGAAATAAATAAAACATTAAAAAAAAAAAAAGATTCTGTCTCTCTCTGTCTCTCTGTCTCTCTCTCCTTCTGCTCCTCTCCCCCTTCCATGCTTTCTCTCTCTAAAAACCAAAAACAAAAAGCATAGACTTGCTGTGTAGACACATAGCACTTTGAAGTTAGAAGGGTCTTTGAGATCTCATGGGACTACAGCCACATAGATACTAGACTGCTTGATGCTGTGTCATAGGCCACTGAGACTGAATTCATTTTTTCAATCTTTTTACTTTGTGCTTCATTTTTGGTCACTTCTATTATCTGTCTTCAAGTGTATGGACCTTTTCTCTTGTAATGTCCACGATCCCATTTAGGGATTCAGTAAATTTTTACATTTTGGATATTGTCCTTTTCAATTCTAAAATTTCTGTCTGGTTCCTTTCTATAACTTCCATTTTCTCTTCTCCTCTACCTTATTTTTTCACTCTCTGTGAAATTTTTTTCTCCTTTACATTTTTTAAAATTGTTTACTTTTGAGAGGGAGAGCACATGCGAACAGCAGAGGGGTGGGGAGACAGAGGATCTGAGGTAGGCTCTGCACTGACAACGCAGAGCCCAGTGCGGAGCTCAAACCTATGAATGGTGAGATCATGACCTGAACCAAAGTCAGATGCTTAACTGAGCTACCCGGGAACGCTACTTCTTTAAATTTTTAAAAACATTTATGATAAGTGTTTTATTTTATTATTTTTTTCATTTAAACCTTGTTTATTTTTGAGGGAGAGAGAGAGCACAAGGAGGGGAGGACAAAGAGAGAGGGAGAGACAGAATCTGAAGCAGGCCCCAGGCTCTGAGCTGTCAGCACAGAGCCCGACACGGGGCTCGAACTCAGGAACCGCAAGTTCATGACCTGAACTGAAGTCAGACGCTTAACAGACTGAGCCACCCAGGCACCCCTGTGATAAGTGTTTTAAACCCTGGTCTGCCAATTCTATGATCTTTGTCATTTTAAAGTCTCTTTCTATGACATACGTTTTTCCTAGTTTATGGTATGTATGTCTAATAATTATTACTTATGTGCTGAACATTGTAGATGATACTTTGCAGGGAGCCTGGATTATGTAGCTTTCCTGTCAATGGTGTTGAGTTTTGTTCTGGCAGGCAGTAAAATTTTCAGTGAATCATCCCGATCCCATCTGATTTGTTTTATGCTTTGCGAGAGCAGATCTGTTTAATTTTGTTATTAGTCTCGGGCAGGAAAATGGCAGTATTGTGTTCTTGGCATCCTTAGTGTGTTTCTGTCTTTGCTAATGAACTCTTTTGCTGCTTTGTTTTGTTCAGCCACTAATATCACTAGCTAGTTCCACAATGAAGCCTGTATTCACACGAGAGAACACAAAACCCCTTGAGAAGGATGCCTTGAAGCCAGAGTCTTTGCCAGGTGCTTCTAGTATGATTCCAGGAATGCCTCAATAGAGTCCTTCTTGACAGACGTCTGGCCAGGGTGACTGCAGTGTCGAAACTCTACAAGAAATACATTCCGAGGCTTTTCAGCATGAAATTGCTTCCAGAATGCATCCTGGCTCCACATCTCCTTAAGTGATCAAGAGGTGCCTGATTCTCCTGATGCTTCTCTCAAAGCTGCAAGTTGAGGAAAGGGCCACCTATGGCTCTGACCTGAAGACAGTGACTCTGTGGATTAAAGCAAAATTTGAGGGGCTGTGGAAGGAAGTGACTTACAGGGACTCTCCAGCCAAAGTTCTGTTCTGATGGCCATGAAGAGCCCTTAATCAGGTAAACATTTCAACTACTGAGAGGATAAAATAAACTCATAAGGATTTCAAATAAGTAACCAAAAGACTTTTTCCTCTTGATTGATTGATTGATTATTATCTTTTAGATTAGACATTAAAAACATCCGTTTCATGTGTTCGTGTCTTGACTTTAGATGAATTTTGCAGCCAGGTCCCCGAGTCCCCGAGTGTTCACACATGTCCTAGAGAGTCCCCGTGTCATAGACAACAGGTATTTAAAACAGCTCCAGTGTCAGTGAGCTCAGCGTGGCCACACACACCCAGAGGGTATAGAATGGAAAAGAACAGCCTTCCCACTTAGATTTGAAAATGGCTTGAGATAACCCGGGGATACTGGCTTGGGGTTCGAATAGTTAAGGGTGGGCCCCAGTAGGAAGCGCCCACCCTTGGGAGAGGCTTGCGTGGCTTGAAACTCCCGCCGTGCCCAAGCTGGGAGCACCTGAGTTTATCGGTGTCCCCAGATGTAGGGCGCAGTGGGGAAGAGGGACAGTTGACACCTAAAAGCTGTCAGCAGTCAGACGCCAAAAAATGGAGTCAGGCATTATCACAGAGGGCAAACCTGGGAAATGTGAGTGGCCTTGACCCACTCAGTCTTTGAGTAAAGCAAGTGGTGAGGTCATTACTTCAGATTTGCACCTGGTGGGTAGGCGTGCAGCCACACTTTCCAGAGTGGCTGGAAAAAGCCAGAGGATCCAAAAACCCATACACAGAAGCAAAGAGAACTTTTTAGAGGACCCAGTGCAATCCGTGGTGGATGTGGTGGTATCTGCAGCCCCCAGGGGAAGGGTGAAGTCCCCTGCCTGAGAACAGCTGTCTCTCAGACATCACAGTCCTAGTGAGGTGAGTTGTAACTTTTGTCTACTTTAAGGGATCCCATACTTTTGCCTTTGACCATTATTTAGCCCCCGTATTTGATCATGTTACTGGGCAATAAAAATGTAATCAGTCTCTACCACTGTTTTTTTGCACTGTTTCCAAATTTGGCTTTTTGTTGTTATTTTGTTACAAAATAGTCATTACAATGAACTTTCTTGTACACATATCTTAGAACATCTCTGCTGGTAGATCTATAGATTGCTAAATCTAAAGATACTTGTGGGCGCCTGGGTGGCTCAGTTGGTTAAGCAGTTGACTTTGGCTCAGGTCATGATCTCACAGTTCGTGAGTTTGAGCCCCGCGAGGGGCTCTGCACTGACAGAGCCTGGAGCCTAATTCAGAGTCTCTGCTTGGGGTTTGGTGTCTCCCTCTCTCTTTGCCCCTCCCCCACTCACGCACACGCACACTCTCTCTTTCTCTCTCTCTCTCTCTCTCAAAAATAAATAAATAAACTTAAAAAAAATCACAATGATGCACCACTACACATTTGTCAGGATTACTAGAGTTAAAAAAATAGTGCAACACTGAATACTGGTGAGGATCAGGAAAGCTCAAATCACTCATACTTGGCTGGGGGGAATGTAACATGGGACAATTACTCTGGAAAACAGTATAGCAAATCTGTAATAAAACTGAACATGCAATTGCTACATAAGCCCGCATTTGTATTCTTGGACACTTCTATTTGCACATAAACCTGTTTGTGAATATTTATAAAAGCTGTATTCACCGTAGACAAAACCTGGAAATAACCCAGATGTTCTTCAGTGGGTAAGCAGTTCAACTGTAGTCCATCCATATCTCAGAATACTATTGAGCAGTTAAAGGAATGAACTATTGATACATGAACAACTTGGACAAAGCTGAAGAGAAATGATGGCGACTACAAAAGGTTGCAGGAAATTATGTCTAATCCCAAAAAGTAGCAGACTATATGATTCCATTTATAAATAACCTCACAAAGATGGAGGCTAGATTAGCGGTCGCCATGGCTTAGGGCAGGGGTGGGGGAAGGATGATGTGGTTATAAAAAGCAACAAGAGGGGTTTTTGTGCTGATGGGGCAGTTTCGTATTTTGATTGTTGTGGTAGATACGCAAACCTGCACGTCTGAAAAAAAAAATCACTTGGAATCAAATACACCGACAGGCAAGTACAAGTCAACTGGAGAAACCTTGAATCTGATTGGTGGATTGTATCAATGTCAATATCATGGCTCCATAGTTTTGTAAGATGTTACCCTTTGGGGAAACTAGGTAAAGGATCCATGGAACTCTATGTTATTTCATACAGCTGCATGTACATCTATAAGTATCTCAAAATAAACAGTTTTATTTTTTAAAAGTTGATAACATTCTCATCTTACATACACTTCATTTTCGAATATCCTAAATTACCCTAATAATGTACTTTGGTTTTTATTTATTTTATTTATTATTTTTAAAATTTTTAATGTTTATCTTTTTAAAATTTTTAATGTTTTTTAAAATTTATTTCTGAGAGAGAGACAGCGTGAGCAGGGGAGGGTCAGAGAGGGAGGGAGATACAGAATCTGAAAGAGGCTCCAGGCTCTGAGCTCGCTGTCAGCACAGAGCCCGACATGGGGCTCAAACCCATGAACCATGAGATCATGACCTGAGCCGAAGTCGGGCGCTTAACCAACTGAGCCACCCAGGTGCCCCAATGTTTATTTATTTTTGAGAGAGAGACAGAGCACAAGCAGGGGAGGGGCAGAGAGAGAGGAAGACACAGAATCTGAAGCAGCTCCAGGCTCCATGCTGTCAGCACAGAGACCAAAGTGGGGCTCAAACTCATGAACCATGAGATCATGACCTGAGCCCAAGTCTGACACTTAACCGACTGAGCTACCGAGGTGCCCTGGTTTTTATTTATCTTAAAAAGAAAATGTTACCTTTTATGTTTAATTGCCATCAATTTTGCCTAATTGCCACCAAGAAAGCTAGACTACTGTACACTCCCATTTCAAAGTGGTCATTTCTTTATACTCTTGCCACACTGAGCTTGTTATTTTATTTTCTGTTCATCTGACATGTGAAAAATAGTAGAGTTCTTTATATATATTCTGGATACTGACCCCTTATCAGATAATATTTTGCAAACACACACTATTATTATCCCCATTTTACTGAAGAAGAAACTGAAGCACACAGACGTTAGGTAGCCTGCCTGAGTCCATGTGGCTGGAAGTGGGAGAGCCAGTGTTCAAACAGTTTGGTTCCAGAGTGAGGGCCTGAACTCATTCATCAGCCCTGCCCTCAGAAGGGTAGCCTCAGAGGGCCCCCTCAGTGGCTCAGTCGGTTAAGCGTCCAACTCTTGATCTTGGCTCAGGTCCTGATCTCATGGTTTGTGAGTCTGAGTCCTGCGTCGGGTCTGAGCTGAAAGCATGGAGCTTGTTTGGGATTCTGTCTCCCTCTTTCTCTCCTGCTTCCTCCCTCTCTCTCTCTTTCTCTCTCAAAAATAAATAAACATAGAATAAAAAAAAGAGCAAAGGTTTAGGATGGAGTACTTCTTCCTCCAAAGGATATGTACTCAGACTTTCTATACTTTTAAGTTAAAGTTTTTGTTTTAATTCTAGTGTAGTTAACATACAGTGTGATAGTGATTCAACAATTCCATACATCACCCTGTGCTCCTCATGACAAGGGCCCTCCTTCATCCCCATCACCTATTTAACCCAAACCTCCACCCACCTCCCCTCTGGTAACCATCAGTTTGTTCTCTATAGTTAAGAGTCTGTTTCTTGGTTTGCCTCTCTCTCTCTCTCTCTCTCTCTCTCTGTCTCTCCTATTTTTTCCCTTTGATCATCTGTTTTGTTTCTTAAATTCCACATATGAAGAGATGAAAAGATAAAGAAGATGGAGTATAAATATATGCAATGGAATAGTAATCAGCCATAAAAAAAAAAAATGAAATCTTGCTACTTGCAACAACATGGATGGAGCTAGAGAAAAATGCTACACAAAAATAGAGAAAGACCAATGCCATATGAGCTCACTCAGTCTTTCTATACTTTCTAAAGGGAATATGCAAATTTCCACTTACCCCTTACGTTGATTCCTCCACCTGTGTTTAGAGAAAGAAACATACTTTAAAAAGCACTATCTGAGTTTTCAAGAATACTATCTGACTTACACTGGATATTTAATATGTGCCCTATGCTAAGGGCTTGATTGCATTGTCTCATTCAACTCTCTTGGCACACCCCTCCCCGAGTTGGGTACTTTAATAATCCCCATGTTATGGCTGAGGAAACAACTAAGGCTCAGAGATTAGTGACTGGCTCAAGGTCAGACAGCCAGGAGGTGGCATTTGGGTCTGTCTGTCAGGAGCTTACACCCTTGACTGCCAGGCTGTGCTGCCTCACACTTCCTGATAAAGGAAGTTTAATTCCCCTGTCCATGGGCATTTTACTCCAAGTCAGTTACAGTCTTTTTCTTACCCCGTAGATGAAATGAATCTTCAAAGAGCTTTCAAATGATCATCGTTATCCAGAAGCACTTAAGCTCACTCATGCATATTTTACTGTCTTGATTATCAGCCCAAATTAACCAACACTCTAAGCATTTGCAGTCCCAAACAGGATCCTTCAAACATTCACGTTAGAACCTTTAGAAACACTTATAACCATGAAGGTGAAAGTCCACAAATTAAAGTTTTTCCCGATGACAGCATAACATCTTCCAGTGAAAACCTTCTTTTGAGTAATTTGTACTTAACGATATCATTCTTATATTTTTCCACAGATAGTAAATATTTTTCAAAAGGTGTAGTAATATCTTATGGGGAAACAAACACCCTCCTTCTCTCTTTGGAAAGAGATCAAGAATGACTTTTGGAGAACAAACACAAAAGCTATGCTATCACATCTGGATGTGGTTAGAACATGAAAAGGAAAATTTAAGTAGAATATAAGTCAATATAAGTGTTAACTAGCAATGTAGCTAGAAGAAGATGCTTGTCAACAAAGAAACACTGGTGAGTGATTTTCATGATAGGATTGAAATGTATGATTTTTATGAGGACAGTTTAATGCTTGAACCAACAGCTCCTCAAGGAGAGCTTACAGCTGAGTCATATAGTAAAGGGAAAGTCTTCCTGATCTTTCTGCTTTCAGGTTTGACTTCTGTTTGTCAAGATAAAAATTTTTATGTCTTTCAGCAAAACAGCAAGCCGGAATGTCACAGAAATAAGAGGATCTCAGTTAGTGTTCCCAGAAAGTAGACCGTTGGACACCATGATCAAAAGGAGATGAAAGGATAAGGAAGATGGGGTATAGATATAGGCAATAGAAGAGTAATCAGCCATGGAGCTAGAGGAAAATGCTGCACAAAAATTTGCTGGCACCAAATAGGGTTTCTTGAGTCTGCTCTTCTCCAGAGTCATGGTCAAAAGATACCCCCTTCAAAGAAATGGTTAGAAAAGAAAACAATTCTTTGGTTGCCGTTGTCCAGAAAGAACAACTTTCAGGAATAAAATGATAGGATCCAAGGATATCATTGTCCAGAAATATCACACTTGCAGATAAGTTTACGCAAAATGAAATGGAGTGATCATAAACATCAAGAGACGTACATTGTTGGCACAAAAAATTGCTCCGTAAGGGGCGCTGGAAAAAAATCCACGTATAAAATGCCAAGAAGGGAGAAACTGATGACAAATCATTGCCCCTAATGATAAAACCCATGGCTATTTCAGCCAGACTGCAGTCATTCCCCACCCCTCTCGGAAAAAAGTTACCACTGGGTGACATATTCCGGAACCATAATAGGCCAGAATAAAATATCTTCAGATCATTTGAAACTAACTACATGGATGGAGATAGCTGAGAAGAGACTTTGCAAGAATTATCACCAGGGTAAATAAATTCTACAGATGAGCCTGACCAAGGGAAAAAAAATCCTTCATGAATAATGACCAAGAGAAAGCAATTTTATGAGAAAAGTTAGCCAGGGAAAAATTCTTCAATATTCATCACTGTCAGAGTCAGTGCATAAAATCAGTGTTTATGAGCCTCCTCAAAAATCAGTTGCTTAATAAAATTAGCCACCAAATAATTAGCCCAAGAGGGACCTTTAGAGGCTGGGGATCCTTGGATAAAGATATTCAAGACAAGCTCTTCAAAAAGGAGTGTTTGGCAGCGGGGAGGAAACACCAGGCTGGCTCAGTGGGTAGAGCATGTGACTCTTGATCTCGGGTGATGATTTCGAGCTCCGTATTGGACATGGAGCCTACTGAAATAAAAAAGTAGTATGTGTGTTGGCGGGGGGGGGTCATATTTTTTAAAAAGAGATGATTGAGGGTGGTTCAGTTGGTTGAGTGTCTGACTTGAGCTCAGGTCATGATCTCATGGTTCGTGGGTGTGAGCCCTGCATTGGGCTCTGTGGATTCTCTCTCCCCCTGTCTCTCTACTCCTCCCCTGCTTGCGCTGCGTCCCAAAATTAAATAAAACCTTTTAAAAATTAAAAATCTTAAAACTTTAAAAAGAGATGATTGGGACCATTCTTCAAGTCACATCAGTGGATAAACATCTCATCAGTGGTCAAATGTGAGTGGGACCCAGTTCCCCAAGCATTTCCCTCAGGGAAGCAGTCATGTACCAAAGACTATTACAAAGACATGGCCTCTCACAAGTCTATCCGGGAGCAGTTGAATCCAATTAATAGAATCCAGAAGGAAATGTACCCCCCCCCCACTTCCCCAAATTCTGGTCTGGGAGAAGCATTTCCAGTGTCCCACTTAGGACATAATTACAGAGAAAATGGTATTAGGAAGAGAAACCTCTACGCAATAGGACTGTCCAGAAAAGAAGATATTCAGGAAGTTCATAAAGAAACATAACACCCAAAGATTAAGATGTTTAGAAGAAAACTTCAAGAGGCTTGTTCTAAAGGATTGTTCATTGAATCACTGAGAAATGATAAAACGAAGCAAATCTGGACATCAGGAGGAATTAAACCCGTGTATAAATAAGGGCAAGCCCCTTGGCAAAAGTTTCTTAGGATTATTCTTCAGGAGTTTACCAACGAGGCTCTGTACCACAGTATCCTGACACGACTTCAGACATGTTACTATCCATCTCCAGATCCCTTCAGAGCAAAATATCAAAAGAATGATCATTTTCATGGGTAAAGCTACAAAATTAAAAAAAAAAAAAAAACCTCAATAAAGAACAAGTTCTTCAGCAAATGTCACCATAAATAGTATTATATAAATCTGGTCAAATCTACCATCTGAAGATTAAAAGTTTCAAGTATAAGATTAGTCAGGATAAAAATCTTCCCAGTAAAACTTTAGAAGAAGAACAAGTAATGAATGCTTTGAGCTGGGACAATTCCCCCCAGCATACACTGTCAGAATATCTATGGAGAGGATCCAACTCAGTGAGATTCCCTGGCAAAGGAAAAAGATCTTTAGAGAAAAATAGCCAGGATAAAATGTTTTAGGAATAGTGGAGTAGTTTGGAGCAAGGCTGAGCTGTCACTGAGCTCACAGTGCCATCGGCCTGTGGCCCCACAGAAAGAAGTGCTCAGCAAATCACCTCTCCTAAGAAAATTCCATGAGGGGTGCTTGGGTGGTTTAGTCAAGGTTGGGCATCCAACTCTTGATTTCGACTCACGTCAGATCATGCATGGTTCATGCGTTTGAGCCTTGCATCAGGCTCTGCACCATCAGTGGGATTCTCTCTCCCTCTCCCTCTCCCTCTCCCTCTCTGTCTGTCTGTCTGTCTGTCTCTCTCTCTCTCTGCCCCTCCCTGCCTCTCTCAAAGTAAATTAATAAACTTTAAAAAAAAAAAAAAAGAAGTTCCATGATCTCAATTAATCTCTTTTCAGAAAAATCAGATACCCACGTGTTCCCACAGATTTTATCTTGAAGTGCAAACTCTGTAGGCAGACAGTGTTATCCAAGTTTAAGCTATAGAGGGAGGTCTTCCTTCAGTACTCTATGATCCCTTTCTAAATAGCCATATGTTAGTGGTCTTACTTATTCCACTGATTAGTTCAGATTCCTCCCTAGACTATTTTTGTCATCCCCTAGTAATATGTCCTGTAGGCGCCCACACGATGCCAAGTAGTATCTCTCCTGCTCAGTGAATTTGCTCCCTCTGCTCTCCAAAGAATGGTTTGAAGGAGCTTGCCTCCAACCAGTCACTGCTCCCTCCCACCTCCATGGCCACTTCCAAGGGCTGAAACTTCACCAGAATCCGGAGGCAGAGATCTGAGCCTTTGGGGCATTCTGGTAGAAGGAGAGAAAAGATCTCCTTGCCATTTTATATGCCTCCTACAGCCCTTCTGCTCCTACAAAGGAAGTGAGGCATGAGAAAGAGCTTGTTAATTTATCAAGATGTATAAAGATGTAGGTACAAAGTTGTACAGCCAAATATGTTTATAATAATGAAAACACCTAAAGCAATTAGAATGCTCACCAAGACGGGGAATGAGGTAGTATGGCTAAATGGTCATATGGTGTGTGTGTGAGAGAGAGAGACAGAGACAGAGACAGAGACAGAGACAGAGACAGAGGGGGCATGGGAGAAAGATGAGGGGTTTGAAAAGATGCTATAAAATGGATCAGGTTTTTTACCTTATTCCAAAACTTATAAAATAAGACTCAGAATCTACATAACTACAAACAAAGCTGCTCTTTTTTTAGTATTTCTTCCTCCTGTCTGAGATGCGCCCTTCTAGTACCCAAGTGAAGGGAAAAGGAGGAAAAGACAAATCATAGACTCGAAGTTGCCAGGCACAAGCTTGACTGCCCACCTCCACCACCAGGGGGCGGTCTTAGAGGATGGGGGCGGGGCCGAGGTGCAGGGGTGGGGCTCCAGTTGTAGGGAACTTTTCTAAGCCCTCCTAGCCCACCTTTCCCCTCGAAGGGTTTTGTTTTACATAACTGGCAGAATGTGGTATTGTGTCCCAGATTCCACTATGCTTAGCATCGAACTTTTTCTTTCTTTTAAATTTTTAGTGTTTATTTTTGAGAGAGAGAGACAGAGCACGAATTGGGAGAGTGGGGCAGAGAGAGAGAGAGGCACAGAAACCGAAGCAGTCTCCAGGCTCTGAGCTTCAGCACAGAGCCTGACATGGGGCTTCAACTCTCAGATCATGACCTGAGCCGAAGTCCGAAGCTTAACCGACTGAGCCACCCAGGCGCCCCTCAAACTTTCTTAAAACAAAGATGGAACATTTCCTGAATAACTTCACAGAACAAAAGAGAACATATGCAAACGTAGACTGACAATTTTAAGAGCAGCTTATAAAAAGGGGGCTTTGATTTGGTGTTTCACGTCTTGTGTATTTCAGATAGGTAGCTAGAAAGAACAAGCCGCATTGCTGAAATTCATCACAATAACATTCTGCTCTGACTCTAATGCAGCCATTAAAAGCAATAATGCAGGAAGATATGTGATGACGTAGCAAATATATTATCTCAGCGAATATGGTTATGTGTCTGTACACAGAGAACTATATAGAAAGACGCTCCTTTGAATGATGGGATCGCTGCTGACTTTTTATGTTGTGAGTACTTTTCTGTATCACCTAAACTTCTTTATGAATGCTTTTCAAAATTAAAAAAAAAATAAAGCAATGTTTTCACTGAGAAAATAAAATTAATTTTTTTTAAATTAAAATTATCCAGAGCACCTGGGTGGCCAGTGGGTTGAGCCGCCGACTTCAGCTCAGGTCATGATCTCTCAGTTCACGAGTTCATGCCCCGTGTCGGGCCGTGTGCTGACAGCCAGCTCAGAGCCTGAAGCCTGCTTCAGATTCTGCGTCTCCTCCTTTCTCTGCCCCTACCCTGTTCGTGCTCTGTCTCTCTCTGTCTTTCAATAACAAATAAATGTAAAAAATTTAAAAAAATAAATAAAATTAAAATTATTCATATGAATCTAAGCAGCTCAATTTCTTTACTTTTAGAGGTCTGAAATACACATTTTTTACTTTTTAGGGTTTTTATTTTATTTTTGAGAGAGAGAGAGATTTTGTGTGTGTGTGTGTGTGTGTGTGTGTGTATGTGTGAGCGAGCAGGGGGAGGGATGGAGAGAGGGAGAGACACAGAATCCCAAATAGGCTCCAGGCTCTGAAGTGTCAGCATACAGCCTGATGCAGGGCTCGAACTCACAAACCACAAGATCATGAACTGAGCCAACGTTGAATACTCAACCGACTGAGCCACCCAGGTGTCCCTGAATTATACATTTAAAACCTTAGCCTTCTCTGTAACTGTTTGACGGGATGCTCCATTCCCCAGTCTTTGTGTATCCACAAGATTCTTCTCCACCAACCTCCAAAATGGGACAGTAGTTTTTCTGGCTAATTCTCTACCAGTCCTTCCTCCAGGAGGAAGACTGACCTCTTTGCTTATTGAGATTGTCTGTGCCTGCCAGCTGTGGGGTCACATTTCTCTCCTGGGCAGACTAAATCCATTCAATGTCACACCATCTGGCATCCTCCCGCATGGTCTAGTTCAATGTCACACTGTTTGATGTCCTCCGCCACGGTCTTGTGAACCTGTCGGTACTTGTCAGAGGCTCAGTAGGTCCTCCTCTCTGTTTCAGCTTCTCAACCTGCAACTTTGGGGAAAGTCAGTCCCTGTGGAAGGAGATGGGAGACATTACCCCATTCGTCAGTTTAGCTGGTTACCTATTTCTGCGAACATCATCAGGAGTAAACTGAAATACAGGGAGGACCCACTGAAACCATTCTCTTGTCATAATGCTGCCCTTCAGATTTGAATCATAACGGCCTTCGCCATGGCCATTATCCATTGCTCACAGCTACTGTTATGGTCACTATTATAACCACCACTAGCTGAAGCTTCTAACTCTTTCCTACCAGTCCTAGTCCTTCAGGGATCTCATTGTCAAGAAGTCAGTCTCTGCTTTTTCCTCCTGCGAACATCCACCTCTGGCTTCCACTGGCGCCAGCGACACGGAAATGAGTTAATTCACACATAGCACACAGAGTGGTGTGCCTGGCACATGGGGACTCCTCCATAATATCTGCTGCTGTTGCTTTCACTGCTACACTAAACTCAGGTCATTTTTTTAATTGTTTATTTCCCTTTTATTTTCTATTGATATTTGGTAACGTCTTTTTTTTTTTCTTTCATAGTTTATCGTCAAGTTGGTTTCCATATATAAACTCAGATCATTTTAAACCTGTAGTTGCAGGGCGCCTGGGTGGTTCAGTCGGTTGAGCTTCTGACTTTGGCTCAGGTCATGATCTCATGGTTCTGTGAGTTTGAACTCCCCCCACCCCACTCAGGCTCACTGCTGTCGGCACAGAGCCCGCTTCAGGTCCACTGTTTTCCTCTCTCTGCCCCTCCCCTGCTCGTGTGCGCTTTCTCTCAAAAATTAATAAACATCAAAAAAATAAAATCTAATAAGTAAACAAACAAACAAACAAACAAACTCACAGTTGTGTTGCTGCTCTGAGTCCCCACCCGGTCACCATTCTCCCCTCTGTGCTGACAAAAGCCCCAGCCTGTGTTCCCCCCCACGGCCATGTGGTGTCACTAGCACTTCACAAACTTGCTTCTGAAAAGGACTTTTCAGTGGGGATTCTTTTTTTTTTTTTTAATATTTTTATTTATTTTTAGGAGAGAGAGAGACAGCGTGAGCAGGGGTGGGTCAGAGAGAGAGGGAGATACAGACTCTGAAACAGGCTCCAGGCTCTGAGCTGGCAGTCAGCACAGAGCCCAACGCGGGGCTCAAACCCACAAACCGCGAGATCATGACCTAAGCGAAAGTCGGTCGCTTAACCGACTAAGCCACCCAGGCGCCCTTTCAGTGGGGATTCTGATCCCACCCATGTGTCTGTTTATACAAAGAACCAGGCCTAGATGAACAGATCTCTGATAGATTGCAGGTCGGTTTCCTTTTTGCATTTGTTTCCACGGAGGTTTACTTACCATTTAATTCTGTGTAAAATGCCCCTGATTTAGCGTCTGTATTTCTCATTAAGAAATTATAAGTAAGGGCGCCTGGGTGTCTCAGTCTGTTACGCATCTAACTTCAGAGCAGGTCATGAGCTCACGGTTGGTGAGTTCAAGCCCTGTGTCGGGCTCCGTGCTGACAGCTCAGAGCCTGGAGCCTGTTTCGGATTCTGTGTTTCTTCTTTCTTTGCCCTTCCCCTGCTCACTCTCTGTCTCTCTCTCTCTCAAAAATAAATAAACATTTTTAAAAAAATGTTTTAAAAGAGGATAGTAATGCTTTCTTTTGTTTTTCCTAAAGTTTCTTTTGAGAAAGAGAGAGAAAGAGGGAGTAAGCACATGCAAGCAGGGGGAGGGACAGAGGGAGAGAGAGTCCCAAGCAGTCTCTGAGCTATCAGCGCTGGGACCGCTCTGGGAACCATGAGACCAAGACCTGAGCCCAAATCAAGAAGTGGACTCTTAAGTGATTGTGAGCCACCCACGCGCCCCAGTAAAGCTTTCTTTACAGAAGCCGAGGTGAGGATGCCTGTGACAATGTATGTAAACGCAGCACTTGGCCAGACAGGTCACGAGTGTATGGCGGCTGGAAGTTATTGTCTTCACTGCGATAACGGAGAGCACAAAACCATTCAGGACCAAGCGTGCGTCCATACCATGGTTGTCTGTGCTCACATGGAGAAATTGGTGCAGCATAATCCTTGTCCCCAAGGAACTTCTAATCCAATCAAACAGCAAATCATACAGCAAATAATAATTGCTCAAAGCTGACTGGAATTAGATCTGAAGAGACAAACCACAAGTCTCAAGAGAATCTAAAGCAAGAGAAACTGCCGTGGAGGTAGGTAAGCCTAGACTTCTGGATGTAAACACAGATAGGGGGTGGAGGGGCGGAGGTCAGGCCCACATACCCAAGGTGGTGCAGAGGGAAGCCAAGCCCACCACCCAGGGTTCCATTTATTGAGTAAATCTGAACTCAGCCTGCAGCCCGCTAGAGGGGTCCATGCAATACTCCCCGGAAAGGCTCTTTCTTCTCTAAGTCTTGCGGTGACTGACAAGCTGGGTCACAAAGGTACCTCCCTGTGAAGAGAGGAACCGTGGCATTTGCTCAGAGATCTTTCCAAAGTGCCTGGGGAAAGACAAAGTGCTTATCTCAGGTACTGGAGTCTCCTTCATTCTATCACTTCTGTGGACGCATTTAGCAAGACCCTGAAACACAGGGCAAAGCAGTTTCCTTATGGCTAATTATACCCCAGAGCTACACAGGCCAACCATCAGTACAGGTACTTTCCTGCTGGGAAGGTCAGGGAAGGACTCAAGAAGGGGGTGACATTGACCTGGGCCTTGGTGGGATCTGGGGAAGACTTTCTAAAAAGGAAGAAGAAGAGCAAAGGAAGACAGAGGCAGGGGGTGGAATGCACAGACCGCGTCTGGATCTGGTAAATGAGCCTGGTCTGCTGGAGCAGAGAACACCTTTGCCACTGGCAAGCGCTCCGGTTCCAGATGCTTCCAGGGCTGCTGACATTGGGCAGGGGTCTGGGCTAAGGTTTGGAATGCCTTATCTCATCCCAATTTTACACACGAGATACTATCATCTCTGTTCTTTAAGAGGGTTTCAGTGAGATAAGTGACTAAGGTTTCAGGGAGAAAGTCCGTTAAAACTGGAATGCGACCCTGACCCCAATTTCTAGCAAAAGTCATTATGCAATGTTAGCTGTCAGTGAGATATGACTGGAAAAGTACATTAGGGTCAGGTCAGAGATGGGCCTTGAATACCTAGCAGAGTATCGTGTTCAGTGACCCTAAGTCTACGTTGTGAGACCACTTTGGAGGTCTAGGAGGTTCTGGTGGAGTCTCCTTAAGCCTGAGTAGGAAGGTGCATACAGACTCAAGTCAACGAACAACCCAGAAAATCCCTGATTTGAGATAGAGTGGTGTCTTCTGGGGCTGTGACTCCAGATTTAGGGCACAGGGAAAGGCTTCCCAGGTACTGGGTGTGCTCCCTCTGCCTTTCTTCGGCAACACTCTTGGCCTCTGTCATCTTCAGGACCCAAAGGGGCACTTTACTGGTTTCCATAGTTACGTATACTTATGCCCAGTAAAAATGGGCCACCGGGAGGCTGATGGTGGTACGAGAAAACACAGGGTGGTACTGATGAGAATTTACGGCCTCACAGGCCCTCTCCTCATTCCCCTGGGAGCATCCCAGGGCCTTGGTTTCCTCCTTTCCCTGATGGAGGAGGAAGGAAATTCAACAGAGCTGCTGGAAAAGCAGGATGCTAGAGCACAGAAAGGAGTGAGCTGTGACTCAGGTCACCTTGAATGAATGTATGAGGAGCTTGGACAAAGGTGTGTGCCATCTGTAAAACAGTAGGAAAGACCAGGTGATCCTGAAGAGCCTTCCGAGATTGATTTGTTGTTGTTGCCGTTCCATTTTTTTATTGTGGTTAAAAAAGAAAAAAGAAAAAAAAACATTGTAAAACATACTACCATCTTAACCATCCTGAAGTGTATAGTTCAGCACATTAAGTCTACTCACCCCATTGCACACCTGAGCTCCGGAACTTTTTCATCTTGCATAAACGAACCTCTGTACCCATTAAACAACTCCCCATGTCTACCTCTTCCCTGCCCCACTGGTCACCACCATTTTACTTTCGGTTTCTAGGAGTTTGACTGCTTTGCATACCTCAGATAAGTGGGTTCATACAATATTTGTCTCTCTGTGACTGTTTTATTTCACTTAGTACGGTCCCCAGGCTTCATCCATGTCGTAGCACGTGACCGGATTTCCTTCCACTTTAAGACCAAATAACATTCCCGTGTATGTATGTATACCACATGTTGTTTACCTAGTCACTCGTCGGTGGACATTTGGATTGCTTCCACCTCTACGCTATTGTGAATAATGGTCCTATAAATGTGGGCATGCAAATATCTTTTTTGAGAGCCTGCTTGACTCTCAGGCTTAAGAGGCAATGAGTTTGGTTGCAAGTTTTATGACTGCTTTATGTAAAAAAAAACCAAAACAAAAACATGGGAGCAACTTGAAGAGCGACCAAATGGAAATTGACACTTCAGATACGGTGGGGCCATGTTTATTTTAGGACATTCAGAGACTCAAAACTAATATTTTGACAGTCGACAAAATCCCAAAGCTTCACAGGATGGGGCGAGAACAGTCCTAAATGTGGGCCTTGTAGAGAGCGTCCTCGCATTCTGTAGCATAATTGTGAACTTTAGTCACAACATTACCCAGGAAACGCTTGCAGCAGATAGTGCGTATCTGTTCATATAAATCATTTGCTGGATGAGCCATGCATTGACTTGTTGGAAAATATGGAAGATTTTATGCCAGGAAAAACATCCTTCAAATTTAGTCATGTATACTGTCCCCCCAGGGAAAAACATTTTGCATCCACGCATTTTCCTTTGAAAGAAAAGTTTGCTTCTCTCTCCCGAGCAGCCTGGTTGAAAGGTCTGGCCAAGGATCAGGCTTACAGGAATGCGCCTAAATATTGGAACCTGGCCCTCAGGCTCAATGACTCAGTGGGGTGGTGGGTGTTTTTAGATGATGAATTTTCTAGCAAAGGTGTGCCTCCCGGTTGTGGTGCAGAAGTAACTTCCATCACTAATCACAGAATCCTCTTTAGAGAAAACTGTAGTGAACCCCAGCTGATCCACTGAACCTTTCCTCGCAGAGTTCATGTCCATAATCAGACTTCCTGTCTCGGGGTGGTATGGGAGAGCCAATCCATTCTTTTCAATGACCATCCCGAGCCCCATTCTGGAAGTGTGGCTATGAAGCGTGTATGCTAGTCTGATGGGGGAGGTAGAGGGTGGGGGGGGGGGGACTGTGGCAGCAGAAGAAGGAACCAAGCGTGGGAGCCTCAGAAAAGGGGAACTAACTCAGGCAGACTGGGAGGAGAAGGATCGTGCAGATGATATTGGAGCTGGGCATTGAAAGATGAAGAGAAGTATTACAGCAAAAAACCATCAGGAAGGGCAGTCTAGGCTGGGGGAACAGCATGTGTGCACAGATCTCCTAACGTTTGGAAACATGTAAGGATGGCAGTATGGCACGTGAGGTTGAGACGTGTGAAGTCCTCTTAGTGCAGTGTGGGCGCTCCAGGACAGGGTCACGGTACCCGCAGGGACGCCCATCAGGAGCCTTGTGCAGAGCCTCCCATTCCTGGCCTCCCCGGGTGCCCAAGCGTCTGACCAGAGAGAAGCCATGGTTTTCTGTGGCCCTGAGTGCCTAGGACCAAGGACAGGGAATAGGTATTGTCCCATGGGTGGCATGGACACCTCTCTGATGGCAACCTACAGAGAGGGGGCACTGAGTTACCAGTGCCAGGCAAAAGCTTTGAGCTGATGTTTCCTTGCGTGAGGCTGAGGCGAGTGTGGAGGATGCCCACCGCCTTGCTCCTTCAGGCAGTAGCCATGGCCGTTCCTGCCATTGACCGGAAGCTGCACCCTGGGAGGCAGAAACAGCACCCAAATAGGTCCCCGGGTGTCCTGACAGTATACCAACAAGAGATACTCTTGATACTTTGAGAGATCAGCAAAAGTCCATACAGCCAGGTAACTGGAGGCAGGGAGGAGACTTTCATTTAACCCGAAGGACTGGCTAGGGGCAGCATAGATATCATCCAAAGCGGGTTACCTGTGGTTTGGGACACAATGCTTTAGTTCATCCCAAACACAGTTCTTCTGTCTGAGACACATGCTATACTGATGAAAGAGACAAATTTTGGACTGTGTTACACAAACCTAGACTCTCTCTGGGATGCTCATCCGTCTAAACAGTTCTTTTTAATATTTTATGTTTTTATTTTTGAGAAAGAGACAGAGCATGAGCAGGGGAGGGGCAGAGAGAGAGAGAGGAGACAGAACCTGAAGCAGGCTCCAGGCTCTGAGCTGTCGGCACAGAGCCTGACGTGGGGCTCGAACTCATGGACCGTGAGATCATGACCTGAGTTGAAGTCAGACGCTTAACTGACTGAGCCCCCCAGGTGCCCCTAAACATTTTTTATAATGAAACCGAGAGTGTCTTGGGAACCCCCCCGAGTGAATGGAGCCACCTGTCTCCCTAGACAGGTCTCTCTTCATCCAGGAGCTCTGAGTGCTTCCCCATCCACAGTGAAAATGGAGATGATTTTTAAAATAAGAACTAATAATTCAATGAGAGGTAGGCAGGGCTGGGAAGAACTAGACAGATCTCCTAGAACAGGTGTGCCCAAGATGTGGGTGTGAGTGGGCGTGAGGAAGCTTTTATTTTTTAACATCATAGCTATTTTCTCTTTAATACACTGCTTGATAATGCCAACACACTGTTGCCAACAAGAAGCCTCCACATAGAAAAGGAAACCGCTCTCTCATGTTTTATCCCTTCCCAACATGTAACCTTTATTACCAATCTGCAATATTTCCTTCTAGAGCTTGTTATATGCACATACAATATCAGAGTGTTGACATATACCCAGATATGGACACAGAGAGACAGAATCAGAACGGGGAGAGAGACCCACCTCTGATGTCAGCTATCCCTTTCTGTCCACCCTAGACTGGGAATCTGAGGAGGTCGGATCTTGGGAACAGAGAGTGAGGAGTAAAGTTT
Source organism: Hyaena hyaena (assembly GCF_003009895.1). Classification (NCBI taxonomy): domain Eukaryota; kingdom Metazoa; phylum Chordata; class Mammalia; order Carnivora; family Hyaenidae; genus Hyaena; species Hyaena hyaena. Next base: position 358,886 of record NW_024080809.1, on the reverse strand, counting down.
TCCGTTTCCAGCCAACTGAGGGAATGCGCCCTCCCCTATTGGAGCATCCCCTGGGGAAGAAGATACAAGCCAATCTGAAAGCCTGGAGAAGTCCAGTGCATAGGATGTTGAAATTCCCAGACTAACAGAAGAGATGGGATTAGAGACACCCAACACGATGGAGGCTCTGAGTTCTCTCAGTCTCTGGATTCCTACAGGATCTTTGTAGAGACTGGACCCTATGCACTAAAGCACTGAGAGTGGCTTTAAGGGTCTAATGGAGGAAACTTCACCAGGCAATTGGCAGTACCAAATACTGGTGAGGATGTGGGGCAGATGAGGCTCTTATATGTTACTGGCGGGAATGAAGATCATATAGACACTCTGGAACAGAGTTTGAGAGTGTCCTATAAAGTTAACTACACATTTATCATTTGACCACTCCTAGATATTGAGCCAAGAGATATTGTTTGGACAGCATACGTCCAAACAAAGGTTGTATACAAATGTTCATAACTGCTTTATTCACAACAGCCAAAAAACTTGAAACAACCCAAATATATCCATCAGCTGGGGAATAGATAAATACATGTTGGCATATCTGTGCAATGGAATATATCTTAGTGACAAAAAAGAACGATGTACTGAGGCCCACTGCCACATGGCTGAATCTTGAAAACATTTTTCTGAACGAAAGAGCCCAGATGCAAAACACTACATCGTGCATGATTCCATCGATAGGAGATTCTACAAAAAGCAAAGCTGAAGTGATAGAAAGGAGATCTGTGGTTTCCTGGGGCCAGGGGGCCGGGGAAGGAGATTGGCTACTGAGGGACATGAGAGAGCTATAGGCAGAGATAGAAATGTTCTGTACGATGATCGTGGTGCTGCTGTACAGGACTGTATACGTTTCACAACTCTTTAAACTGAACACTTAAAACCGGATTTAGCTCCATTACAGCTTAATAAAAATCTGTATTTTACTAAAGCTGAAAATAAATTCTTAATTCAAGAAAAAAAAGTGATAAGAAAACTGATACCAGAATCGAGAAACAGGATAAAACTATATAAAGTGGAGCTTTCAGAAAATTACTAGGGAACAACTTTACATAAGCACATTTTAAAATTTAGTTGATGGGGTGTCTGGGTGACTCAGTCGGTTGACTGTCTGGCTCTTGATTTTGGCTCAGGTTATGATCTCATGGTTTTGTGAGTTCAAGTCCCACGTGGGCTCTGTGTGGATATTGCGTAGCCTGCTTGAGATTCTCCCTTTTTCTCTGCCCCTCCCCTGCTCTCTCTCTCTCTCTCTCTCTCTCAACATAAATAAATAAACTTAAAAAAAACTTAGTTGAAATGAGCAATAGTTCAGAAAAATATAACTTAATAAGCAGAATCAATAGAAAAGTTCTTGACTGGCTTTACCATACCAGCATAACCCAGATGCCCCCAAACCTGTCAAGGACAGGGAGCTTGAGGGGGTCCAATCCTCAAACTACCTTGACTTCTGACACCAGCTGCAAGTTCAGAGCCCCAGAGACCACACTTGGGTTTGGTAATTCACTAAAGGAACTCCTAGAACTCACTGGAAGCTTTCATGTTCATGGTTACAGTTTTTAGCAGGGAAAGGAGACAGAGTAAAACCAGCCTAAGAAAGAGATTCAGAGGGCAGAGTTTAAGACAGTACCAGACTCAGAGCTTCTAGATGTCCTCTGTGAAGGCATGAACCATGTTACTTTTCCAGCAGTGAGGGTGACAATATGCACAGAGTATTGGCAACCAAAGAAACTCACTCCAGCCTTGGTGCTCAGACTCTTTGTTGGGACTCAATCAAATGTGTCCATGTGACAAATCTCAGTCTCTGTATCCTCAATCCCATTGTTACGATCTGGTTCTACCAATTTTTAAATTCAAGCAAAAAAAGGGAGGAGAAAATTCATACCATGATTGAGAAATGGGCTGTAACTACAGGTAAAAGTTTTTAGACGAAACCACATTAATTTGAATTACAGTGACCTTATGGTGTATTTTGAGATTTGGGAAGGCAAATTTTGCCTCATTGTTCCTTCTTTCTTTCATAACTGCTCTCAGACATTTATGTGTCCTTCTAAAATTTGGATTCTGTATTAGTGAAGTTGCATTCAGTTAAAAGTGTACATTGTTTATGCTTCATGAGTTGAGTTTAATTGCTGTGTAAAAATCTTCTAGAAGATTACATTATGATTTGGCACTGAGATGAAAAAGTTGTTGTGAATGCAGAAATTCATATAAACAGCAGTGGAACATAAATTCGATATTAGTAAAGGAAATGTGTCATCAGAGAAACGACTTCATTTCCCAGTTTCTTGCAAAGCAACAATGAAGATGTTTATAAGACTAAGAAAGAAAGCTAGCCCTACCCCCACCTCCACCCTTGCAAATACAACTCTCTTCTGTTTTGCTACTAAGATACGTGCAAATGGATTGTAATGCAATGGAAAATTTACCAAATCTTTTAAAGTAGATAAATTCCAAAGCAATGAGAGGTGGTGTCATCAATTCATGTGTTTTGAAAGACTATCATTAAGATGTCAAACATCTATTAATCAGAACTTCTTGCTGGCTTTGAGCAGAAGACAATAGTGGAGCATTCTTTTAGAAATGTCCAATCACCAGTGTTCCTAACAGCCAAAGGATAATATTGTGTGACAAACGCGAACATCAGCGACTCTGAGTCCAAAGATGATAGAGAAGAGTAAGACTTCATATCTAAAGCTATCATAGGAACATCTACACACCTTTATTTCACTTCTATTTTCCCTTTTTAAGTGTGCCCACAATCATTTACAGAGAGAAACTAACCCAGACTTAGACCGATCGGACCGCAGAAGTAGCCTGGCCAAGTGATTGGCCAACCAGAGTGAGGCTTTGGGCTTTCTTCACTCCTGGGTCTAGCTGCCCTTTCCCCGTACTGGATCTTCAACACCATCGTATGAGCATAAGAGGAACTTCCAGCCTTAACACGAGGCCAACACATGGATAACAAAGCAGAGAAGCAAAAGAACCTGGATGGATTGTTGGTGATATTATGGAACCCAGGATCACCTCAAAGCAGTTTCAGTTGGATTTTCCGTTTCTTTCTTTTTTTAAAATTTTTAATGTTTATATATTTTTGAGAGAGACAGAGCATGAAAAGGGGAGGGACAGAGAGAGAGGGAGTCAGAATCTGAAGCAGGCTCCAGGCTCCAAGCTGTCAGCACGGAGCCGGACGTGGGGCTCAGACTCACGAACTGTGAGATCATGACCTGAACTGAAGTTAGACGCCTAACCGACTGAGCCACCCAGGCGCCCCTGGGTTTTCTGTTTCTTGCAAACCAAAGTTGCCTAGCCAAATGAAGGCTCATTAAATGCCAAAGGATAGACCGAATGATGATATGTGGGGCAGCCTTACTTCCCCAACCTGGGGACCCCATCATCCAGCCCCCAGTCGGTCATCAATTCAGCTGGTACCCCACTGGTTATGTCTCTTGAGGACTCCATGTAGAAGATCCTAAAGGCTTTGCTGTGAGGCACACTTGGGAAGTAGGGCACCTTTAGATACTTTTTAGAAATGAGGAAGAGTGGGATTCAGGGATCTTGGCGAGTAAAGATATTTGTAGCAGATAGGTGCACATTTATGTGGTTCATACATTTCCAGATCTTGATCAGGCTTTCATGTAATCACAGATTGGGTATTTGGGCCTGATGAAGTTGATGAAGTCAAGCACCCATTTTTACTTTATTTTCACTTTAATGCTACCTGCTTCCCAAACTGTTCTCACTGAGCCCAGACACACTGAAGGACCAACTGGCTTTAAAAATTGTGCTCTACCGCTGGCATGGATCGCCGCTGAGTGAGCAGAGGAAGCTAGCTGAATCTGAAAGTAGTTGTGATGCCGTACGAATCTCAAGTCTTTATCCGCGTCTGCCTCCTGCTAGCAATGTTTTCTATGGCCTATGAGGTCAGGAAGGAGAATACACTTTCCTAGCCCCTGTCAATGGAATAACATACCTAAGTTATAGAAGTTAGCATAAAGCTCCTAGTCAGCCTTAATTTCTACCCCCTTCAATTCAAAATCTAGGTTATTTTTTTTAACAAATAGTTTATTGTCAAATTATTTTCCACATAACACTCAGTGCTCATCCCCAAAGTGCCCTCCTCCATGCCCATCCCCCCTCCCCCCACATCCATCAGTCCTCAGTTTTTGTCAGCATTCAAGAGTCTCTCATGGTTTGCCTCTCTCCTTTTCCCCCACCATTTCCGCCCTTCTTCTCCCCCTTGTTCCTCCGTCAAGTTCCTCCTAAGCCTCCTATACATGCAAACATATGATATTTGTCCTTCTCTGCCTGATCTAGGTTATTTAAAGGGCGCCTGGGTGGCTCAGTCAGTTAAGCTTCCAACTTCGGGTCAGGCCATGACCTCACAGCTTGTGGGTTTGAGCCCCGCATTGGGCTCTGTGCTGACAACTAGCTCAGAGCCTGGAGCCTGCTTCCAATTCTCTGTCTCTCTCTCTGACCCTCCCATGCTCGTGCTGCCTCTCTCTCTCTCTCGCAGAAATAAATAAAACATTAAAAACAAAACAAAAAACCCTCCAAATTTAGGTTATTTTATGGTCTTTACAAAGCTAGAATTACTTTTCTCTTTAAAACTTGGCAGATTGGTGTTTTTGTTTTTATTCCTTGAGCTTGATAAGTTTTCTTTCCTGTGCCTACTTGCCCATAACTTATTCTTCTGGTCTGATGACTGCTTTTTAATGAGTTCAGCCTGTGCTTTCTTGGACAAATTGGGAGTGTGAGGAGTGTGTTAATTAGCTATGAGATCTAGCCCAACTTTTGAAGTTCAGAGCTTTGGAATGTTACAGATGTGTAAATACACTCATGGCTTTTTGCATTTGGTGATTGTTTCTCAGCTGAGACCTCAGGGAGCCTCCCACCTCAGTATTCTGTGACCCCTGACCCCTGAATGGTTCTGTCGTTAATGGCCAGTCTCTGGGGACCCATACCCAAAGGAAATGGCTTCCTGTTTTGGTCTAAGTGGCCCTTCTTCCTTGCAGCCTTCCTCACTGTTGACCAAATATCCAATTTCAGGATGGAGAAAATGAGCCTTCTTCCTCTCCCCTCCCCATGGGGTAAGGAGGAATGAGGCAGGAGCTGAGAAAGTTCCTCTGGGGGGGGGGGAGGTAAACTGTTTTCTTATGACTATACCCATATTGTAACAAATTATACCAAGTATTTCTTCAAATAAAATACCTACCTACTCCTGAGGAAGCCTGCATGATCACCCAAACTGATCCTTCTCACCCCCAATCTAGAAACATCCTCTTTTTCAAAACACTTCCCAAGTACGTCTTGGTGCTGGTCCTGGAGCAGACTCTGCGTCCTATGGATGAGTAAAAGAACTCACAGTCTGGTTAAGGAGACACCTCTTGAATAGACTCTATAGGTCCATAAATTTACAAAGAACCTGGGGACTGAGTAGGAGGCCAGGGAGGTAAATCAGTAAAGCTTTTGATCTTTGTACCCAAGTAGGTGGTTCCCAGGTGATGGGGGGGGGGGGGCGGTTACCATAGGCAGATGGCCCCTTCGAACAGGTGGGCATGTCAGCCCTGCTTTGCTGCTCCACTAAGCTGTGACTGATCACCCCATTGTCCTGGTGTATTTTAAGTGTTGTACTGTGAGTCAGTTCCTCCTGTCTCTGAAAAGGTGTTCTCCCAACCACATACTTTCCTAAAACAGTGTGAGCACAATATATGAGGAGTAAAAGAATGAGTGAATGAATGGATGAGTAAGTGTGGGTCCAACTAGACCATGTTACTCAGACTCAGTGAGGAGCCAGTGCTCCAGGCCCCCACTCCACCACTCCCTATCCTCTGCCCGATGGCCAGGATTGTGAAGGTGAAAGAGAATATGTGACGGGGTCAGAGGCTAGCAATTCTGAATTCGTCCCTAAAGTTTGAAGGGACACTCATCGTAAATCGTAAAAATTCCTCAGCCCTATACCAAAAATGAAACAAAAAGTTCATTTAAAAAACTGCTCAAAAACTCGCTGAGCTGAAAGGTGTCTTTGGTCCTCGGCTACAGGACAGGTGCTTTCAGATCCAGCTAAGGCAGTCCGGAGCCTCCTTTCGCTCCAGGCAATGCCCCTAACGAGTCAGGCGGTGTAGGGTCACCACTCACGAAGAACTGAACTATAAGCCAGAGCGGTGAGAACCGGGGACCGTGCGCCAAACGACCGCACAGGGTCAAAGGCAAGCTCCGCCAGGGGTGCCGCGCCGGAGAGATGGGACCCCTACAGACCGGGCTCCTCCCACAGGGGCGGGGCTCAGCGGGGGGAGGTGGAGTCCGTGCTCCTCCCCGGAGGAGCGGCGTTGGTCACGTGGGAGAGGTGCGGCGGCGCAGGCGCCGAAGAGCGCAGGCGCCGGGGCCATCCCTTGGACTCCCGGGCTGGGGGGGGCTTGGTCCGCTCGCCTCCAGGCGTCAGGCCTGGGAACAGGCGGGCGGGGGAAAGTGGTGCGAGCTGCCTGCGCGCACGTGACATCCGCGGGCGCGTGTCACCCCCACGGCGCAGGTCAGGAAACTGAGGCAGGGCCGGGGGAAGCGAGGCTCGGTCGGCTGCGCGCGGGTGGGTCAGACCCCGGGTGTGTTAGGCCCGCCCCTCGGGCGGCCCCAGAGTCCGCGGGAAGCTTCCTCCAAGCCGGCTGAGCGCCGCGGCACCTGCCGGGGCCGAAGCGGGTCCCCCCCACCCCCCGTCCTCGCGACGGACGGCGTTCACTCCCGGCCCAACTTGCAGCGGTCAGCGGGAAAACCCCGTGTTGAAGGTCTAAAGACCCAGGGCCCGGACTGTCTCTGATCTGTCAGATTCCCAGACCCAGGGCCCGGACTGGCTCTGATCTGTCAGATTCCCCCACTCTTTTCCCCTCTCCCGGCTTTGACTGAGACTGATAACACCGACCTGCCTGAATTATTGGGATAGAAAACTGAAAAAAGGACCCTGCCCAGGCGCTCCTGCCCCGCCCGAGCGGACCTGGGGGCTGTCTGGGGGTGGGCGGAACAGACGCAGGTGAGCGGACCCCGGCTCTGCCCTTGCTTAGGCAATGTGCTTTCTTAGGGTCGTGTGTTTTATGGGGCCACGGTTTCTTCGGAATCTCAGAGGCACCTGCTCTGTCCTTCCCCTAAAGGTCACACACCCCTGACCGAATTGGAAAGAGTCCAAAGTGTACATTTAAGATCCCTGTGCTGAAGTCCAGGAATGGAAAGACGAACAAGGCACCGATCTGACAGTCTCGAGATTGTTGCAGGGGTGGAGAAGTGAAAGAAATGGAGATAAGATGGCTAAGGCCCAGCCTGGCAAGGGTTCTGGGGAGGGACCACACCCAGGGAGTCCAGAAGCTGGACTGGAGTTCAAACCCAGCGAACTCTGGGCCTTTTTTCCCTTATAGACCATGATGTTTCTGAAGCTCAATTACCTAGACTTCAGATCAGTTTTGTTTATTTTAATGTATTTTCCTATGAGCTTGGCGGGTGATTAAAAAAAAAAAAGAATCCTTTAGGATTTATTTTGAAAAGTATTGTCCAGAAAGCAGCTTGGATGCTAGCTTGGATGCTCCTGCTCCAGCCCAGTCCCGGAGCCCAAGAAAGGGGATTCAGAATGCAAATCCTGACTCTTTGGAACATACCCAGTCATCAGAAACCCTCCATTTCATGTACAAACAACATTTTAGGGGAGATCATTGACTAATCTAGAAATGAGTAAGAATTATACATCATATTTACGTCACTCTTTGTAAGGGAGCTTACTTACAAAGCACCATCCGTACATTTAATCTTTTGATTCCTACAGTGCCGTAGAAGGTTAACTCAGGAGTCATTCCCATTTTATTGTTGCAAAAACAATGGCTTGTTCGGGTTCTACAACTTGTAGGAATTTAATTTAGATTTTAGTTCCTCTTGGTGTGGCTCTTCCCATGACCCCTGCCTGTGGAAGGGTATGCCATTTCTTTGAGATCTTCTGTACTCTTCCCTAGGGGTACAGAAGACATTTCTGATGGTTGTCTTATCAGCCTGTGTCCCTTAATTGGTTCTCAGAAAATTTGGTTAGGACTAGAATCCTGGGCCCTGAAACTGCAAGCTGAATTCTTGTCTCATTGTGAAATGTTGAGCTGAGACACTCCAAGTCTCCTCTGCTGAGGCTTGTGTAGCAATAACTGTCCAGAGGCCGAGGGACCCAGCCTCATCTCTGATCTTGGTGGCCTCTGGCACAGAGAGGTAACACGTGGACAGCGCCCTTTGCCTTCTCTGGTGCAGAAGGCAGTGTTGGCCAGGCTGCAGGAACGGCACAGCCCTGCAGAGCAGGCCGTTAGGCCAGCGGAGCCTGAGACAGACCGGGCTTCCCTCCAGACCTAGAACCCAGTACAGAGGCAAGCCTGTACTGACCCAGCTGGGGCGGCACACCTGCAGAATTTGTTCAGTGTTTTGTGTTCTTCGAATGACCTGCCCTCAGACCCATGTGAATCTGAGCCCTGCAAAGAAGAGAAAGATAATGCCTTAAATTCTGCAATACTTTATTGTACAAACAGATGCATATATCTGTATTCTTCCTGGCAACCCCTCCAAGTTCCCTTGTTTTTAGGAAAGAGCTATTGAGGGACAAGGTGACCTCTCAAAGAATGAAAACGCAGGATTTTTGTCCGAAAGCCCAGGGTCTTTTGTGGTATTGCCCTTGCCTTCCCATCCACACCCACGTAACTTGATAGAGCGGGTGTTCTGAGCCCAGTTAGGAGGCCATGCAAGCAAGGGGCAGATTGGCCACATATTTTGGGGGGGGGGGCTCTGATTAGAGGATTTGTCTTTGTCTCAGAGTTTCCCAATAATTGATTTTTTCCTCTTGTTCAGCTATCAGCATCTGTTCAGAACTTCCCAACTCTGACACCTGAAAGGACATCTGGGCCAGAGCTGGACAGACAGTCACCCCAAGGAGCCCAGCAGGGAGTTGGAGACTAAGGCAAGTAGGTGAGCGCTCACTGCAGGGCCCTTGATGACAAGGGGGTGGAAGCGCATTCCCTACTGCTCATGGGGCCTGGGGCGCCGATGCCACCAGGCTGCTAAACTGGTATTTTCAAGCCTGTCCCTATGTCATCCAGAATTGACAGGACCTTGTTAGTGTGGGGAGGAGAGGTGCACGGTGGCTGCTCAGCTGAGAATGAGCCATGTGACCCTTATAAAAACATGTGGCTTTGGATTATAAGCAGTTTGCAAAGCACTGGGACTCAAAGATAGGTGAACTCTCTGGCCGCAGATTTCCCGGGCCCTGTTCAGTTGCAGTTTTACCTTCAGCCTTCTTCAGGCCAGCGAGCAGACTTCTGGAACCTTACTGCTCCCCTGCCTCCCTGAACCCTGCCCCACTCTCCCCATGCTCCATGGTCGCAGCTTCTGCAGGGGTGTCCCATGCAGGATAAATAATCCTGGATTTGGAGTTGGAAGACCCAGACCCAGCCCAGCCACTGACTAGCCCTCCCCCATGTGACCTTGGACTAGTTAGTCCTTTCTCTGGGCCGAGTTTCCTCATTTGCTCAGTGAAGGAGAGGCTGAACCAGAGTTCTGAGGGAAGGAGAGGGGACAGGAGAGCAAAAAAGGAAGATGAAGCATCCTCTCCAGCCTCCTGCACTGAGGGCTGGAGGCAAAGAGGCCCGTGCACATTCTTTAGTTTCCTTTTTCTCCCTTCGCAGCCCTTTCTTCCTCCTGGCCTGTCTCAGGCCAGCTCATTCTGGGGAGGGAGGATTGCCTGGGTGGGGCTGGGCTGGGCAGGTGTACCCTCTAGTGTAGAATAGGATGCCGTCTCTACTTGTTTCAGGCACGAATTATCCCACCCGATGCCGATACTTTGTTTTATAAAGACTTTATCAGTTCCTGCCCAGAGGCAGCTCCTTGAACGGGCAGGAATTAGGCCTGGGGAAGTGAGGAGTGAGAGTGTGCACGCCCAGCAGGAGAGCGGTAGCAACAGAGGCCCCCCATGGCTTTTTGGACATCAGAACCCTGGAGTTGCAGCCGTGCCGTTCTTTAGAGTCTTCGGATGTCAGAACCGGGGCAACCTCATAGATTTGCTAGCTCCTCCCTCTGTCTGTACACAGCTTCTTCGTAGCTGAGGTCACATCGCCTTGCCGTTGAGCGGTGGAGCTACGACCCAACCTAAGATCACCCAAACCCCAGGCTTGAGTGTTTTATTTAGCATCAAGCCAGCCCCGTGCAAAATTACTTTCTGGTACAGAGCTGACATTGGGTGGCTCCAAATCAGTTCCAACATGGAGTGTAAAGAATGACATTCAGATCATTTCATTAGACATTGAATACCTACTGATTACCAGGATTTGTGTTAAATGCCAGGGATGCAAGAGTGAATGAGGCAACAGCCCTGCCCTCAGCTGACTCCACCATATTGTGTAAACAGACATGCCAGTGGCTAAAATACACTAAGTCCGCGTGTGCCTTGTGCCATGTGCAAAGGTCTGTGTGTGTTTCCACATGTGTGTGCGCTATATAGGCAGAAGTGGGGGAGATAGTTGATTGTTGGGGCATCCAGGAAGACGCTTTGGGACAGAGTGTTATTTGTGCTGGGCCTTTACATAGTGGGCACGGAGGGGAGGGGCATTCTGAGCAAAGGAAGCAACAGGAGCAGCAGTTTGGAGGCCTAACAAGACACCTTATGGTCCTCGCACAGGGAGTGGTCAGCATGGTGGACGGCAGCTAAGCTGTGTAGGGCCCCGACAGCTGCGCTGAGGAGTTCTGAGAGCCCAGAAGCAAGGCAAGAAGCAGGTCAAGGTGTTTTACAGTCACTCTGGCTGCAGCGTGGAGAGCAAGCTGTAGGGCACCTGGCTCGAGCCAAGCCTGTTCTGTGCTGTGGTTACCGAGGGAGGGCAGCACAGGGTCACCGGGGCCTGAGCCCAGAGAGGCCGAGGGGAGGATGAGCGTCAACCACGTTGCACAGGACGGATTCGAGGCGGGCGACAAGGGAGAAGGAGTGACTCTCAGCTTCTGGCTTGAGCAGTCGGCCAGGTGCCTGTCATTCACTGAGCTAGGAAACTCAGAAGCAAAACAGGCTGGAGGGGAGGTCAGCTTTGGACATGGTGCGACCGACATGACCTACGGAACCCTCAGGTACAAACTTTAAGTCTGGGACAGCAATAGGAACCTGGAAGTCAATACCAAGGGGTGAGGGTGCAGCGCTGGGAGTAGGTGAGGTCACCCGGGATCAGGTGGGGGTGAGAGGAGCGGAGGAGGGAAGGCCAAGGGGCGTAGGGGACACATAGTGTGTGAGGGACCACAGGGGAACCAGCTGACTTCCTGGGTGTAGGGCAAAGAATGGGGCAAGGGACAGGCCGCGTGAGGAGCCGTGAAGAAGGCGACATCTCCCTTGGATTTCAGTTAGTGGGGACACGTGGGCGGCGTTGAGGGCTTCACCTCCTGAGCCTGCCCTGGATAGCAGGGAGGGTCTGTTGGCGCTTGATAAATGTTACAGTCTGCATGACTGCAAATGACTCAAACTTTGTTCAGCTCTTCGAAGGGCCGGGGGCCTTGGCAGCTCTCCATTTTGATGTTTTCTGGAGATTGAGTATTAACAGCTGAAGGAGCCCCAGGGTTTCTGGGTGGCCCGGTCCTGCCTGTCGTGTGAGAGAGCGAGCTTGGGGCCGGAGGCGGGACTCCAGAGCCCCGCCTCCAGCCTTCCCCTGCAGCCTGGTTCCCGCCTGCTCCTGCTGGGTCAGCCTCTTTGTCGGCAGAAGCCCCGGAGCGTGCAGCTGCTGATGGTGAGTGTGCCCTGCTCCCAGGTTTACACTACCCACTACCGAGGGTAGGGAGAAGGGGCTGTGGGCAGGGAGTGGCTTGTGGAGTCCGGGGCTGCAGGGAAGAAACACTCTGGAGTCTGAGATGGGTGCGCAGGGGGTAGAGTTCTGATAGGGACCCAAGAACGTGCAGACTCCAGAGAGCTGCTTTAGATAGACCCGCATGATGGCACTGGAGTGCTTTAAGGAGCCTTAGCGTCCACCTCGGCCCACCGCCCCCCTCATTTTGGAGTGAGGAAAATGGGGCTGGAGCAGGGACCGCCCCCCCACTTTGGCCTCGGGAGCCCTGCTGGGTCTTGTCCCCCCACCACCATGTGCCTTCTCTCACCGGAGCTGCTGCTCTGAGCTCCCCCAGCTGTTGTCTGGGGTCTTATCACACTTCTCCTTCTTCTTTGGGAGATGGCGGAAGGACAGATAAGTCCCTGCAGCGGGAACTGAGTCCTGAATCCTGGTCAGGTGGGGGCCGGGCCAGGTGGGGGCCGGCTTCTGTAAACAACCTTGCTGTTACCTCCTAGGAAAACTGACCTTTTCCTTGATGGGGATAGGAAGGGGAGGATAGAGAAGGGACATCTGTCCCATGGGAAATTTCCTGTAATGATTTGGCTGTATTTGAGGACTGAAAAAAAAAGTCAGTCTTTTCTGATGCTCCTTAAGACAAAAGGGATCAATGCCCTTGACCCCCCAGAAACCCACAGATGAACGTGCGGGGAGGCAACATAGGCAGCCCTAGGGACCTCGTGGTCTAGGTCCAGGTTACAGTGCTGCTGCCTGCCGGCTCTGTGACACTGCAGAATGGCCTGAGCTGCTCTGAATTCAGGGTTGTCAGCCCATGAAACAGGGTAATATCTGCATCATACGACTGTTGAGTGAATGGAATTAGGCCGTGAGTGTCAAGTGACACTAAATAAATGCTGGCTTACCGGCTTTCCTATCTCTCCCACTGGCCTTAGAGGCCCATGTGAAAACGCTTTGTTCTGTTTCAAGAGTAAGGTCCCCTGCCTCCTCCTCTCTGTCGTGGGAATTGCCGGGATTCAGGATTCCCAGCCGGTCTCGCTCAGCAGCGAGTTGCAGGGCTACCTGCTCCAAGACGTGCCAGGAGGGGGATTGCTTTGTAACTTGGGGGGCTTGGCTCAGGGGCTGGACCTGCACGTTCTCTGGGTGTTTCCAAGAGCCAGTTTTCACTGCATCCCCTCCCCCCCACAGCAGAAGAGCCTGCTGCCAGAGGCCCACTGCAGTCGTGTGTTCATGCAGAGTAACTCCCCTCTGGAGTTACCGCTGCTCTCACGTCTTCGTGCCTGAGAGGGGAGCCCACGCTCCTCAGAGGGGTGAATCTCTGCTCAGACTTCCTGGATCCCAGGCTTCAGGTGGGGGTGGGGTAGTAAACAATACTCCTGGGGGCTTTGAATCCCACCTCTTGTATTCCAGTCCTTGGGCTAGAGGTAGGGGGGTGTGGGGGGGTGCCTTTGGACACGGGAGCTTCCCTTCTCCGAGTGCCTTGGGCACTGACATCCGCTCCTAGGCTGCCTGGTTTCTCCCAGGCTCATTCAGCCCAGACGGGGCCTAGGCCTTCCATCCTGCCCGCCGAGTCCTCTGCCAACTCCAAAGCCACCTCCTTCTGGGTGCTTCTGTGGCTTCCCACATCGGATGGAACTGGCCCTCATCCCCATCGCTTTCCGTTCACGAACCTTGCCCAAGCTGCCTCACCTTGCCGCTTGAGTTTCTGTTATCTGTGTGCGAGGCCCGTATGTCCTCCAGGACCGTGTATCATTTAGCGGCACGTCCTCCCACACTGCCATTTATCAAACACGTCAGTGCTGAATAAATGTTTGGAAACAAATGCTGAGTCCCATCGCAGTCACAAGCAAGTGGGCTCACTGGCCGTTGGTGGGAAGATGGGGCCCATTGGCCTCTAAGAGCAGCAGAGGTATGTTGGGAGGACATGGAGCTGAGTGTGAGGCTCCCTGGACTTCCTGCAGCGCACTGAAGTGTTTCAGGAGTTGAACTGAGTCCTTTGTTTTTTGTTTTTTGTTTTTTTAAATTTTTTTTAATGTTTTACTTATTTCTGAGACAGAGAGACAGCATGAGCAGGGGAGGGTCAGAGAGAGGGGGAGATACAGAGTCTGAATCAGGCTCCAGGCTCTGAGCTGGCTGTCAGCACAGAGCCCGACATGGGGCTCAAACCCACAAACCGCACGATTATTTCCTGAGCCGAAGTCAGACGCTTAACCGACTGAGCCACCCAGGCGCCCCGAAGTGAGTCCTTTGTAAGGGCAGATGTAAGCCGGTCTTTGTGAACCTTTCTTAAGCACTATCAGATCTGTGATCAGAGCCCACGCCATATGCTCCTGAGTCATCCACGTATGTCAGAAATCCAGGGATGTTTGGGATACATGTAAAGGTGCAGGAATTGCTCCAGACTCTGGGGAGGCTCCTGTTCGTAGCTGGCAGGCGAGAGATGTGGTTGTTGCGTGAATTCCCCCGATTGTTCTGCGAATTATAAGCGTGTAATGTGTAACTTTGCCTCATAAAAGAATTGGAAGCCGACCTGCCCTAAGGTTCTTTCCTGCTTGGCCCAGGGACTTGGGTTTTCCATTAAGTCGCTCTCATCATCATTCGGTTCTTCTGAATTCATTCGAGCGCACAGTTATGGAGAGTCTGCTGTGTACCAAGCAGGCTCTGTGCTGGGCCTGGCATTTCAGACACAAGCGGAGGGACAGAGTCAAAGGTACACAGGTGCATATCTTGTGTGGAGCACATCGGAAGCGTCACAGGTGTGAGGTGTAGGGGAATCTGCATCCCTTGGGGGTGGCAGCCAGGGTAGGCGTAGCATCCAGGAAGCCTTCTTGAAGAGGTGTCCAAGCCCTGAGGAGCAGAACGGATGAGGCAGGACATTCCAGGCCAAGGCGTAGATGTGTGCTCAGCATGAGCCCTGCTGCCCCCCTAGTGAGCTGAGAGAGGTGAGCTGAGAGACTGGAGGGCGCAGCTCTCCCAGCCCTAGTCACTGTCCTTTCTGTGGCTGACCACTAGCCAAGCGCAAAATCATGAATTCTTTGCCCTGGACAATGCTTCTCAAACTTTTGTGTGCATGTGAACTGCCTGCCCGGTTTGCTTAAGATGCATCTGATGACTCCTTAGTTCTGAGCTAAGGGGTGAGATCTGCACTGCAATGTGACCCCAGTACTGCCAGCCAGGAGGCCGCGAAGTGGTAAGAAACTCTATTCTCCGGGCTTCAGACCCTCGCCCGGGAGAGGTGCCTGGGCAGTGCCCCTCCCCCAGCCCACACACCGGCCTCCTCTTCTTTTTCCCCTTCCGAATTCCTCTTTCGGAAATGCTGTTTTCATTTGGTCATTCCTCCTCGTCACCCCCCTGCCTGGAAGTTCCCTTTTATTTCTTAACTCAAATCTGAACTTTTCACACTGGCCTAATGCAAGCCTGGCCCACCCTGTCTTCCCAAGTCATCACCACCAAATTAACCCCAGCCCCCCACCTCCATGGCAGTGGACCCCTCACAGCCCGCCCTGGGAGGTGGCACGTGGATTTCCGGCACTGTGCTTAATGCACGCGCTGTAGGGGAGACGGAAGTCTTTGGTTAGGTGGGCCCCCCCGCACACACACACCTGGTCTATACCCGGTGATCGCAGCACACAGAGTCATGCTGACGCTTTGGGAGGAAGGCCTCAGTATCAGCCCCGAGGATGGCAGGAGGACCATGGAAACAGGTGTTTGAAGTAGTTGTCAGGAGAAGGGAGGCCAGATGGGGTACCCGCTGCTGCTGTCCCGGGGGCCTCAGGAGCTCCCGCACAGAAGCTCGGGGCTTCCTGACCAGAGGAGGCCCCCAGGACTGAGCTGGGGACAAGGCTGGATGCTAAGGGGCCCACGTGGAGGTCCATTTCGACCCGTGGCCCACGCAGACGCCCAGCAACGGGCCTACGTGCCGCCGTTCTCTCGGTCCCCTCCCCTGGTACAGCAGACGTCGGCATGGCTCTGCTCACAGGGCGGAGAATGTCAGGCCGGACATGCGTGTTCAGCAGTGACCATCGCCGTTAAACCATGTCGTTGAATCGCTGGTTGATACTCCAGGTGCTGACTGTTGTCGACTCTGGTTGTGTGTTGTTGCTTCTTTTTTGCTTTCTGTTTTATTTTCACAATGAGCCTCTTTTATCTGTCTAATGAAGGAAATCTAAAGCGATTCTCAGTTGAGAGAAACATACTGAGGTTGCCTGCCTAGCAGGAGTGAGGCCCTGCCGGGCACGGGCTGGCGGCTGGAGGGATGGTGCGGCCTCTGTTTCTGAGGGACTCACAAGCTAAAGAGGAAGAAGGAGAAGATAACAGAACAGTGTGGTTGCTGTTCTGAGTATCCTTTGATCAAGGAAGAGAGAGCTGCCCCTCCCCAGGGAGACAGGAGCCCAGATTCCCAAACTCAGTGGGAAAAGCAGGCAGCGACAGACATGGAGGGGAAGGAGGAAGGAGGCCGCCTCCAGGGGACCCCGCACGGACACACTGCACAGTCAGGAGACTGCAGCCTGGGGCAGGGGGGAAGGAACAGCCAGAGAGGCATCCTCAAGGGCTGTGGTGTCTCTGTTCTCGTGCCTGTCCCACCCGCCAGCTCCCTGCGGCGGGAACCTCCACGGGACCATATCCCCAGGCTCTTCTGCCAGCAGGTGCTTAGCAGCCCTTGCCGGTTGGCTCTGCCCCCGCCACTCCCCTCCCCCTGCCTCGTAGGAGGCAGGGGTCTTGCCCGGAGACCAGGTTCCAGCTCTCTCGACGGGAGAGCAGTAACATCTCCTTCCTCTCAATCTCCAGAAATGTCTTTCCTCCAGGATCCGAGCTTCTTCACCATGGGGATGTGGTCCATCGGCGCAGGGGCCCTGGGGGCAGCCGCCTTGGCGCTGCTCCTGGCCAACATGGACGTGTTTCTGCCCAAGTCCCGGAGTGCGACGCTGGAGTATCTGGAGGACATAGACCTGAAAACTCTGGAGAAGGGTGAGCCCCGACCCCACTGGCCTCAGTACTTTTCCAGGGTGCCGGGATGCAGACTTCCTCATTTTTTCCCTCCTGAAGGGGCCCTCTCTCTCTCTCTCCATCTCTCTCTCTCTCTCTCTCTCTTTTTTATTTAACTGAAAAGGCACTATAACAACATTAGGAAAAATTTAAAGCATTTTAAAACATACTGATGATCCCACTGCCCTAACGCAGTAATCATTTGTTTTTTGCACATTTCCTTCCATGTGTTCACAGTATGCAGCTGTGATCTTGTTGGACCTGGGATATTTTACATTTTTGCTTTTTCTTATCAGGAGCGTTTTTCACTTTCTCTTGTTGTCCCTTGGACCGCCACCACAAAACAGGAGCTCCATGGGCCAAATACATTTGAGAAACGCTGCGTACGCAGCTGCGTGTTCCCGATGCCGAGCACGGGAGTTGCTTGTGGAAATGCAGCATGTGGACTCTTACTGGTGCAGGCACCGTCTGCCCTCACCCGCGGGCAGCACATCCATGGTGGGCTGGGAAGCACAGGGTCGTGCCTTTACAAGGGACCCGCCCATCCCCCTCTCCTTGGGGAGCCCACTTGGAGTCCCTGGTGGACAGCTGAGAGCCACACACTTGCACGTGGTTCCTCTGGCACCACCCCGTGCGCTTGTGGCGTGGGATGTGTGGCCCGGTGCGATTTCAGTGGTGCCGATGGTATGGGCACCGTTGACCTGAGTTTGGGGAGATTTGGGTCTACCTGAGCGGGTAGTCTCATGGTTGGCCCCTCAGAGGGAGGCGAGGTTATCATCACCTGCTTAGTAAGTGAGGAAGCTGGTGGTGGGGAGGCGGGAGCTGTGAGTGTACGCTTGCCACATAGGTCACCTTGGAGGAGGGCTGAGAAGTCCTTCGGACAGACGCTTGTTTGCTGCCTTCAGCTCAAGGTTTTCCAGGGTCAGGTGACGACAGACCCCGCCCCACTCCTTCTTCTCACCTAACATCTCACAGGATTCCTCTGAGACATGCTGAAACGGGGGCTGTGTCTGCAGACACCACGGTGGGCACTTTCCTACCCATCTTTCGATGCCCCTTGTAGCCTCTGTGGAGCTGCTGGGCGCCCACACTTACGAATGAGGAGCCTGAGGTTTCGGGAGTGCCCAGGCCACTTTCCAGATGCGGACTGTGTCTGACAGCGGCCTGGCCAGAGTGGCAGAGCGGTACTTCCCTGAGGTGTTTCCTGGTCCGTCATCTTCTGCCCTGTCCTGTGAATGATACTACAGTTAATATATTTAGGCCAAACATTTTTTTCATTAAAAAAAAAAATTTCTGTCGACGTAAGCCCTTTTAAGAGTTAGGTTTTTGTTTTCTGGGGTTTTTTTTGTTTTGTTTTGTTTTGTTTTGTTTTAAAGTATAAGATCTCTTTCAGCTTTTGGCCACGTATCTGCCCTAAAGGATCATGACAGTGTCCGCTGATACCAGCAAAGGAATTTGCCAGTTTTCCAGAAATGTTCCAGTTTGGAATGTTCAAGTTTGCAAATCGATTTTTATGGGGGAGGGCCCATTGGGGGGGTTCAGTAGGACCCTTACACCGTATTAATTTTCCTCCGAAGGGGGAGTCTTTCCTGCGTTTCCGGTTTGCGATTCCCAAGTCCTCTGCGGGGCTGGTACCATTTATGAGCTGGCCTTGCGGTTGGGGCCGAGCCAGGAGGGGATGATGCTGAGGTGCTTTTCTTCTCCCCAGACCCGAGGACTTTCAAAGCAAAGGAGCTCTGGGAAAAGAACGGAGCGGTGATCATGGCTGTCCGCAGGCCAGGCTGCTTCCTCTGTCGGGAGGTGAGTACACGGAGGCTCTGTGCCGAGGGAAGGATCCTAGCAAGCGGGGCTGGCACGTTTCCAGCCAGGACCAACAGTCTGGAGGCCCCCTCTGACCTTCGATCAGCACCGTTATTTGCTCTAGGTATTTCTTTGGACTTGTTCCCTGTTTGTGTTCATTTAACAGCTCACCATATCATGGAGTTGGCAAATACACCGGACTCTGGCTCTCTCAGGCCTTTGCGCTCTTAGGGACTGTGTCCAGGGCCGTCTTCTTATTTAATCAGGGATGGGGACCAGGTCCAGCTGTGTGTTCCCAATGCCGAGCACAGGACTTGCTTGTGGAAATGCGGCGTGTGGACTCTTACTGGTGCAGGCACGGTCGGCCCTCACCTGCGGGTGGCACGTCCATGGTGGGCTGGGAAGCACAGGGTCGCATCTTTAGAAGGGACCCGCCCATCCCCCTCTCCTTGGGGAGCCCTAGTGGAGTCCCTGGTGGACAGCCGAGAGCCACACACTTGCACGTGGTTTCTCTGGCACCAACCGTGCACTCGCGGCGTGGGATGTGTGGCCCAGTACGATTTGAGTGGTGCCGATGGTGTGGGTGCCATTGGCCTGAGTTTGGGGAGATTTGGGTCTCCCTGAGCGGGTGGTCTCCTGGTTGGCCCTTCAGAGGGAGGCCATCGTCACCTGCTCAGTAAGTGAGGAAGCTTGTCACCGGGAGGCAGGGCCCAGCCTTGTCACTTCACAGGTAGGTAAACCAAGGGCCAGAGTGCTTTGGTGACCTGTCCTGGGCACACAGTCTATGATAGAAGGCCCAGGTTCTGAGGCCCGCCCTGCCTGGGGGAGAACTGGGAGTGAGACCACGTGGTGGCTGTGGCCCGGTCCATGTCACCATCCTCCTCTGTCCCGTTGTTCTTCCTATGCCTGAGGCTTTCCTTTCAGCCTTGTGATCTCTCTCCTGCCCATGTGGCTGGACAGGCAGAGAATCCACTCACATTCAAGGCACTTCGGTGTCTCCCCCACCTACCCCTGGAAAATACAGCCTGTGTCCCAGAGGAAGAAAATGAGGTGCAGAGGTGGTGACAAAGTCACACTGCCGTGGGGGGAGGCGTGTCCATTTCCTATTGCTGCTGTCCCAGACTATCACAAACCTAGTGGCTTTAAAGAACACACATCTGTTAGCTCGCCGTTCTAGAGGTCAGAATTCTGAAATTGGTCTCCTTGGGGCAAAATGAAGGTGTCAGCAGGGCTGCATTCCTTCTGGAGGCTTTAGGGGGGGAAGTAGCTCCCTTTCCTGTTGCAGTTTCTCGTGGCCATCTGCATTCCTCGGCTCACGGCCCCCTCCTCCACTGTACAGCCAGCAACGGCTCAACCATGCTTTCTCGCATTGCGTCACCACCACGCTGACTTCTGCTTTCCTCTCCCACGTTTAAGGACCCCTGTGGTTGGGGCCACCCAGAAAACACATGGTTAGCAACGATCTGCCGGCCTAATTCCCCCTGACCGTGTGATAAAACAGACTCACAGCTTCCTGAGATTAGGATGTGGACATCCTGACAGGCTGTTATTCCACCTACCATGGGAAGCGAAGCCTAAAGTCAGGGCTCTTGGTTCAACGTCTGTCATGCCTTCAGATACCAACCTGGAGGCCCGTCGTGACTTGATTTCCCAAGGCGAGTGAAACCCAAAAGATGCCAAGAGCCAGTGCCCTCGCTCATTAGCACTGCTTGCCCACGCCCCGGGCTCCACCTGGCAGAGCACTTGGTGGAAAACGTGAGCTGGGTGGCGGCCTGTGATCTTTCGAGTGGCCCAGAGCGGAGGCGTGTGACTGAGTTTCCACATCATGGCTCCGTGC
Organism: Hyaena hyaena; assembly: GCF_003009895.1. Classification (NCBI taxonomy): domain Eukaryota; kingdom Metazoa; phylum Chordata; class Mammalia; order Carnivora; family Hyaenidae; genus Hyaena; species Hyaena hyaena. Next base: position 338,420 of record NW_024080809.1, on the reverse strand, counting down.
AGCGGCGTCCCGGAGTAAAGAGCCCGGGAAGGGGGAGTAAACCCTGGCATGTCACACACGTGGTCTCTGACCACAGCGGGCCTGCGGCCCTCCCCGCTGTAGGACAGGGTTTGCAAAAAATACTCAGTGAAGCTCTTGATCAGTGCATCGCGGGGGATTCTGCTTCTCCGGGACGCGTGCGAAGCTTCTCTGTGAGGCGCGTGGTTTCCTTTCTTCATTCAGCATATAGTTCGTGAGAGTCAGGATGTCCATGCTTCCCACTTCAGCTGTGTCCGCCTTCCCCTTCAGATCTTTCCACCTGGTTTCTAGTACCTTCCACATCTTCAGCCCATGTGCTGGCCATGGACGGATAAAAGAAACAGAAGGACGTAGTTTCTAACACGGAGACACACTGGGGAACTTAAGTGACAGCGCCCAACTTGGTGGTACACAACTGACTCAGTTCTGCAAAAGTCCCCAGGCGGGAAAGCCTGGGTACGCACAGAGAGCTGGGGCTCTAGTCCGGACTCCACCAGCCCAGGACAGCTTTCAGCACAGGGGCTGCTTTCCGGAGGGGGATTGGAGCAGGAGAAAAAGGAAGGGTGTTGCAGGCTGGGGAGCCCCCTGAGCGCGGGTGTGGAGACAGCTGTTCCCACGGCCAGAGGGGCGTTTGTCTCAGGCCCCAGCGCCTGCGCTAGTTCGGTCTAGTGCAGGGGAGGGACTGGGAGATGAGGTGGTGGAGAAGCTTCGTCTCGGCTCCAAGCGGCAGGCCCAGGCCGTGTCTGGAGCAATCTCCTAGTTATCAGCTGCTCCCCAGGCCATGGTCAGGATGCTGGTAACGGGAGGCTTGCCCCTCCTTCCCACCGTGGAGAAAACCAGAAGCCTGGGCTGAGGAGGCGCCCTGACACCCTCCAGCCGAGGCCTCGTGCGCAGCCGGGACAGGCTTAGGCGGGGCCACACAGGCCTCAGTTGTTTGGGGCGTTGTTGCGCTTGTTCTTTGCATTCGGTGCCAGCCACACTCTGGGCCCGTAGGGAAGTGGGTATTGGTTGTGGCTGCAGAGCCACCAGAGTTTGTGCCCCTGAACCTCGCTGTCTTCTGCAGGAGGCCGCGGACCTGTCCTCCCTGAAGCCCAAGCTGGACGAGCTGGGAGTCCCCTTGTATGCAGTGGTGAAGGAGCAGATCGGCACTGAAGTGAAGGACTTCCAGCCTTACTTCAAAGGAGAAGTCTTCCTGGACGAAAAGGTCCATGTGCGGGGGGGCCTGTTGACACAGGCTGGTGGGGCTTGTGCTTAGGGGTGGGGAGCTCAGTGGCCCACGGGAGGTCTGGCCTGGGGCTGCCCTGACTTCGGAGAGGCTCACCCAGCCCTCAGGGCAGAGCATGCTGGGACACTTGACAGGTGTCTTCTCAGGTGTTCCTTGAGCCCTTCCGGAATTGTGACCTGGGCGTGGAAGCCTAGGAAATTGCTGGGCTCTCGCACTGTACAGGGGTGGGAGGTCAGCACGAGCCCCTGTCTCTTAATTCACCGCAGCCGCTTTTCTTTCCCCTCTACTGTCCCCTGTGCAGGAGGTCGGCCTATTAGCAGCCTGACGGGCACGAGAGCACCCCACGCTCTAGCAAGGGGTCAGAGTCCGAGCGGAGAGCTGCATGTTCCCAAGCTAGGCCCTCCCCGTGGCCAGAAGCTGGCGCTACCAGGGCGGTCTCTCCCCGGGCAGCTGAGCCTGCTCCTGGGCCCGAGCCACATGTGTGTTAGGTTCTGGAAAAGGCCACGAAGCAGCATTGTTGCGTCTTTGAGAACAAATGCCCTGTCGGGCCCCTCTTCTCCTGAGGGAAGGCAGGCACACAGGCTGCTCACAGGGGCTCTGTCTTTCTTGCTCCCGCAGAAAAAGTTCTACGGTCCCCAAAAGCGGAAGATGATGTTCATGGGATTTGTCCGTCTGGGTGTCTGGTACAACTTCTTCCGGGCCTGGAATGGAGGCTTCTCTGGAAACCTGGAAGGCGAAGGCTTCATCCTCGGGGGAGTTTATGTGGTGGGACCGGGAAAGCAGGTACGTTCCTCGTGTTCACGTGTGGTCTGTGGCACCAGACACTGAGAGGGGTGGTGACTTTCCCTACTTGGAGTCTTGCAGCCGTCCTTCCAGAAAGCCAGGAAGTACAGGGAGGGGAGGGGAGGGGTGTTAGCATTTGTCGCCCATCTGTTCTCCAGCCGCCTCCCCCTTGAGTCCCCTCACTCAGTAATGCCCTGAGATGGGCCAGGCGGGTACCTTGGACTGAGAGGGGCGGGTGAGCGCGCAGCTCATCAGCACTGCGCACCTGGCTTTTCTGATGTCAAGTTCTGTCGTCTGCGCTTGAAAGAAAGCGGAGGTTTTACTCCGTCAAGAATGTATTCCCTGGCAGTTTTCCCAGGTCACCGGGGATGGACAGTAGAGAAAAGTAAGAGGAGAGAAGGAATAGAAACAGGCCGAATCAGGGGGAGTAGCAGCGTGTGGGAGGAGACAGCACTTGCCCCTGGGGGCTTCTCTGCAGACGGCTGCTCTGGGCCCCGGCTCTGAGGATCCAGAGGCAGCACAGGGACCCTGTGGGCCTGGGAGCCAGGTGGCTGGGTGCTCCACATCAGACCCCGGGCAGCCTCGAACTCTGGAGACCCCCCCCGGTGCAGTGCCGGCAGGTGCCAGCCAGACGCAGAGCAGGGGTGGGAAGTAGGTGCAGCGTCAGGGCCCCGACTGGTGCCCTGACCTCAAGTCCTGTCTCTGCCAACTTTGGGCATGACATTAAAACTTGGCCTCATCTGTAACAAGACGGCATTGTCTGCACCAGTGACTCTCACTACTAACATTAATAATTGTGCACTTTTCAGGGTGCCTGGGTGGCTCAGTCAGTTTAGCCTCCAACTCTTGGTTTCTGCTCAGGTCATACAATCTCACGGTTTCTGAGTTCGAGCCCCGTGTCAGGCTCTCCCCTGACGGTGCAGAGCCTGCTTGGGATTCTCTCTCTCCCTCTCCCTCTTTTCTCTTTCTCTCAAATAAATAAATAAATAAATAAATAAATAAATAAAATAGTAAAGAATAATTTCGGGGCACCTGGGTGGCTCAGTCAGTTAAGCTTCTGACTTCGGCTCAGGTCATGATCTCACAATTCATGAGTTCGAGCCCTGCATCAGGCTCTGGGCCTGGAGCCTGCTTTGGATTCTGTATCTCCCCCTTTCTGCCCCTCTCCCAGCTGCGCTCTGACTCTCTGTCTCTCTCTCAAAAATAAACACTAAGAAATTTTTTTTAAATGACCTCTTGCTTTTCTCAATTTGGGAGGAATCAAAGCTAATGGGAATAGAAGTCCTTCAATTTCAAGCTTTACTTCTAGTCTCTTTCTTTTAAATCGTGGTGACTGCTAGTGCTTTTCTGGATTAGAATCTGGTACGGGTTGGTGCCTGATTTAACATGAACCTATTTGCTTACTTTCTGGTAAAGATACCAAAATATCGTAGCGATCATGGCTGCCAGCAAGTGCCTGCTGAGTTCTAGGTCCTTGCAACCAGTCCGGGATGTTAGGTATTTTTATTCCCATCTACTTGTGAGAAAATGAAATATGACGGATATGAAAGAGCTCAGCCCATACACAGCTGCTTAGTGGCACAGCGGACCTGGAACTCAGGAACTCGAATGTGTCCTGCCCCAGAGACCCCACTGTTCGTCCGCCCAGAGCCTCTCTTCGAGGTGGTTCCAAAGACCCCATCCAGAGGCCCTTGCCCTTAGGCCGCTTCCCGAGAGGATCAGTCGCTCAGCTTCCTCAGGCTCTGGCGCTCCGGGATTCCTTCCTCCTCCTCACCTCTGCCTTCCCTCGGCCTCCAGGGCAGGGCCGAGCTCACCTGGATGCCTTCTCTTGCCTGGCGATGACTCATCTGGTGCTCACAGGCTCCCTGAGCCTGGCTGGCCTGTTCCTTGTGTTGCTAGGCGTGTTGTTTGCCCATGTTGGGGTGCTCCCTGAGGCCCTGCCTTCTTCCTTCCTGGTGGAAGGTGGCCCCGGCTGGCTGAGTTCAGGACTTGCCTCCGTGTTTTTTTCTTTTTCTTTTTTTTTTTTTTGTTCAAGTCGGCTTCACGCCCAGCACGGAGCCCCATGTGGGGCTTGAACTCACGACCCTGCGATCAAGACCTGAGCTGAGATCAAGACCTGAGCTGAGATCAAGACCTGAGCTGAGATCAAGAGTCAGACACTTAACTGACTGAGCCACCCAGGCGCCCCACCTCCGTGTGTCTTAAGGGCAGAGTTTCTGCCATCCCACCGAGCCGGCTGCCCCTCGGGGGAGATTTCCTTTGTTAATAATAATCTTTAAAGCTCACTTACATTAAAGAAGTAATGTGTCTTCAACATAGAACATGTGAAACCCCAACAGAAGGTGAGGAGAGCCATTCTGTCAGCACAGCCACCACGCACAACCCGTTAGAGCAGCACAGAGCTGGGTTGAGAAGACTTTAGTTTTATTTATTTTAGAAAATGCTGTCTTGCTAAACTAGATACTCCTTTTTTCAAAAATTTTTTCAATATTTTTTAATTTGTTTCTGAGAGAGAGACAGCGTGAGCAGGGGAGGGTCAGAGAGAGAGGAAGACACAGAATCCGAAGCAGGCCCCAGGCTCCGAGCTGTTAGCACAGAGCCCGATTTGGGGCTCGAACCCACGAACCATGAGATCATGACCTGAGCCGAAGCTGGACGCCCAACCGACTGAGCCACCCAGGCACCCCTAGATACTCCTTTTTTCATTTACTGGTGTATCGTGAACGTTTTCTATGTTGTCATCTGTTCTTCCCCCGGACCTGTAACGTCTGCCTCCTGTCTTATTAAACATGTAAATATAGTTTCCTGATCTGTTTCTCTGTAGTCGCCACAGTGTGGTGGGATTTGTTGTTGTTGTTGTTGTTTTAAAGTCTGTATAAATAATGGTAGAGAGAACATATTTGTTTGTTTATTTAGTTTTTTGGGTCGAGTTCCCTGATGACATAGGTCAGGGAACTTGTTAACAAGGATTCCTGGATACTGACCTCAAACACAGTATTTTGTGTATTTTACCACTTTGGAGTAGCTTGGCGGATTTCTGTCTTAGAGAGCATTTTGCTTCACGGTATCTGGAGTGGCCTCTGGTGTCAGGAAATCTGAGGAGAGGCTCTGTCTTCCCTTCTCAGATGCTCATTCAACCTCGGCCGAAGCCTGACCTCCGAGCTCCGCATCCACCCCTTGAGGCTTTTCTCTGGTAGCTCATCCTGCAGAAAGTCTCTTTGTCCGGCATGTTCTTTGACTTCCCCCTCTCTGTAGACCCGCAGCTGCCTTCCATGCTTTATCATCTGTGGAGCCTTCCCCGGTCACCCCATTCTATTGAACCCCTTCTGCCTTCCTCCTTCACTCCTGACCGTACTGCTTGACAGCCCAGCTGTCGTGAGGTAGCCTCCCCTGGTCCGTCCTCACCCCCACAACGGAGCCCTTCAGGAGCAGTGCCAGGCCCGATTGGGATCTCGTCCCCGCTGCCCGAGCTGCCGCTTGGTGTCTGTGTCACGAACGGGTGACTCATATAGTGAGAACTGATGTTTCCTCTTGTTTCTTCTCAGGGCCTTCTTCTTGAGCACCGAGAGAAAGAATTTGGAGACAAAGTAAACCTAGTCTCTGTTCTGGAAGCCGCTAGGAAGATCCATCCACAGACTTCGGCCTCAGACACAAAGTGATTGTATGAAGCTGCCCGGCTCAGGGATAACTAGGGCCACTCACCTGTATCACGGGATGTGTCGTGTCTCTGCTCATGTCCCCAGAGAGCTAGACAGCCACCCATGCCGTGTTCTCAGTAGAGATCATTAATGTGTTTTAATATTGTGCTCCGTTTAGGCCCACTAAGGCAAAAACAGCCCCTGGACAAGATTGATAAAAATCTAAGAAACCAGTGAGGGTCACTTCAGCTGAATCCTGGAAAATATGAAGCTTCCTGTTGCCTGCTGCCCCTCCTGGAGTGCGAGCTCTGTTATTTACAATGGTTTTTATTCTCGTGTCTTCGAAAATCTAAGAAGAGTTGATGATTGACTTAAAGATTCAGGATATAAAGGTTTCAGGCTTGTGTGTTTTCCGTTAATGACCTGTTCTACACCGTTAAAGTAATACTCTTGTAAAGGAGTTGAAGTGCTCGGGGTGGCTTGATAAAAGTAAATTATAAAGTGAAATCTATGTTTTTCCTTGCCTCCTGTTCTAACCTCAGAGGTTTGTTTTTCTAGAAGAAATGATCATTTCTGGCTCTAATAAAATTATGTATCAGAAATTGCCTGTAATCCAAGTCTTTCTGATAAAACTAACAATAAAAATATTTACGGTCGTGATGGCTGAATTTAAATCATTGATGCCAAAGACATGGAACATGAAGAATCAATATTCTCCATGGGTGGGGGGTTAGGGGTGGGGAGAGCTCCTTTAGTTCTGATGCCCTAAGAGGTTTGCAGACCACCAGAGAAATTCATTCTGTCACTCATGTGGGTGATTTTGCTGTCTTCCTAGGGGAATGACTTTGGTATTTAAAATTGGTGGCTGCTTTCCTACTGACAGTCTTTCTGCCTAATTTGGTGAATGAAGAGGAGAAGGGACAGAGCAGATGAACTATAATTTAATTCATTAATTTGTTATGTAACTACGAAGTCAGTAAAAGCCCAGAGCGGGGGGGTGGGGGGGTGCTCTGCCCCGGAGTATCTGCTTAGGGGCACCAAGTCCGCCCTGGAGTAGGAAGGTGGGGATGGGAATCCAGGGAAGGAGGGATGAGGGAGCAGACCAGCCAGGAGGAGGGGAGTCCGTGTTTACCCGGGAAAGCAAGGACAGCGACTGAGTCGGAGATAACGGCCGGGAAGTAGGAGGGCCTCAGCAGGGAGCACGGTGTGCAGCGGGTTCAGAACTGAGACCGTGCCTGGGTCTGACTTCACGGCAAGCGCACGGCCTGCGAAGGGCCAGGCTCCCGCGGGCTTCGAGAGAACACTCTTCAGTACTTGACCAAGGTCGGCATAGTGACTCAGTCCCCAGAAGCCGTGCTCCCTGGGACTCCACCACAGACTCTCAAATTCCCGGGTGTCTAGAAAACACGGGATTCTGAAACCGGTCTTTTGCAACTAGAGAGTGGAACCTGCAAGGATGTGGCGGGGATGGCCGCGCGAGAACAAACTTCCTCCTTCGCCCACTGTTTCACTGCCGGGTCCTCATGTACAGTGGGGATCGTGTCTGCTGTCTACCCTTCAGGGCTGCTTCTTAGGAGTCATTGAGGGGGTGATGGGTGTAAAACGATGCTCCTCCAACTTGCATGTACATGGAGATCACCTAAGCCTCCTGTTAAAATGAAGGCTGTTAAAGAAAAGCCGGATGCCAGTTAAAGCCAGGAAGGACAAGTTTCTTCAATGAGCACTGCGGTAGGGGAGAGGCCCCCATGTAGAATGAGCTCCACTGGGCTCTGTGCAGAGGTGGAGCAGAGACTGGAATTTTACTTTATTATTTTTATTTTATTTATTACTATTTTTTAATTTTTTTAATGTTTTATTTATTTCTAAGAGAGAGAGAGACAGCGTGAGCAGGGGAGGGTCAGAGAGAGAGGGAGTCATAGACTCTGAAACAGGCTCCAGGCTCTGAGCTGGCAGTCAGCACAGAGCCCGACGCAGGGCTCGAACCCACAAACCGTGAGATCATGACCTGAGCGAAAGTCGGACGCCCAACCGACTAAGCCACCCAGGCGCCCCTACTTTATTATTTTTAAAACAAATGTTTAAATGTTTATATTTTTGAGAGAGACAAGTGCAAGCAGGGGAGGGGCAGAGAGAGAGGGAGACACAGAATCTGAAGCAGGCTCCAGGCTCTGAGCTGTCAGCACAGGGCCTGACGTGGGGCTTGAACTCACCAGCTGTGAGATCATGACCTGAGCCTAAGTCGGATGCTTAACCAACTGAGCCACCCAGGTGCCCTGAGACTGGAATTTTAAAGGGAGATGTAGTCTGGGGTGGGGGTGGGGGGGTAGGCGTGGAGACAAATGATGGCTTGAGCAGAGTCAGGGAAGTGGAAAGCTACTGAAAGTGGGTGGTGGAGATTGGTCGATGTGACTAGGCTATCTGTGTCTGTTAACTGGCTGGCTTATCATCAGGTTAAACTTCTCCCTCCCACAGAGACTGGGAGACGGAGCCTTATCTGCATTGATGGTTATATTTCAAAGAGATGACACTCAAGTCCTTGACCAGACACTCCTGGGTTTCAGGAGATGCACAGACATCTCAAAGCAAGAGAGAAAGGATTGACCATCGTAAACTAAGTAAATGTTTTCAGAAAAGGGAGGTCAGAGGGCTATGGTCAGGTGTTTGGCTGAAACCAAAGATAAATTCTTTTGGCAGCCTTCAACATTTCCAGGCAGGGACTGAAGGGAAGGCTGGGTTATCCCTGGGAAACAGTCTTCAGCTGCTAGAAACTCCGTTAGTGTGTGTTCAAGTCTCCTGGTGTGGGGAGCAGAGGGTGGACAAAATCGTTTGTGCTCAAAGTTTTGCATTTCTCAAGACGGGGCTGAGGCTGAAGTTTATACATTTCTTTCTTCTTTTTTTAAAGTTTATTTCAAGAGACAACAAGAGCGAGAGCAAGAGAACACAAGTGAGGGAGGGTCAGAGAGGAGAGACAGAATCCAGCGCGGGGTCAGCAACATCAGTGCAGAGCCTGATGCGTGGCTTGAACTCACTGACCGTGAGATCATGACCGGAGCCGAGATCAAGAGTTGGACGCCTAACCGACTGTGCCACCCAGGTGCCCCTGGAGTTTCTGCATTTCTAACAAGCTCCTGATGGCTTTGGTGTTCTCTTAGTCCGTGGCTCACACTCTGAGAAGCAAGAATCTAAAAAACCCTGCAAATCAAAGATAGTAATATCTGAGGGCTTTGGGCTTTGAAGCTTCGGCAGCCTTTGACAACCATTAATTAGCAGGTTCCCTTTGCATTATTTGGAAAGGAACTGACAATCCGTAATAATGCGAACTGCCAAGAGACTCCAAGAAAGAGACTCCAAGAAAGAGTCTAGAAAGCTGATGGTTCTCAATGTGGATACACAGTAGGGCCACTTGGGGAGGGTTAAAAAAAATCTGATGCCTGTTCACACCCCCAGGTCCATTACATCAGAATCTCTGTGGGCTAGGACCCAGGCAACAATATTTCGTAAAGGTACAGGATGATTCTGTGGTAGGGTCCCCTCCCTAAGGAAAGAAAAAGAAATCTCAAGGTAACCTGGCTATAGGAGTAAGTGACAACATCCCTCACGACCTTGTAAAATGAGACCACTTAATCAGACTGCATGTTTGTGTGTTACCATATATGGGAGACATAGAAGTAGAAAATATATTTAAAAACTACACCACGTAGCATTCAGAGCTTGGTTCTTTGGGGCTCGGTTCTTTGAGTACGAACCCAACTGAGCAGAGCTGGCATGAATCAAGTCGCTTCCTGGAAAGAAAAGCCTTGGTGTCATGACTCTCCGCGCAAGAATCCTGCTGCAGTTCCAAACCGTAGTCAAGGCTGAGAACCATCCCCAAAGAGCTCAGTGTCAAGTTCGGAAGACCAGCACTCACACCTTTAGGAGAACTTCCCAGAACCGTGCTGCTCTTGATAATCTCTGGTGAGTTTGGAAAACAGACTTCAGGTGGCAAGGGTCAGGGACTGTTTGGACATGGATGTGGGGGGTTCCCCCAACACAAGGTGGAAATTTGGATAAAGACGTCATTTCAGGGAGGATCAAGTCCCTGAACCAAGATGTAACCAGAGGAAAGGTGAATAGTAGGTATGGGGAAACAGGCAGAAGCCTGATCCGTTTTTGCTCACCTGATTCAATGTCTTCTTGCCCAATACACTGATTTCTCAAAAGCACCGCGCTTTTCACATGGATGACTATTTGAAAATTAAATAAAACTATTTCACTGGGGGGTTGAGCGGCACGTGGAAAGCAGTGTCTGTTTTCCCAGAGCCAGGCATATCTGGGGTGATGGACAGCTGGGGGGCTGGTAGGGAAAGTGAGCTGTAGGGAAAAGGCTGTATGTAGGGGATCGTGTATGTAGTGGGTAGATTGAATCTGAGGGTCCAGACTGAACACCACTCCTCAGCCCTGGCTACCTTCCCTCCATTTTCAGTTGCTCGTGTCCCATGTGGCAAGTGGGCAAGTATATATCTGTGAGCTTATATTCGGGGGGAGGGGAAGGATAAGTTATCTTGTTCTGTGTGGTTTTTTTTTAATGTTTTATTTATTTTTGTGAGAGAGAGACAGCATGAGCAGGGGAGGGTCAGAGAGAGAGGGAGACACAGAATCCGAAGACAGTCTCCAGACTCTGAGCTGTCAGCACAGAGCCTGACATGGGGCTCGAATCCACAATCTGTGAGATCATGACCTGAGCTGAAGTCGGACGCTTAACCGACTGAGCCACCCAGGTGCCCCCCCTTTTTAAAATTTTTTTAATTTGTTTTTTTTTTTTTAATGTTTATTTTTGAGAGAGAGAGAGAGAGGGAGAGACAAAGTGGAAGCAGGGGAGGGGCAGAGGAGGGGCAGAGAGAGAGAGGGAGACAGAATCCAAAGCAGGCTCCAGGCTCTGAGCTATCAGCACAGAACCCAACAGGGGGCTCAAACTCATGAACTATGAGATAATGACCTGAGCTGAAGTCGATATTTAACTGACTGAGCCACCCAGACACCCCTGTCTTGTTATAGTTTGACCCCTCAAATCCTTTTTTAGGTTTAAATGAGAAGGGTTTCTAGAGAGGTTAGTTTGTATTTAAAGCAATTACCATAAAGGATGATTGTGGACGCTCCCTGGATTTGCAGGGGCGATGGTGGGCGGAATCCTTGCAAGGTCATGCTTTTTCTTGGTATACCTGTGTTATGTAATGATGGTCCAGGCCAACCCAACAACCTAGTTGAAAGTAGGAGTCAGTGCTTCCCATAATTCAGTAAGAGCACAAGGAGTGAGGGTGTGTGTGCGGACCGGAGACAGCTGGCCAGAAGGGCCTCTTTCAAAAAATGACATTTGGTCAGACACCTGGGAGAAGTAAAAAGTAGGTCTTGTTGACCTTTAAAAATAGGTTTTTGTGAGACAAAAATGGATTTATTCGTGAATAGTAGAGACTTGCAACTCATGACACACAAGCTGTGGCAAAGCCACAGTCAAGCCCAAAAAACAAAGGAAAGGCATGTTATTTTATGGAGAAGAAGGAGGAAGTTAGGAGGGGTTATGCTGGAGGAAGGTCCATTGGAGAAAAGCAAGGGTTCAAGGCAACCATGTTTCTCATTGGCTGAGTTGCAAGGAGTAGTCAATTTCTTACAGGAGATGCAATATACATCTTGTCTTGTTGGGGACTGAAATTGATGATTCTTTCCTCTTGTGGATTCTTTTGGGTGTCTCTAATTGACCATTTTCCCTGTAATTGATGTTGAGTGGTGTGCCCCCCCCCCCTTCCAGCCTGCTGACTCTACTTTAGTGACGTTTCCTTTTATTAATTTCCACGGTCTTATGAATATTGGAGGAAGAACATTCCAGGCAGAGGAAACAGCAACTGCATACAAAGGCCCAGCAGTGGGGATGGGATTGTTATGTTCAAGGGACAAAGAAAGCAGGTGGGGCTAGATCAATATGAGTGAGTGGGGAGAGATAGGAGACGAAATCAAAAGGTGGAGAGATGACAGACATGCATGCCATGTCCTTCTGGCAGGTCACAATGAGAATTTTTGAATTCTACCAAGAGAAATGGAAATCCACTGGCGAACTTCGAAAAGTGGGGTAACATGATCTGACTTATATTGTCCTGACTGCTTTGAGACAATAGATGGGAGAGGACCCAAGTTTCTACCAGATCAGGGAGATTACGATGCTATTGCAAAAATCCAGGCAAGATAATGGTGGGTGGAACCATCTGGTAGCAGTAGAGGGGTGAGTAGAGGGGTGAGAAATTGCCACACATCAGATATATTTGAAGGCAGAGCTAAGAGGATTTCATGAGCAACTGGACGTGGGATGAAAGAGAAAGTCAAAGATGACTCCAAGATGTGGGGCCTGAACACTAACTGCTGATGAATTTTGCAGTAGAGGGGACAGAAGATGATGGGGTAGAGGAAAGGCTTTAATGCGCTACAACAGTTATAGTGAATGAACTCGAGGTATAAGTATCAACTCGGGATGCATCAAAACAACGCTAGGGTGAAAAACAAGCTTCCAAATGGTACACTCAATAGGATGCAATTTTCATAAATTTTTAAGACATGTACAACAGTATTGTTTAGAGCTCCATACATACGTAGTAAAGTGTGAAAACACACATGGAATGATAAACAGTGTGCAGCCAGGGTTGAGCACCATCTGGTTGCTTTACCCTTTAAAAAATCCTATTGCTCAGGACCAGTCCTAGGCCAGTTAAACCAGAATCTCTGGGGATGGACCCGGGGCCTCATTATTTATTTTTTTAAGCTCCCTGGGGACCCTGCTATGGAGGTAAGGTGGAAAACCACTCCCTTAAACCGAGCAACAATTGTGAAATCTGAGAAGCCCAAGGAATTTCTTTTTTTATGCCTAAGCCTTGGACAGAGTATCTGTTTTATTTTATTATTATTTTTTTAAAGTTTAGGGGCTCCTGGGTGGCTCAGTTGGGTTGAGCGTCTGACTTCAGCTCAGGTCATGATCTCACAGTTTGTGAGTTCGAGCCCTGTGTCAGGCTCTGTGCTGACAGCTCGGAGCCTGGAGCCTGCTTCCATTTCTGTGTCTCCCTCTCTCTCTGCCTCTTTCCCACTCACACTCTGTCTCTGTCTCTCTCTCTCTCTCTCAACAATAAACACTAAAAATTAAAAAAAAAAAAATAACCAAAGATTTTATGAGCAACATTTCTGCTTATGGAAGTACTCGCTCAGGGCTGGTCGGGCCATAATTAGAATGGGGATGGGAGGGACCCAAGTCCCTGGAAATGCCTCTCTGGGTGTGTCTGTCGGGCAGCTGTTCGCAGAGCTTTGCTCCCAGCACAGGATGCTTCGACCTGTACTCTTCTTCTAGCAAGATGTGCTGCCTCTTTTTTTTTTTTTAATGTTTTTATTTATTTTTGAGAGAGACAGCATGAGCAGGGGAGGGTCAGAGAGAGAGGGAAATACAGAATCTGAAGACAGGCTCCAGGCTCTGAGCTAGCTGTCAGCACAGGGCCTGACGTGGGGCTCGAACCCACCAACCGTGAGATCATGACCTGAGCCGAAGTCAGACGCTTAACGGACTGAGCCACCCAAGCACCCCCTTTTGTTTTTTAAAATTATTTTTTAATTAAAAAAAATTTTTTTAGTGCCGCTTCTGCTTCTTACTCTAAATGCTCCTTAGCACAGATCAAATCAGTTAAAATCTTGATCCTACCCTTCGTTTTATAGGAGGTACATAGAGTTCTGGGGAGATGATGTTACAAGACTCAACACTGGGGAGGGGCAGCTTTTTGATAGAAAAGAGCTCTAAGGAAGCCTCCATAGCTGGACCACCACTTTGCCATGAAACCTTGGGCTGGTCTCTTCCTTCTGTAGGCCTATTTCTCCATCTGTACGATATAGGGACTATTCTAGACTTGGTAGCCACAGGCCTGACAGTTCTGTCATCAGGACCAAAGCTACTGCCCAGATCTCTGTACTGTTATTTCATCCTCCATTGGATCAATGAATTGGACATTCCAGGAAAGCAGAGAAATGTTGGGCATGTTCACTCTGGTTTCCTCAGCAGCCAGGACAGTGCCTGGCACTCAAAAATAACAGATCTCGGGCCACCTGGGTGGCTCAGTCGGTTGAGCGTCCGACTTTGGCTCCAGTCATGAACTCGCAGTTTGTGAGTTCAAGCCCCACACGGGCCCCATCCAAATGTTTGGATTCTGGGTCTCCCTCTCTCTCTGTTCCACCCTCATTCACACTCTGTCTCTCTCTTTCTCAAAAATACATAAAGATTAAAAATAAATTTAAAAATATAATAGACCTTGTATGGCGTGACAACGGTATGCAAAGTTGAAAGACCAACAAACTACTGGGGAAAAACCATTTAACCAGAGCCTAACCCAATGCAGTTTTATCAGAGCCAAACTGACCCAGGAGAAGTCCCCCTTATCTGTGGTTTTGCTTTCTGCAGTTTCAATTGCCAACGGTCAACCACAAGCCATGAGCAGACAATCCTCCTTCTGAAATGTCATCAGATGGTCGATAGAACACCTCAGGCTACGTTGCATACCCTCCATCCCTGACCTCACTTCATCCCATCGTAGGCATTGTCTCATCGCACATCATCACGACCAGAAGGGTGAGTACAGTGCAGGAAGATATTTTGAAAGAAAGAGATCATATGCATGTAACTTTTATTACAGAATGGTGCTATAAGCATCCTATTTTATCGTTAGTCATTGTTGTTAATCTCTTAGACTTTATCATAAGTGTGTCCGTGTTGGAAAAACCACAGTATATATAGAGTTCAGTATTTTCCATGGTTTCAGGTATCCGCCAGGAGGCTTGGAGCACATCTCCAGGAGGCTTGGAGCACATCTCCTGCGAATAAGGAGGGACTACCACACCTAACTCCAGCAGGCTCTAAGTTTCCATCCGAGAGAATGGAAACGCCTCACTGCGACCCTCTGTAGCCATTCTGTGCCATCTACGAGGGTCTGGGGGAGGGTTGGGATGTGCTAAGAAGCACTTGTGAAGTCCATGGTCCAGAGGCACAAGCTCGATAAAAGAATCACACTTAGCTATAGGACTATAGGACACTGTCCCCTGTTAACACACACACTTTACTGAATTTTACCACCATGTTTCTAAAGGGCTATTACAGCAACTCCTTTTATCCAGTACGTCATGTCCAGCCATCAATAAAAAAAAGACAAGCTGCACTAAATGGCAGAAGTCCAAGTTTGAAGAGACAAAATGAGCGTCAGGACCAGACTCTGATATGCTAGGGATGTTGGAGTGATCAGAGTGGGAATTTAAAACGACGATGATTAATATGGTAAGGACCCTAATGGACAAAGTAGACAGTCTGCAAGAACAGACAGACAATGGAAGCAGAGAAATAGAAATTCTAGGAAGGTATAGAAAAGAAAAACTGGAGATAGAAAACATTGTAATGGAAATGAAGAATGCCTCTGAAGAGCCCACTGGGAGACTGGACACAGCTGGGAACAGACTCTCTGAGCTTGAAGATTTCTCAAGAGAAACTTTCCACACCGAAAAGCAAAGGAGAGAGACTGAAAATAATGGAACAAAATATCCAAGAACCGTGTGACAACAAAAAATGAGGCATAACATAGGCATAATGAGAATACAAGGAGAAGAGAGAAATAAGATAAATATCTGAAACTATAATGGCTGAGAATTTCCCCCAAATTAATGTCAGGCACCAAACCACAGAACCAGGAAACCCAGGAAACACCAAGCAGGATAAATGGAAAACAAAAACAAACAAAAGCCACACACAAGAACAAGAACAACAACAACAAAAACCCTACACGTAGGTATATCACATTAAAATTGCAGAAAAGGAAAAGTAAAGAAAAATATCTTGATATATCACAGGAAAAATATCTTACCTATCAAAGACCAAAGATAAGAATTACACGTGACTTCTCCTCAGAAACTAGGCAAATAAGAAGAGAGTGGAGCATAATTTTTTCAAGGGTTGTGGGGAGGAAACTACCACCAGCATAAAATTCTGTGTCCTGTGAAATTATTCTTCACAAATGAAAGGAGAAATTAACATGTTCTAAGACAAACAGAAATTGAGGGACTTTTTTTGCAAGCATATCTGCTCTAGAGAGAAGGAAAATGATATAGATCAGAAACTCAGGTTTATATAAAGAAAGGTAGTACATCAAAGGAATCAGTGAAGTTAAAATAAAAATATTTTTCTCATTCATAATTGACCTAATAGATGGGCTTGTTCAAAAAAAATAGTAACATGACGTTCAATTATATATGCTTATGTAAAAGTAAAATGAATGACCCCAATGATGTAGTAGATGGGACAGAGGGATGAGGATTATTTTGTTATTATAAGGTACTCTTACTGCTCATGAAGTAGTATAGAGTCATTTGAAACTGGACTTGTATTAGTTGCAAATGTATACTTCAAGCTCTAGACAATCACTTTTTAGGTTTACTTTTTAAAAAAAGTAAAAAAAGGAAGGATAACTCCTCTGTGAAGAAAGAGAAAATGGAATCATAAAATGCTCAGTTAAAATCACAAAAGACAAAAACAAGAGGAAGATAAAAATAGGAACAATAACAAAAAGGCAACAAATATGATAGATACTAATCCGACCGTATCAATAGCCACTTGAAATACAATGGTCAAAATACACCAAGAAAAGATATTGTCATAAGGGCACCTGGGTGGCTTAGTTGGTTGGGCATCCAACTTCGACTCAGGTCATGATCTCATGGTTTGTGAGTTCGAGCCCTGTGCCTGGCTCTGTGCTGACAGCTCAGACCCTGGAGCCTGCTTTGGCTTCTGTGTCTCCCTCTCTCTCTGACCCTCCTCTGCTCACATCGTCTCTCTCTCTCTCTCAGAAATTAAAAAAAAAATTAAAAAATGAAAATGAAAAGAAAAGATACTGTCACAGTGGATTAAAAGACAGGACCAAACCATATGTTATCTACAAGAGACCCACTTTAAATATAAAGACACATACACATTAAAAGTAAATAGATGGAGAAAGCTATACCATGCTAACATGAATCCAAAGAAAACAAAAATAGCTGTATTATTTTCAGACAGAGCTGACCTCAGAGCAAGGAAAGTTATCAGAGATAGAGAGAGGGATTACATATGATACAGGCATTCTTTTCCAAGAAGACAAAGCAACGCTAACGTGTATGTGTCTAACGAGGGAGCATCAAAATACACGAGGCAAACACTGGTAGAACCATAGAAAGAATAGATGAATTCACTGTTATAGTTGGAGACTTCAATGCCTATGTATCAGACAAGAACCAGCAGGCAGGAAAACAGTAAAGACATAATTGAACTCAACAATAATCATCAATCAACCAGATACAATGGACATCTATAGACTACTTCATCCAGCAGCAGCAAATACACATTCTCCCCCAGCTCACATGGAGCATTTACCAAGACAGACAGCTTGGGGCATAAAACACAACTTCACAGAGTTAAAAGAATAGAAATTATACAATGTCTGCCCTCAGACCACGGTGGAATTAAACTAGAAATCAACGGCACAGAGCTGGAAATCCCACAATGCTTGGAGAGTCAACAATGTACTTCTAATTAACATATGGGTCAAGGAAGAAATCTCAAGAGTATTATGAAAATATTTTTAGTTAAGTGAAAGTGAAAATAAAACTTAGCAAAATTAGGGGGATGCAGTGAAAGCAGTGATTAGAGGAAATGTACAGCATTGAATGTATATATTAGAAAAGAAGAAAGATCTAAAATCAATAATCTAACCTTCTATTTTAGGAACCTAGAAAAAGAAGAGCAATTAAATCCAAAGTAAGCAGAAGACAAGAAATAAAAACTAGAGTGCAAATCAAGAAATTGAAAATAGAAAAATGAATAGAGAAAATTAACTAAACCAACAAGTTGATTCTTTGAAATGATCACTAAAATCGGTAAGCTTCTAGCCAGGCTAACTAAGAAGAAAAGACAGAGGACACAAATTACTAACATCAGAAATGAAGGAGTGGACCTCAATATAGTCTCCTTAGACATCAAGAGGATAATAAGGGAATACTGTGAACAGCTCTGTACCCACAACTGTGATAACCTACATGAAATGAACAATTTCCATAAGAGACACACAAGAAAAAATAGACAATTTGAATAGGCCTATGTCTATTACAGAAACTGACTTGATATTTAATAGCCTTCTAAAACACACAAGGTTCAGATGGGTTCACTGGTGAACTTTTGCCAAACATTTAAAGGAGAAATATACCAATTCTCTCAAATCTCTTTCAGAAGATAGAAGCAGAGTGAAAACTTCCTAACTCGTTCTAGGAGGCCAGCATTATCCTAATACCAAAACCAGATGACAAGAAAAGTATAGATGAATATCTCTCATGAACATAAACGCCAAAATGCTTTAAAAAGTCACAAACTCAATCCAATTATGTATACAAAGAAGTATACACCACAAACAAGTGGGCTTTATCCTGGGTATATAACGTGGTTCAACATTAAAAAATCTGGGGCACCTGGGTGGCTCAGTCAGCTAAGTGGTGGACTTCAGCTCAGGTCATGATCTTGCGGTTCGTGAGTTCGAGCCCCGTGCTGGGCTCTGTACTGACAGCCCGAAGCCTGAAGCCTGCTTTGGATTCTGTGTCTCCCTCTCTCTCTGCCCTCCTCTGCTCACGCTCTGTCTCTCAAAAATAAATAAATGTTAAAAAAATATTATAAAAAAACCCTTCAAAAATCAGTTCATGTAATCCATCACAGCAGGTTAAAGAAAAAAAGTTACATAATCATATCAATAGATAGAGAAAAAGCACTTGACAAAATCCAAAATCGCTCATGATAAAAACCTTCAATAAACAGGCATAGAGGGGAACTTCCTCAATTTGACCAAAAAAAAAAATCCATTAAAAAACTCCCAAATAGATGAGCATGTCATATGCTCTCCATTCTGTTACACTTGTCTGTATGCCTGCTTTTCAGGCCAGTACTATCCTATTTTGATCACTGTATCTTTGTAATATAGCTTGAAATCAGGCAGTGTGATGCCTCCAGCTTTGTTCTTTTTCCTGAGGATTGCTTTGGCTATTCAGGGTCTTTTGTGGTTTCGTACAAATTTTAGGATAGTTTTATCTATATCTGTGAAAAATGCCATTGGAGTTTTGATAGGGATTTCAGTGAACCTGTAGATCGCTTTGGGTAACGCTTTGGTAAACATATTTATTCTTCCAATAGAAGGACATGGAGTATCTTTCCATTTATTTGTGTCTTCTTTAGTCTCTTTCATCAACGTCTTATAGTTTTCAGTGTACAGGCCTTTTGCTTCCTTGGTTAAATTTATCCCTAAATATTTTATTGTGTTTTGATGCTACTGTAAATAGGATTGCTTTCTTTTTTCTATTAGCATCCTTTTATGTCTGAAAAGTTTATAATAATGGCTCTTCTTTTATTCCTGATTCTAATAATCTGAGTATTTTTTCCCCCTTTTCTGCGTGGTATTGTATCCTGTGATGTTACTGAATTAATTTATTAGTCCTAGCAGTTTTTGGTGGAGTCTTTATGTTTTTTTAATATCATATCATCTGTAAAGATCATTTTCCTTCTTCCTTTCTGATCTGGATGCCTTTTATTTCTTTTTCTTACCTAATTGCTATGCCTAGGGCTTCCAGTACTATGTCGAATAGAAATGGTGGGGGGAGGGGGGGATCCTTGTCTTGTTTCTGATCTTAGAGGAAAGGCCTTTAACTTTACACCATTGGGTATGATGTTGGCTATGAGGTTGTCATATGTGGTCTTCGTTACATTGAGGAATGGTCCTTCTATACCTAATTTGTTGAGAGTTTTACCATGAAGGAATGTTGAATTTTGCCAAATGCTAAATATACTTCTTTCCAATTAGATATAATCTGGAAGGGGGCGCCTGGCTGGCTCAGTCAGAGGAAAATGCAAATCTTGATCTTGGAGTTATGAGTTCAAGTCTCATGTTGGGTAGAGAGATTACTTAAATACATAAAACTTAAAAATATATATATATATTATATTATAATATTATATTATTATAAATATGAACATATATATATGACCTGAGGGAGGTGCACATCACTTTTGCTTACATCCCATTGGCCAGGACTCAGGGCTGCCCTTAACTACAAGGGTGGCTGGGAAATGTAGTCTTTATTACGGATGGCTTTATAGCCTGTTAAACGCTGGCGAGTCTATCCCTAAGAAAAGAAAACAGTATGGATCTGAGGGTTCATCTAGCAGTGTCTGCCATAACATACTGACGGGAAAAGACTTGAAAAACTGGTAACAGTATTTCTCTAGGAACAGGTTACCGGTGGCTGGGGAAAATGTCCCCTTTAAACTCATTTGTTCCGTGTGAATGCACTGACTAGTTAAATGTCTTAAACAACATACTGAAAATAGCACTACCCTATGTGCTTAGTAAACCTCAACAGCTGCTTCACTGATCGGAAGTTCTCGCACTCTCCCCCCACCCCCTCAGAGAGGGTTATGGATGTGGTGCTAAACTCGGGCCACATCAAACTGTATGGCATTCATACGGCAGACACGTGGGAGATCTCCTCTTTTGGAGCCAGTAGACCCAGTTGGCATCAAGCCTTCCTTACACGCTTTCTGCCTGTGCTAGGCTTGCTTGGGGGAGAGAAGGCCGATTCTGCGGCCAAGCCCTTCCCCAGAGTTGCTCATACACAGGAGGAGGAGGAGACGGGCACCCTTTGAACCGGAAGGGGTGGGGGGCTGCGCCCAGAGACACAGCCAGCTTCGAGGGTAGGCGGTGCTGTTTGCCCTTTGAAGCAAGGAGCTGTTGAACCTTCTGCCGGGCACAGGTCTCAGCCACCCTTATCTGGCTCTCACCTCCTCCTCAGCCTTCAAGACTCAAGACAACATTGGAGCCAACCTCAGGCTTGCGTGGGGTGAGGGCTGCAGGGGTCGCCAGCAGTGAACCCCTCAACCAAGTGCGTGGGGCCAACCCCTCCCACCGGCTCCAGCTGGGCCAGGTGGCACAGCACAGGAAAAACACCCTCCCATCCCCTGGTGCACAGATAGTGCGGGTCTTGCCCCCTTGACTGGCTCCCAGCACCCCATGGGGCTCCCCACAGCTGTTCTTTAAAGCCCAAGGGGCTCTGTGCACAGAGAAACACGTCTAACTCTACACCTGTCTAATGTGCAATGTAGGAAAGTTGCAACAGTTAGCACTTCTCTAAATATTCACATATAGGCACACCTCTGAGATACTGTGGGTTTGGTTCCATACAACTGCAGTAAAGCGAATATTGCAACAAAGCAAGTCAAATCAATTCTTTGGTTTCCCGGTGCATATAAAAGTTATGTTTACACTATATCTGTTACTTAAATCTATTAAGTGTGTATTAACATTACGTCTAAAAAAAACCAACGTATGTAGCTCAATCAAAAAATACTTTATGGCGTGCCTGGGTGGCTCCGTCAGTTAAGCATCTGACTCTTCCTTTCAGCTCAGGTCATGATCTCACGGCTTCGTGGGTTCGAGCCTCGCATTGGGCTCTGTGGATCTAGCTTGGGATTCTCTCTCTCTCCTCTCTCTCTGTCCCTCCTCGACTTGCACTGTCTCTCTCTCAAAGTAAATAAATAAACATTAAAAAAAGGAATGCATGGAATTGAAAAGATCCTCACTTTATTGAGAATTAAAAGAATTCCTTAAAAACATACTGTATTATCATTTGAGCTTTCAGCTAGTTGTAACCTTTTTGCTGATGGAGGGCCGTGCCTCTGTGTGGATGGCCAAGACCGATTAAGGTGGTGGCTGCTGAAGGCTGGGGTGGTGGTGATTTCTTTTTTTTCTTTCAATCTTTTTGTAAATTTTTAAAATATTTATTTATATTTAAGAGAGAGAGAGAGAGAGAGAGAGAGACTGTAGGGGAGGGGAAGAGAGAGAGGGAGACACAGAATCTGAAGCAGGCTCCAGGCTTTGAGCTGTCAGCACAAAGCCCAACGGAGGGCTCGAACTCACAAACTGTGAGCCGAAGTCAGCTTCTTAATCGACTGAGCCACCCAGGTAGCTTTCTGAAAATAAGACAACAATGCAATGTGTTGCATCCATGGACCGTTCCTTTCATTTGAACACTTGGGGATCACTGTAGGGTTATTAATTGGCCTAATTTCAGTATTGTTGTGTCTCAGGAAGCAGGGAGACCTGAGGAGAGGCAGAGAGATGGGGGAACGGCCAGTCGGTGGAACAGTCAGAAGACATACAACATGGATCAATTGAGTTCGTCGTCTTACATGGGTGTGCTTTGTGGCGCCCCACACGATTACAATAGCGACGTCGAAGATCACTGATCACAGATCCACATAACAAATATAATAATAATGAAAAAGTCTGAAATACGGAGAGAATTACAAACATAACACAGAGACATGAGGGCACAAAGGCTGTTGGAAAAAAAGACACCGATAGACTTTCTTAGTGCAAGGCTGCCGCAGACCTTCAGTTTGTAAAAAGTGCAATGTCCACAGAGCGTCACAGAGCAAAGCACAAAATGAGGCATGCCTGCATTATTTCTACAATGAATACGTTGAATTTTTATCAGTTCAAGAAAACAGATTTCCCCGAACACTTAAACGTTATGCATAATCAATTACACTTCCTAATTCTAACGATTCAGAGTCTCATAAATGTTTCAACTGCCTTTAAAAATCAACGAGTAAGAATATAGTAATCACAAAAACCGGATCTGCATACTCACCCTGAGACTGGTTACAAAATGCTAATGCATGGATCTAAGTTCGTTTTATTTATTATCTGGGGTCAGCAGCCCTTGCAGCAGACCGAATAGACAGGTGTCCGTGTGCCACCCCTCACTGCCCTCTCCTGGGGATCTCAGAGAGCTGGCATGCTACCCTCCCATGGGAGGCTCCTCGCCACATCTCTGTGCCACAGACCGTCCATCCTGGACACAGTGACTGGACCTGGGGTGGGTCCCAGACTCGAAGTCTGGCCAGGCATATCTATAAGACCGGCACAGATGTCCTACCCAAGAAAGGATGTGGGTGGCGGCAGTTGACCCAAGCAATCAGCAATTCGCCAGGGCACCTGAATGTGGGGCCAAAAGCCATAGGCTCACAGAGGAGGCAGAGGGCAGAAGCCGGGCAGGAGCCCTGGGCAAGTTGGGGACCAGCTGGCCAGAAGCAGCTGCAGCGGTAGAAACAAGGCGGGGAACGAGTGGCAAAATAGGAATGATGCTCTGGGTGTCGGTGACGTGGACACACCCCCACACATATCCTAAAGGACCTGGCTAAGGGACCCGCCTGAGTGTTTTTCTACCTCCCGCGTGGTTTTCACACAGGTGAAGGGAATGGGCGGGAGGTCATCTGAGCAGAGGTAACGGCATGTGTGAAGGCCAAGGGCACAGGACACAGAAGTGGATTCAGAGATCTGTGTGCACAAAGTGAGGGGAAGTGGGATGGGTTGGTGGGAGAAAACGAATTGTGAGGCCATCCAAGGGACGCCTTGACTGACCCCATGGGGAGGCAGGGGCTGGAGTCACTCATCAGTTGTCCAGAAATGAGCAAAGGGGACTTTGGAGAGCCTTGGGTCCTAGATCCCTACGTGAGGCGGCTTCTTTCTGCCAGGGGCGGAATCAGATTCCAACACCTGATCCCGAAGGGTAGTCCGTGCGGCCACCATTATACTAGAGGTGGCAGGCCGGTCACTGAGTGTGAGGGCGGCCTGTGGTCTGGGATGTGGTTACAGTGACCAGACGTGGCCAGCCTCTGTAGGACATTCAGTGAAAAGAACTTCTCATGGTTTAGGGGAGAGGGCTGATGGGATCCGATTTTCATTCTAGACTGAGGCGGGGGCTCAGGAGAGAGAACAAGACTGGCAAGAAACATGAAGTGTGGCCAGTGCACAGAAGACATGTAAAGACACGGGCGTGGCTGGGGCCTCACAGAGCCCGTGGACGTGAGGACGCGGGTGCGGGGCGGGGAAAGGGCTTAGCGCAGAGTCTGGGAAGAACAGCAACACTTACAGGGAGGGGAGATGAGGACACTCCAAGGAGTTGGGTGTGCACTACGCGGTCTTTTTGGGGGGGGGGTAAATAGGAGAGCCAGGAGAAGGAAAGCTCCAAGGAGGAAGGCGACATCACGGACTGTAAAGCCCTCCTCTCCTGCCCCAACACATACACACCCAGCAGTGGCTTGAGAAACAGTTCAGCCAACTGCCCCTAGATGGCAGTGTGTGCACATAGCAGGAGCTGCCCAGCAAGACTCCCCAGGGACAGTCTCCCAAGGGACCAGCAGAAGCGCCCCCCACCCCCACCCCCCAGAGCTGTGAGAGGGACCAGGAGAGGCACCCATGATGCCTGCTGCATCCACCTATGCTCTGCTTTGCAGCAGGTGTGTGTGTGGGTGCCTCTCTGTCCTATGCACGGAGGGGAGGTTCGGGCAGGGCCTTAGTACAGCCCCCCAAATCCCCGTGTTCATGACTCTGCATGTGGGGACTGGAGCTGGAGCAGCCAGTGTATGACCACAAGCTGGCTCTGCGGACGACAGCTTCCTCGGGAAGGCGAGCCAGAGAGGACCTACCAAGCAGACATGGGACCCGAACGACACTGTGGAACTCTGACTCACCTCGCCCTCCTTACCTTTGGACTTTTCATTATGCCAGAGTTTTCCAACAAGTACAGAAACAAACATCGACAGAACCGACCTGGTTAAAGCAATGTAGTGGGGTTGCTGTTATGGGAGCCAAACACATGCTCTCATCAAGACAGTGCCCAGGGCCGCCTGGGTGGCTCCGTCAGTTGAGTGTCCCGCTCTTGGTTTTCAGCTCAGGTCATGATCTCATGACCCATGTCAGAAGATCAGCCATGGTTTGTGAGTTCGGGCCCTGCATGGGGCTCTGCACTGACAGCGCGAAGCCTGCTTGGGATTTTCTCTCTCCTTGTCTCTCTGCCCCTCTCCTGATTGTGTGCTCTTTCTCTCTCAAAATAAATAAATGTTTAAAAAAAAACACAAAACCTGTTGGGGCGCCTGGATGGCTCAGTTGGTTAAGCACCGACTTCGGCTCACGTCATGATCTCACAGTTCGTGGGTTCAAGCTCTGCGTCAGGCTCTGTGCTGACAGCTCAGGGCCTGGAGCCTGCTTCGGATTCTGTGTTTCCCTCACTCTCTCTCTCTGCCCCTCCCTCACTCATGCTCTGTCTCTCTCTCTCAAAAATAAATAAACATTAAAAAAAATTTTTTTAACTGTTAAAAAAAAACAAAAACAGTGCCCAAATGTATAGCTTCTGCTTAAATGTCTCTCTTAAACCCCAACTGGCAAACTGCACCTCTTGCCTCTGTCCTGGAACACTTCAAGGGAAGAGGTCCAAGTTGCCACCACACACATGCAGGGTCACTCGAATTCCTTCTCAGTGAAGAGCATGCCTATCTACGAAGCTAGGAGACGATGTCTATTTCTCATCTCCCCATCTAATTAGGTCACCCCTCAATTCTACCTCCTGCGTGTACTTTCAACGTGGTCATCTCTTCCCATTAGCACATCGTCAACTTTCTGAGCCATTGCAATAGTGTCCTTCCTGACCGTTCTTTGCTTCAATCTTTGCCCTCTCCAATGCATTCTTCCAACAACTACCTTCGTAGGGACCTTCCTTTTTTTTTTTTAAACATTTTTTTATAATTTTTTTAAATGTTTTATTTATTTCTAGGAGAGAGAGAGAGAGAGAGAGAGACAGCGTGAGCAGGGGAGGGTCAGAGAGAGAGGGAGTCACAGACTCTGAAACAGGCTCCAGGCAGTCAGCACAGAGCCCGACACGGGGCTCGAACCCACGAACCGCGAGATCATGACCTAAGCGAAAGTCGGACGCTTAACCGACTAAGCCACCCAGGCGCCTCTGGTAGGGACCTTCCTAAAGCCCAGGCATGACCATGTTACTATTCTGCGTAAAACCTGGGGGGACTGCTTATGACCTAAGGATCACCGGCCGTGCAGATCTCTGCCAGGCATTGTGAGGTCCGTCTCACACACACCATCTTTTCTTTGGCACACAGATGTTGCTTCACAGATCACAGGGATGTGCATTTGACCTAGAGGGAAGTATCGAATCTTCCCTCTTTCACTAAACTGATGGGTCCAGGAGTGGGCATATGACCAGAACTGGACTGGTTAGAGACTAGTTTCTTGGGATTCGTTCATACCAACCTAGAGTTAGAGTCACGTTGGAGAGATGTAAACTGAGCCCTAGGGAAAACAGGCTGGGTTGGAGGGCTCGTGGCCTGGACAACCCACAGGATCAGCCCCCAGTTTCCAAAGTCACTCTAGTTTCAAGTTCTGGTTTTGGTTCTGTGAGTGAACCCCACCTCCTTAGGCCTGAACTAGTTCTTGTGGGATTTTCTTCCATCAAAAGCAGGCTAACGTGAAGATTCTCAGTAGTCTGGCCTTAATAAGACCTCCTTCTCAGTTAACAGAGCTCCTCACGGCCTACCGATGTTTTACAAACGTTATTTCACTTGATTCTTACTATAAGCTCGGGAGGTGGGTTTTCCTATTCTCCTGACTTTACAAAAAAGAAATCCAAGGTTCGGAAATGCATTTTGCTCAACATCAAGAGGCTGAGAATAGGGAGAACTCGAGCACCAAGTCCCTCTCTTTTTTTTTTAACTTTAAAAAATTTTTAAATATTTAGTTGAGAGAGAGAGAGAGAGAAAGCAGGGGAGGGGCAGAGAGAGAGGGGCACACAGACTCTGAAGCAGGCTCCAGGCTCTGAGCTGTCAGCACAGAGCCCGACGTGGGGCTCAAACTCATGAGCCGGGAGATCATGACCTGAGTTGAAGTCAGACACTTAGCCAAATGGAGCCACCCAGGCGCCCCACCAAGTCTCTCTTCTATTGGAGCTCCTTCCTCCCTATTCCCCACCCTCTGGCCTGTACACAGAGAGGTGTGGCAGTGAGGAGCCCAGGAGGAGTAAACGCAGCACTGGGACAGAAACTGGACCAAGGCAGAGAGGCAAGGAAGACATCAGAGGACAATAAAGACCACCATTTTCCGCCACTGAAAATTTTATTTACAGCCAACTACGGCTCCAGGAAAAGGGGAAGAAACTCTCAGCCTCTTTCTCTTCCCACCCCCATACTGGTTTTTGTTCCCATAATCCATACCTCAGGCTTGCAGTCTGCACTATAATTCAACTAGATACTTGGTAATTACAGCTGTAGGACCTGGCCTGGAAACTAAGTCACTGGTTGCAGTAGAGCCAGTCCTTTTATGAGTTAGGGCTGTCCATCTCTTCTTTTTATTTTTTTTTTTAAGACTTTAAAAAAAATGTTATTTTTGAGAGATAGAATGCAAGTGGAGGAGGGGCAGAGAGAGGGGGACAGAGGACCCAAAGTGGGCTCTGTGCTGACAGCAGAGAGTCCAACGTGGGGCTCGAACTCACAAACTGTGAGACCAAGACCTGAGCTGAAGTGGGACGTTTAGGGGTGCCTGGGTGGCTCAGTCAGTTAAGCGACCGACTTTGGCTCAGGTCATGATCTCACGGTTCATGGGTTCGAGCCCCGTGTCAGGCTCTGTGCTGACAGCCAGCTCAGAGCCTGGAGGCTGTTTCAAATTCTGTATCTCCCTCTCTCTCTCTCTCTCTCTTTCTCTCTCAGCAATAAATAAAACATAAAAAAAAAAAATTGAAGTGGGATGTTCAACTGAATGAACCACCCAGGTGCCCCTTCTATTTATTTTTTAAAAAAGGACAATAAAATGCGCCTGCTCTGCTTGGAGTATCCCTGATGCTCGGAAGCCACCCATATTGCTATAAAAATGGGTCAGTAAAGCTTAGTGGGTCTCCCATGGCAACTGGGACTGGCATAAGAAACTGTCAAGCAAGGCCCAGTGGGGGGTGGTAGATGCTGTGGTGGCTCTGTGGACATGTCCTTCACCCTCTTCATACCCTGCTCTGACGTGGCCGACCAGTCCACAAGAGAGGGGTGTCCCAGAAGCTGCTCAGGCTGGCAGGACCCCCCACCATCCGTGGTACATAATGGTAGCTTTACCTTCCCCTTCCTCCTTGGTCTAAGCTCACGCCTCCTTCACATCCAGAATTCAGCAGACATCATCAGATGTGAATGACTGTCTTTCCAAGGCCAGCTTTACTGGAAACATCTCTGCCTCCAAGCCCCATGCAATGATGGTGGAGGCAACCCTCTATCAGGGGTGTCCTGTCCGTTAGTGCCTACATCCCATCTCCTTTTCTTCAGAATCCTCCCTTCTGCCTTCTGTCCTGGATCACTCCTATGCCTCTGTCAATGTGCTCTCGTAACTTCTGCATTTCCACAAAACCTTCTGTATTCTAACAAAAGTTAAAACCAGACATGGCTGGACGCATCTGAAAACAGGATTAAACAGGACAAAATCACTGAGTGTTATGTGGAAACTAATTTGACAATAAACTATTTGTAAAAAAAAAAAAAAAAACAAAACAGGACCAAAATTTCTTCCCTTGTTAGACAAGGTCAAGAGGTGGGTATTCCAGGAAAGGTATGGTGGAACCTTTAGGTGGAACCTCCCTAAACATGAGGAACACAGATTCATTCTAACTTATTGCACTAACATCCTCAACACGTGCTTTCCACACCAAAGTCTAATACGGTTGCTTGAGCTCCACAGGTATATTTAGATCTTGCAGTGAGCAGGAAAGAACAAGGGCTGAGGACGGAGCACCACTTCCTTTGAAAGCTGGTTCTCAAGTGGGGCACATGGACGCCTCCACTCACTGCTGGTTGGGTGGAACTAGGTCATGTGACCATACTTAGCTGCAAGGGAGTCTGAGAAACTTGCTTTTATTCTGGGGAGCCACACGGCCAGGGGGAGAATGGCTGTTAGGGTCATCTAGCAATCTCTGCGGAAGCCTCCTGAGATTCCATGTCCATTTTGAGACCCCTCCCAGTTCTCTTGTGCCCTATTAGACAAGCTGCCCCAACATGATAGTGGTTTGGGTCCCATCCAACCATTCCATGAACACTCTATCACATTCACCAATAACCTTCGTGTTGCCTGAGTCAATGGAGCCTTCTCTGTCCTCATCTCATCTGAGTTCTAAGCGGCGTCTCACACAGCTGACCTCTCTGTTCTAGAAACTCTTTCCTTTCTTTGTCTGTGGGCTACAGCAATGTCCTGGCTCTCCTCTGGCCTCCTCATCCTCTCTTTCGGTCTTCTTTCCTGCTCTGGCTCCTCGGACCCTTCTGGGTTCCTCTTGAACCCTCTCTTCTTCTGCCAACTATCAGGTCACTCTAGGTGACTTCCTCAGATCCCACAGCCTTTCTTGTCTTTAAGATGATGCCTCCCAAACCCCACCTCCAGCCCAGGCCTGCCTTCTGAGCTCCTCATGACTTGACAATTGAATTGATCTCTGACCGGCATCTCCAACCCAACATGGCTAAAACAGAATTCTTGATGATTCTCCCTGAGCTGTAGTCCCCTTCCTTTAGGCTACCTCCAATCAGTGAGGCACTGTCCACTGGCTTACTCCAGCCAGAAACTTAAAAGTCATCTTAGGTTTTTCCCTTTCCTCCTCCCTCCCCCCCCCACCCCCGCCCATCCCCCATCAGACCTACCAACGTATCCTGTTGAGTCCACGTCCAAAATAGCTTCTCTCAACCACTCATCTTAGTGTGGCCACAATTTGGTCCAAACCACCATTATCTTTGGCCTGGGCTGCCACAACAGTCTATTTGTCTCTGCTCTTTTATTTCGGCCTGCCACCCACCCAATGTATTCTTCATGCAGCAGGAAATCAGAACATGTTAGCCTTCTGCGTAAAACCCTTCCATGGTTTAATAAAAAGCCTCCATCTGTAGACACAGCCTCACATGCCCTCCCCACCTCCCCACTTCCTCCTAGTCCTCCTTCCCAGGCTTGCTATTCTGGCCATACAGTTTTCTTTCAGCTCCTTCACTGGTCCAGAACTTAGTTTTGTCCAGAGGTTCCCTTTTTCAGGGCCTCAGTACATACTGCTCTCAACCTGGAATGTGTCAGCATGGCTTTTCCCCAGGCCGTCCTCTCTTTCATTTGACTTCAACGTCTCTTTCTCAAGGACACAAAGTTACTCCCATTCTCCATCCCAGCTCCTTGTTTTTTGTTTCAGCATTTATCTCGACTTGTAATTGTCACTTGTAATTGTCCTCCCTAAGAAAAGCAAGCTTTACACAGCAAGAGGCCTCAGCTGTCTCTTTACTGCTGTATCCTCAGCATCAAGATAGGGCCTGCAGAGGCACTCACTATCTGCTTAAGGGTGAGGGAATGGACAGTTTCCCCAAGACGTCCTTGGGCTGCCAGGGATGTCACAAGCAGGCTGTCTCCCCCTTAACAAAAACAACCAGGAAAGGACAGAACAGTCTCCGTTGCAAGATCTCCTCCTGCAATAGGACTCAACCTGTGGATTGTTTCTATTAAAATGTGGTTTATCTGGTTCCCTGGCCCAGTTTTGATAGATGTGACTTTCCATGTTGCTCACCTAGCCCTCTTTCACTTAGATGACTTTATGAATCAGTGGTGTGTCTGTGCCTCATTTCAGAGAGGTGGGAGGAGACCACTGAGGTCAGCCTTTCTAATCACAGCACCCAGCCAGCAGGGTGACCACCCCTCTGCCATCTACCCCTCACGGCTGCCTCCTTCCTCATCGCTGCTTTCAGCCATCTCCCCAGGACAGATCTTAGTAACAAATCTCAGCAGGCGGTCCAAAGAAAGCTTGGTATTTTTAGCACCAAGACTAGAAGGAGGTCTTTGCTGTCCAGTGTGCAAAGAAATGCAAAATTTTAACTTACTACCCTTCCCTTGAAGGCCTCCGCCCCCTGCAGCCTCCCAAGTCAGGGAGGAGCACCTCCTATTTTTTTTCTTTTAAGGAAGCTGTATGCACAACGTGGGGCTTGAAGTCACGACGACCCCCAAGATCAAGAGTCGCTTGCTCTATGGACTGAGCCAGCCAGGCGCCCCGCCTATTTTCAACACGGCCATTTTTCTTAATCCTGCGCTCACCCCTACTCGGTCACCCCCCGTACCCCTTGAGAGACGTTGCTTCCCCTCGGCCCCCGCCGTGCGGGTTTCTCCCGGGCCCAGGGCCAGCCCAGTAGAAGGCTAGGCAGGGGGCGCCGACGACGCAGCGCACCTTGGTGAGACGCTCGAGGTGGCCCCCAAACGGGACAACGGGACAGTCTGGCGACCAGGCCCCACCGCCGCTCCGGCAGCGCGGGCGGAAAGGCCCGGCGGCCGGGGGGAGGGGCGAGCCGGGGCCGGGCGGGGCGGGGCAGGGGGCGGGGCCCTCCGGGGGCCGGGGCGGAGCCGGGGCGGGCCCGAGGAGCGCGGGGCGGCACGGCACCGCGCAGGGAAGCGGCGCTTTTTTCTCCGCTGCCGCCCGGCGCCGCGCCCCCGGCCCCGCCCCTCCGCGCCCCGCCCCCATCGCTTGGACGGCCCGAGTCGCGCCCTCCCACCCCGCGCCTCCGAACTTGCTCTAACTTCCTCGGCCGAGCCGGGCCGAGCCGCCGCTGCTGCCGCTGCCGCCGCCGCCGCCGCCGCCACCGCCACCGCTGCCGCCGCCGCCGCCGCGCCCGGG
Organism: Hyaena hyaena; assembly: GCF_003009895.1. Lineage (NCBI taxonomy): Eukaryota > Metazoa > Chordata > Mammalia > Carnivora > Hyaenidae > Hyaena > Hyaena hyaena. Next base: position 307,148 of record NW_024080809.1, on the reverse strand, counting down.
TGAGTGGAGCGCGGAGCCCCTGCTGGAGCGTCGGGCCCTGCCCTGTTCATTGTCTGAGGCCGACCCCCCCACACCCCCCCGAGGGCCCTCTGGGGACTAGGACTGCTCCCCAGGTTCGGGCTCGGCCCCTCCGGCTTCCTCGCCGTTGCCCCGGAGGCGGCCCCACGGGCGGCGCTGGCTTTGTCTGCCCAGATCGCCCGCGAGGGGCTGGAGGCCTTGGCCCGGACCCCGTTAAGCCGAACTCCGGCGCCGGGCGGAGTGAGAGCTGCAGCGGGCGACCAGCCTGGCGCAAGGGCTTCAGTAGCCCTTGCCCTGTCCGCGTTCCCGGACGGGCGCGCGCCGGAGTCGCGCGGGGGTGGCAGAGTTCGGGGAGAGGGGGCTGGACCGCAGCCTTTGGGGCTCTGCCTCCTGTCCCCTGCAACAAACCCAGGGAGGGGCACTCCCTTCGGCTCGGCCAGGGACCCTCGGTACCTCAGAGCTCCGGCCAAGGGTAGAGGGTGGGTGCAGACCTGGGAGGGCCGTTCCCTCCCCCGCCCCGCGGTGGGTGTGCACCGAGTCGCTTACCCGGGCGGTCCGCCCCACTCCGGCCAGCACGGGTTTGGGGCGGCCCGAGTTTGAGTAGGTGGTGACCAGCTTCTTCGCGTTCGTCGTTTGAGGTTGTGCTTGCGAGCAGAGCCGAACTCCTGACCTAACTGAAGCTTCGGTGGAGTTGGCTGGTCTCGCGTCGCTCCTCCTGCTGGGGAGGGGTGGTGGTGCGGGTGGGTGGGAAGTGTGTATGTGTGTGTAGGGGTGATTATGCGGGTGGGTAGGAAGTGTGTGTGTGTGTGTGTGTGTGTGTGTGTAGCGATGGTGGTGCAGGTGGGTAGGAAGTGTGTGTGTGTTGGGGGGACCTCCGGCACACGTGTGAAGTTGGTCGACTAGAAGCGGTCTCTGCTGTGGGGAGTCATGGGGGGAAGCCGATCGCCCCAGTATTGGCGTGGTCTCTGGCTGCCAGGGCTGTGTGTACAAGCGCAGCGGCTGTCCCGGAGGGCCGGTGTGTGGGGGGCATCAAGTCATCCTGAGACATGCGTGCAGGGCGTTAACACTGGAGCCTCGGCTGGTGTGTCACTCCAGTGATCGGCACCCTGGAGGTCTTCCTTCCCGGATGGGGGTGGCTTGGGCTGATAGGAGTGGGTGTAGCTGCCAGCCAAATCCTCAAAAGTAGCCTTCCTCCTACCCTTTGACCTCAAAGAAGGGGAAGTTAGTGTTTGCTGAGTGCTTGGGCCACCCTTCCCTATTTGTGACGGGAAACCTGGGGTTTAGGTCATCAGAGCCCACCCAGCACTCCTGTAACCCTTGTCCATTCAGCTAGCCCTCTGGTTAGCAGAGGCACCCTTCCTTCCAGGGATTGTCCTGGGACCCTCAGAATGCAGCACATACTCTTCCTGTCTTGGCCCCATATACCCTTCTAGCTCCTCAGCTGTCCCCACACTGTCCCAGTCTGGATCCCTAGTGTCTGGGAGACAGGTCACCAGAGGGATTTCCCCCTCCTCTCCTACTGCATCACCTTTTGTTTCCACCTTCAGCTGGAGAATTTCTTGATCTCTCCATCCCCCCATCTTTGACCTGCACTGCTTGGACCATCGAATGTGACTTTCAGGTTATTTAACAAAGCACTATTGAGAGTCTGTGGGATGCCAGAAGTGGCCAGGTGCCGTTTGTAGGCACTGTACCAGGCTCACAACTCCCTGAGCGGCTGTAGGCCCCGTGTGGTCTTACAGCCCAGCCTGGACAGAGGTAGTAGGTGCTCAGTGGTGTTTTATCGATCTGTGCTTGATCTCCGCTTGAGCAGCAGTATTATTATTCAGGCAACCAGGAGTGCAAACCCGCTGGTGCTTCTGGAGGTGACTGCCTGGAGGAAGAAAGAAAAGGCATGGAGAGGAAGGGGCTGCCGAGGGTGGGCTGCCCAGGGGAGTTCCCTCCTTTACCAGGTGGGCAGCTGTGCTGATCTCGGAGGACAGGTAAGGGTGCCCCCCTTCCCATGTTTGAGCATGGGAGGACAAAGCTCATGCCCTGTGTCGGAGGGGAGGGGACTCCTGCCCTGCAAATCACAGTGATAGTGGAAGCCACGGAGTTCTGGGCTTCCAGAAACATTTCTCCAGGCCTCACTTGGATCACCATGTGCTCAGAGATTTGACTTACTTTCCGTTTGGCCGTGCCTACAGGGTGCTGTTGTGCCAGGCCTGGGCAGCCTGTGGTAGATTTAAAACGTAGTGGAGGTTACGGACAAGTTTGTGGGTGATTCCGTGGAAGGTTTAAAAGCATAGTGACAGTGAGGGTACTGAGACCTACCCTTGGTGGACACGTGCTCCAGGCGCTATCCTGAACGCTTTGCTTACTTGAACGCGTTTAACCCTTGACACGACGCAGTGTGAAAGATAATGCCATACGTCCCATATGACAGATGAGGAAACTGTTCTAGAGAGGTCACAGAGTACTTGCTTAAGGTCTCAATGTGAGCACGGTTTCTCATTTCTAATTTAGATAGTGCCTTCAGATGAAAGCTGGTTAGGCCACTGCACAAGCCTGGCCCATGGTGGAACTATTAGGTCTTTTAATGCGGCTGCCCTTTTAGCCTCTGCTTCTGAAAGCACCTCATCTGCCTGGGCACGTAGCGGGCACCCCTGAACCCCTGTTGAGTACTGGTGAAGTAGCTCTGGCCTCCCAGCGACTGGGCAGACCAGCACTGCCGTGCAGAGAAGATCGAGGAGTGAGTCACGGCCTCTATCTGTCTAGATGGATCAGGGTTTGCTGTGGTAACAATCCCCAAATCTCAGAGGCTTAGAGCAGCAGACGGTTATGTATTGCTCACCCCGCATCCATCACAAATCTGCTTTCTGTTGTTCTCACTGTGGAACCCATGTTGATTAATTGGAACATTTCTGGTCACTTGGACGGGCGGTGGGGGGGGGGGGGGACGGAGCACATGACCCATCTCACCCAGGCTCTCACAGCTTCTACCCAGAAGCGACGTTTCACTGGCTGAAGCAGCCGCGTGGTGCTACTTACACCTACAAGGTGGAATGGGGAAGAGATCTGAGAATCTGGGGTGAATGGCACTAAATGCTTACCATTGTGCCCTCCCCTGCGATTTCTTCCCAAGGCCTGGCTCTGCGTGTCACCAGAGACTGTGATCATGAATTAAAAAAACACTGTTAAGGCTAAGGATGAATTGAAGCACCCCACTTGAAGGGCAGGGGTAGGGCGAACAAGAAAGCATGTTAGGGTGGGAGAGGTAGTCTGCAGAGGCAGCCTGATTGTCTGCCCCTGGGCAAGTTGCTTGGGTTCCTTGACTCTTCATGGGCCCAAGGACTAGTGAGTTCCAAGCCAAGGATTCCTTCTAAGCGTATATTCAGCTCCTAGCCCAGTGCTAGGGGCTATGAACTGAGATGAGGATCCTTGTTTTCTGCTGCTGGGTCCTGGTGGCCTTTAAAGAGGGATATTCGTGTCCGTGCGAGGGAAAGTTGGCTCCTGGTCCCCATCAGTGCCCTGGCACTTCAGCCCTTGGACTTCCCCATGCTTTACCTTGTATGTGGCTAGTAGGGGCAGCCACCTTTTCTAGAAGCAGGAGCAGGTATTGGAAGCCCTCTAGATCTCCACCTTCATCTTCCATATCTAAGACTCTTGTAGGCCTACGGGTGTGGGGACAGGAAGTTCCTAAGAAGAGATGGGATCGCCTGGAGAACAAGCTTGGTTGGGTGTGGGGCTGGGGTGGTTCTCTGGGCTGTTGAAGGGGGCCCGACCCCTCTGTTCACTGCAACTTTCCACTCAAGTGAGCCACACCACACTGTGGAACTAGCTTTTGTGCTTTGTCACCTGCTTGGTCTCGGGTGACTTCCAGCAGGGCCAGGAAACACTGGTGGAGGGGTGAGACCTCAGCTTCTTCTGCACTGGGTTAACTTATATCCTTAGTCCTACTTCCTCCTTGGCCAGGGCCTCTGCTTTCCCACCTGGAACAGAGGGAGAGGTCATGGTGGGTTCCCACAGCGGGCTGACTCCTGGCTGGCCCTCACTGTTTCCAGGGCACTGTGTAGACCCGTGCTCTGTGACTCTTCCGTCCAGGTAGAATGCCACCTGGTTTGTCTTCTCCGCTATAGCGGCGTACTCTCTGAATCTGTGTGGGGTTTCCCTACTTGTCTCCACGTCCGTTTTCTCGCTTACGGCATATTTTTTTGGTTCAGACAAGGGCAGGTGCCTTGTGGGAACAGCCCAGGCCTTGGTTGGTGAGAAGTGTTCAGTGCCTTTGCCAGTTAAGCATTAAGATGAATGTGTGTAGGGTGGACAGTGGGGTGGCCGGCTTTTGGGTTGTGTCTGCTTTGTAGCTGAGTGACCCGGACAAGTCTTTGATTTTTGTGTGTGTGGTTTTTTTTTTTTCCTTTTTTCCCCTCCTGGACTTGATTTTCTCATCTGGAAGGAGAGAAGGCTTCGCCCTTCTTGTCTCTCACGGGGTAACCGTAAAGCTCAAGTACACACTTCATGTCCGAGAAGTAGAGTGTTAGCCCTGACACTCTGGTTTGGGGCTCAGCAGAGTGCTCACCAGCAGCTGATGCCGGGAACCCCACTTCCTCTGCTCTCGGGCTTGGTGGGGTTGGGTGGGGCTGGGCCAGGCTCTGCTGTGCTGTGGTTTTTCTCATGGAGGCCTGGTAAGCTGAGCTTAAGTGGGCCTGGGCCGGCTGGGATTAAAGTCTTCTCTTCTTGAGGCCTGTTCAGCTTCCCTTGCTGAGCAGCCAGGGAGGAGGCTTAGAAGCCTGGTGTCCATCAGCTAGATCACTGGAGGGACCGCCTTCTCTCTCCTTGGGGTCTTTCAGTCTGTGCTGTGTGGCTGAGAGCCACCGCAGTTGGCTCTGAAGTGGCCCGCGGGATCCTGGGTAAGAGGTGAGCGCCCCTATTGCTGCTTGAGACTGTGTTTCCCGGAATCTGAGAGAGCTGAGGCTGGCCTTTCCCACAGGGCTGTGGTTTGGGGGATGAGGTGGACCAGGACACGGGCCGGGCAGGACTTGAGCCTAAGAAGTTTGGTGACCTCTCTGCATTTTCCCTGACCACGTGTACCAGCCGTTGGTGTCTGTGCCCAGCTATTCTGCAGGGCCCAAAGAGCTTTTAAGAGAGAGGCTTTGAGGAATTCCTAGTGGTGACACCCAGGAGAGAGTCCGTAGCAGCAACTGGAATTAACCTAGTGGCCTCTGAATCTCTTTCATCTACTTGCTGAGGTCTGAGTGGGGAGCGGGAAGCCTGAGAGCGCCAAGGGCCCCAGCGTCTGCCAGGACGCACCGTCCCAAGGCAGGGTGTTATCTGAAAGTTGGGAGTAGGGAAAAGAGCCATCTCAGCCTCAGATTTGGGCCTCCCGGCCGCTGCCAACTGCTCCAGGGAGAGGCTCTGGCTGTCCACCGAGTGACCGTTGCCTTGAGGAAGACCTCCCTAATGTCTGGCCAGCCTGCAGATTGGCTGTCTTCCTTTAGCCCTTTACCCCTAGGCCCTGGAGCTTGGTGGGGGAGGCACGCCCCCAGCCCCAGACCAAATGGCTCCCACATTTCGGGACCAGGAAGACTTGGAGCTCCATGATGTTAAGGAAATAATTATTCTGACACTTGTTAAGACAGTAAAGCAGACCTGATGTAGGGCTCCTGCAGTAGACGGAAGGAGTTCTGCCTTCGGGTTTGCTGATGGACCTCGGGATTCTGCTGAAGGCAGGCTAGGGAGGTCAGCATTTACCCGAGGGACTGGTCAGACGCGGAGGGCAAGGGATTGTGGCCAGACGGACTCAGCAGGACTGTTGCTGAAACTGGACTCCGCGAGGATGCAGATGGAAGCTCAAGGTCAGGCCTGGTTGAGCCTGACTCAGTCTGCTCCTGGAGAGACTGCGTGTCAGTGTTGGAGGCTGGCAGCAGCCTGGCGCAATCCTGCTCCCGCTTCCTGCCCTGGCCTGAGCCCGCCGCGCTCCACACTTGCTTCTAGGAGTGGTGGCTCTCCTTGTTTCCAGAAACCCGAGTCATCGTCTTGTCAGCATCTGCTGGCTCCTCAGGCTCAGCCTGTTGGACTGCCCCTGAGCACCCAGGAAATAACATAGACCTGGGGGGTTGGGCTCCCTGCAGCAACCCCCCCCCCCCACTGGTTCCTGTTGCCGGACCTTTGGGGGCCAGCCTGCAGCCCCTTGGCTCCCTGACAACCCTCCCTGTTTGACCCTTGTTTCTTGGCCTCCGTACCTTGTATATCTCGTACCTTGTATTTCTCGCTCTCCCCATCCTGGGCAAACCAGTCTGACAACTTTATGCATCACACTTCTCTCGGCCTAGGGACCAGGCTGCCTCTTTTGTCTGAGCTGGGTCCAGGGAGGTGCTGGGTGGGGGGGTCTCCTCCCCCTGCCTGGACTGTGCACCTGGGGCCTTCCGGGTGAGAGCCCCCAGCCTTCTGTTCAAGTGAGGCCTTCCCATCCCTGCAGCCAGCGCCCCGTGTGTGGCGCTCCTTGCTTCCTCTCTGCCCCTCCTCTCTGCTCGGTCAGTCCTCACACTGATGACCTTGGGTTTGGTGTGTCTTCTACTCCTGGGACAGCTCCGATCACAGCAGCCAACTTTTTAGGAAGGAGGCTACCTGCCGTTTTGAGCAAGAAGAGTGTGTGAAGAAAACCTCATGGCTGCGGGTTGGGGGCCTTCCTCCCTCCTGAAGGCTCCAGGCCAGAAGCTGCCTGCCACAGTCGATGTCATATAAGTAATGACATAAATACGGATACATTTTGAGGGAGCGTGTTGACAACAGAGGCCGTGGTGGTAGCACGGGGCTTTCATTCCCCAGGGAACAAGGAGGAGGGTGTGGTGTGTACCCAGGGTTGATGTGCTGAGGATCAGTGCTTCTTTGGGGCTGGGGGCCTTGCCCACTCATGCCGGAAGATGGTTGGAGAGGGGCTGGTCTTGGTCTGATGGCGGGTTCTAGCATCCTGGGTAAGAGCAGCGAGGGGTTGCTCTGGGCTCATTGAGAGGGGCAGGGGCTTGTTTCCCGGCAGTAGAGGTCCAGCCTGATTCTGCTCATTGTGAAATCTCATTTGTGCTCTCTGGTTGGGGGGGGGGCTACCAGATGAACACTGAGCAGCCATTGGAGAGCGTCTTATGGGATAGGGGAGCCAAACATATATCCTTCCCCTCTGCCCAGCCTTCTTTCTCTGTGGCCTGGGTAGTCCGGGAACTTGAGGTCAACAGGAGAGCTTTGCTGTGGTGGCTGGGGGGGTGGTGGCACTAAGTGGAGGGCCTAGTTCTGCCAGGTAGTATGAGCCCCATTCATGAGCCACTCCCTGCCTTCCAGATGGTCTCACCCAAATGGTCCTGGCCAGTAGGCATTGTGTCATACCCTTCAGAAGCAGGAGAGGCTGGGGATGGTTATTATATTGTTCCTCAGGGGGAAAATCACTTGGAGGAAATACATCAGTGCTTCTGAGTGCAGAGTATTTATTGACCTGCAGTTAAAGGAGGCTTTTAAACAACATATATGTATCCCCCTAGTAAGGAATAAATGTACAAGCCCATCTCACGACTCCATTTTGCAGTTCCTGTTTCCTGAAAGATGTGTGTGTGTGTGTGTGTGTGTGTGTGTTTGTGTGTGTGTGTATGGGGTTTAGTAGCTAAAGGATTGGGGTTTTGAGCTTGGATTTTGGAGAAACTGTTTTTAGCCTGTTCTTGGAGCTGGGCCAGGCCAAGAAATCTGTTGAAATAGCTTTCTTTAACTGCTAAAATTGGGATGGGCTGGTACCACTAGGATCTTGAGCCTCTCCGATGGCTAGGGAGGGGCCCTGGAGAAGGGTCTGTGCTGGAGGCCTGGGATGCCCGAGGTTCAGCCTCCCCCCCGCCCCGGGGCACAAGCCTGAAGCTTGGGGACTTAGGGTCTCTCCGCAGAGTGGACCTGCCTACAGGTGGCCCTCCTCATGAAATAACCTCTGGTTTCCTTCCTGCTTTGTCAGACTCTGTTCTTGGCCTTCCTGGGAAAGCTTGTATGTGTGTAGGGACCCGGGGAGGAGCAGTGAGCAGTGAGCAGGGATCTCTCCGAGGTGGGGCGGCTCTTGCTTGATTCCAGACACTGGCACCCCTCCCCCCACTTTGCTCTCAGCCCCTTGTTCTAGGGAGATACCAGAAGCTACACACGGACGGACGGAGAGCTACAGGTGCGGTGTGTGTGTGTGTGTGTGTGTGTGGCCGCAGCCACAGACTTCAGGGATTTTCAACATCAATTTAAGTTTAACTTTTTAAGTTCAAATGTATACAAGATAAAAAACGCATGAAGATATACAGTGAAAATTAGCATTTCCATGCTTGACTGCTTCAGCTCTGCTCCCCTGAGGCCTCCATCACCCTAGGTTGGGTAATGTTGGGTAGGCGAGGGTAGGCGAGCAGCTCTGACCTCCTCCCTCGGTTTTGCCCCTGTCGGTACGTGAATTCCTCTGTTCTGTACTTAGTGCATTTTTCTCTATCTCATAGCTTGGGATTGCGGCCCAATCTCCTAGCTTGGGATTGTTCCATTTCAGCACACAGCTCAGTCCATTCTTTTTATCAGCGACCCGTTCTTCCGCTGCGTGGCAAACCCTGAGTCACTTTGTCAGCCTCCTCTGGATGGACGTTGAGGTTGCTCTCAGTACCAGTTTGGCTTCTAGAAGCCAGGCTGTAGGAATGCTTTGCACACATGCTCATAGGTCTGTAATAGACCCCTGGGAGAGGAGTCTAGGCACTGGGTGCTTAACAAGAAAAGAAAAGCGTGTCATTTTGATTCCAGCGGGAGAGAAGGAAAGTTTCCGAGTTTTTCTTTTGGAGGCACCGTGTATTTACTTCTGCAGGCAGAGCCTGGGGCTGGAGGGGAGACTGGGGTGCTGGTGTCCCGGTTCCCCCTGCAGTCTGTTCTGGTTCAGCTCAGGTTATCCGGCCAACATGGAGCACCTGTTGTTGGCGGCCCTTGGCTGGGCCCCGTTGGCACCTAGAAGTGTGATATAAGAGTTCAAGGAGGCAGCCAGAGCCAGCTAAGGTCTGGGGAGGGAGGAGAGGCTTCGAATGCGTGGGTTTGAGCAGGCCCAGGAGTGTGTGGGACTTGGGGGGGGGGACTGGGGCGGGAGCCCAGAGCCTTGGCTGAGAAACCTGGTGGGGAGGGGGAGGGGGAGGGGAGGAGGCATCTGCTTTCTCCCTCAGTTTTAGGGGGGTTGCTGTGAGGCTCAGGCCTCCTGTGGTGGCCTCCTTGGACTTTCTGTGGCTCTGGGATTCCCGTGTCTCCTACCTGCTCTGCGGCCCCAGCTTTGTCCACGCTGTGATTTTAAAAGCCTGTGTGTAAGGCACCTGGTGTAAATAATAGATGGGCTTTCTCTTTGGAGCAGGCGCCTTCCTTCCAGAGCAGAAGCAGAGGGTGGGGGGTGAGGGCAGCTGAGTGTTCCCTCCTGGTTTGGGGAGAGGGAGGAATGTGAGAGACCGTACACGTGCACGTGGGAGCCATTGCCTGGCATCCTCCTGGGAGCTCCGGGAGCTCTCTGGCTGTTTCCCCATCCCCATGGCCACCGTGTGCCTCTGAAGTGACCACAGTCGTTCCCTTTGTGGCTCTGGCTGCCCCTCGGCTGGGCAGGGCCAGAAGCGGGGAAGTTTTAGGGCTGGCTGGCAGATAGCCCCACTAAATAGAAAGGTGGCCGCTGTGCCCCTGACCTGGTGGGTTGGATGCCTGTGCCCCGGCCCTGTCTGTCTCACCATTGCCACTACTTGCTACCCCTACGAGAAGTCCAGAGCTTTCCATGCCCACAGCTCTGTTGTATGGGGCTCGGGCCCAGGCAGCACAGAAGTTTCTATTGTGGCCGGGTGGCAGCTAGGGCTGACCTGTAGGGCCCAGGAGGTGGGGCCTGGGGCCTGACAGTGGAGCTATTCACTGGCTCTGCCCCGGTTTCCTGCTGCCTCCCATTGTGGATTTTTTGAGCCGGGGAGGAGGGGAGGGGGCGGCCAGAGCTGCTATTGTTGCTGGCAGCGGGAGCCTATTATGCTCACAGAAGTCTTTCGATAGACAGATCTTAGCCACTCTGGGACCCCTCTTGTGTTTTGTGATGCTGGCTGAGCTGCCCAGCCTGGACTCTGCCCCCTCCCAGCGCCCCCCCCCCCGCCGCCACCCCTCCAGCCCTGGAGGTCTGGACCGGCCCTGCTCTTCATGGGTACCTCCGTCAGTATTCTCCCTTCTCCTCTCCCAAATTCTCCATGCTGTGCTTGGACACCCCCCTCCCTGGGAAGAGTTCTGAGCGTGGCAGTGCCTGGTCGCTGACCTGTCAGCCACCTGCCTGCCGCCTCGGGGAGTGGGTCCTGCCTGAGCTCTCCTGGCCCAGCTGTGCCCTTGGGTGGGGGGGTCAGGTGCGCGCCCGGGATGCTGTCAGTCCCGAAGGCTCCACTCTCCTTTGTACCCCAGTGCTCAGCGCAGTGTCCCCTGTTCCTCCCTGGAGCACTCAGATGCAGAAAAGCCTGCTTGCCGGCCGGCTGGCCTGAAGCCTCCACGCTGCCTGAGCCACGGCCATTTTCCTTTGTTCTGCCGTCTCCGGACTCTCGAATCTCAGGCAGGCGGCAGGCTGAGCAGGCAGCCGGCGGCAGGCGGTGGGTGCGCGGCACCAGCAGAAGCCCTTACGACATGAATCTTCCCACTGAGCCACAGGCGTTCAGTCCCCTGACGGCACAGTTCCTGCAGTACTCTTATCTCCCCAGGGGTGTTGAGATCTCTGGTTAGGGAAGGTCACCTCCTCTTACTGGAACAGAATCACGGTGACTTGTACAGTGGGGACTGAGAGAGGGCCCACCTGTTTGTGGCCACTGCGGGTGTGAGAAAGGGGAGGGAGAGAGAACACACAGTGCCCTGGGAAGGCTCGCCTCCTGGTCCACAGCTACTCCCCGGTACCAGGTACCAAGTGTGGTCCTTCCGGTGCTCCATGAGGAAGTCTGTGGAGGAAGAGCTCTTGGCATTTAGTGGCAGGGGTGGTTGAGAGTTTCTGTGTATTTTGGTTCTCTGTATGGTTGCGGGATTTTTCTCCCAACAGAGGGGACGCATCCCTTGCCCGTGTCTCACCTCCTCCGGATTTTGGTTGGCACAATGCGCTTCCTTCTGCGGGTTCAGTCTCACCCATGTGTGGAGTTACAGGCAGAGCTGAGGGCTACTCCCTGGTGCCTTGTCCTGGAGTTGTGCCCGCCCCAAACCAGAGATCGCCTGCTTCCTAAACCACAGCCAGAATCTGTAATCGTCACCTGTCTTCGAAGTAGAGTTGTTTGGCGTGAGCGCTAGTAACTTTCTCTATTTTTCTTTTGTTTAGCATTTTATTTTACCTTTTCAATACCCTTCCGTCTTTGAGATAAGCCTGATTGTAGGGGAGGAAAAATAATCCCCCCTCCCAGCCCTTGTTGATTCTCAGCTGAAACCTCCTGTAATTAAAGACAGATTAATGGGGGGGGGAAACAAACAGAAGTTTAGTAGCATGTCCACCACCTGCATGCATGAGAGAGATCCAGAAAAACTTGAGGAACTTCCCCAAATGGCCCAAGCCACCACCTTTTTCAGCTTAAGACACATGAAAGATGATTAGGATTAGGGCGGAGGGGGGGGTGTGGGGTGTGTGTGTGTGTGTGTAGACCTGGAAAGGGTGCGGGTAAGGTTGTTATGTAGATTTCAGTTTGTGTCTCCATTGATAAAAATATCTTGTGATTTAGTGTCTCCTTTATCTTCCTGGTGCTGAGAGGAACCACCCTTCCAAATGGAGATTTCTCTCGTTAATGTAAATTTCCCTTCAGTAAGTTCTACTCGGGTTTCAGAGCTTCTCCAGTGCCTGCTGTTTAAAAAAAAAAAAAAAAAAAACCAGATCAAAATAATCCTTATGCCAAAGAGGCAAGTTTTGGGGTGGCAGATTCTGCTTGGCTTCTCATTAGCCAAATCTCACACTATTAGGAGGGGAGTTCCAGCCCTGGGCTGGAACTTTGGCGTATCATTTCAGCGAAAGTTGTACAAGACTCCGCAAAAAGAGCAACGTTTACTTTCAAATGCATTGAAACACAGGCACTGCTTTTCCGGTAGGTGGACCCAGGCAAGGTTGGGAAAGCTCACAACTGGGCTCTGGAAAAAGCATGTGGAAGTAAAAAGCTGCGGTTGAGTCCCCCCCCCCCAAGTGCCACTGGCTCTTTCTGAGGTGACCTTGGCAATTCATTTCGATGGGCCCCTGTCTATGGAGAATGGAAGGGTTGCACAGATGAACCTCAGAAACTTTTTAGCTGTGTCTCTTTGAATTCTTTGAATCTGATTCCAGAATGGCTGTTCACTACCTTGAGAGCCCCTCTTGCCAACTCAGAATCTTTTGGGAAAGAAGTGTTATCAGATGGGATTCACGGAGGCCATTTCTTCCTTAGGTTCTTGAGGGGGGTCACCTCCACTGATGTCCACCGTTTTTCACGAGGAAACCCCTCACCCTGAGGCCTACCCTATACTATCAGCTCTCAGGGGCTGGGTGTGGTGGGGTGAGAGTAACTCTTTTGGAAGGGCCACATCCCTTCCATGAAAGAGGAGTTGCAAGGGGTGGGGGATGGGGAGGAGAAAAGTAAAGCTCTTCATTTTACCTTCCTTCAGAGTGAGGCCAGGCTGTTTAAAGTTAAAAACAGGGGAGCCTGGGTGGCTCAGTTGGTTGAGCTTCCGACTTCGGCTCAGGTCATGATCTCACGTTCGGGCTGTGTGCTGACAGCTCAGAGCCTGGAACCTGCTTCAGAGTCTGTGTCTCCCCACCCCCGCTCTCATCACTCTCAAAAACAAATAAACATTAAAAAAATTAAAAAGAAAAGTGAAAACAAAACCCTTGAGATAGAGACACCTTCTGTACATAAATATCCCCTTTCCTCTTCTGGAGGGGGCGGCGAGATTCAAATTTTGTCTCTATTTGGTTGTAGATTCCAGAAGGCAACACCATCCTTTCTCTGGTACCCCTTTAGGGTTGGTTTCTGGCCCTTTATCTGCCTTTCCCCACCCAGCCAACACCCCCAGGGCCTCTGGTGTCGGCCGGCCCGGTGGCTTTCCTCCCATTGTCTGCCACGCCTGGATCAGCCTCTGTCAATGCTCTAGGCTCTGTGTTTGTGCCCTGCGTCACAGGAGGCCTTCAGTCTTGGAAGACACCCAAGAGGCTGCGAGTCCAGCTTCACCAAGTCATTTGGTTAGAGTGGCTGCCACAGCTGTGAAATGGGAATAAAAATAACCTGTGCGGATCCAGTGCGACGCACTAAAATACCGCACAAATCGCAGAATTAACGCACTGCTCCGGGAACGCGGATTATGTCCCCGGAAATATACTCACAGTCAAGGTGGGTGGGCTCTCCTCCCAGGACTTGCCCTAATGGCCGAGAGCTGTGGCTTTTCTGGTGGGCATCTCACACCCTCTCTGTTCAAAGCACAGTCCCCAGGCCGTTGGGGGGGGGGGGTGGGGCAGCAGTGGCAGCACCTGGGAGCTTGTTAAGAGGCAGCCTTGACATTTGAACAAAATTCCCAGGTGATTTGCATACACTTTCAAGTTTGAGAAGCCCTGGCTCAGACACCTTTGTTCCACCTGCCTGTTGCTCTAGCACCTTCCTTCGTCTCTTTTGTGGTTTTGCAGACCTCGCCCGCTTGCCCTCCTGAAAGTTGTCGGCTTGAAACAAGTCTGGCAGCTCCAACTCCCCCGCTGGTGCCCTCTGGGGTGTGCAGTTTCCAGAGGTATCCCCGGTGCCGGGAGTTGGGGGCGGGGGGTGTCTCAGAGGTAGGGCCGGGGCCCGAGAAAGCCCTCTCCGCTTGCCTGGCAGCTGCGGGCACCTCCCCCAAGCCTGCTGGCGAGGTCATCTTTGGGGCACAGAGCCCAGGGGGTAATCGGAGCCCTCCTTTGTGAAAGGGTGGCAGGGAGCCTCTCTCAGCCATCTGGTGCCACTCGCCCCGCCCCGTCTCTCCCAGCTGGAAGGCAGGATCAGAATCACGTTGTAAACGTTTCCTTGTCGAAACACAAAACCTCCCATAGAAAGATGTTTTGGTGTGCGGCGAAGTTAAAAGCAGTACTTCAGAAAGGGGATTGTACGTTTATTTTTTGTAGCCGAGAAAAGTTCGACCTGGCCTTCCTGATGTCGCTAGGACCGCCTGCCCACCTCCCGCGTTCTGGTGGGGTGGGTGGGGGTGACTGGTGCTGGGCTCGGGGACAGCGGCTCCCTGCACAGCTGCCCCCGCCCCCAGGCCTTCAGGGACTCCGAGTAGGGGAGTAGGGACTGAGCCGCCCGCTAATCTCCTGGCTGACCCCTCTCAGCCTTTTCTGCAGTGGCCTACCGTTGATTTGCATTTAAAAAAAAAAATCTCCCATCCCCTCCATTCCTTTCGTCTTACTGTTTTCAATGCATGACGTTTTATTTCTTTTTTTTTCTAGCAGGCTTCACTTTTCTTAGCTTGTTTGGGAAGTTTGTTTTGTTTTCTTTGCTCTGTGAACCTTTCTCCCCCGGCTGTTTGCATTGCTGGGAGGAGGCCAGAAGCCAGGCTCTGCCCTGGCCTCGGAGAGTTCCCCGCCCGGAGCAGGATTACGGGGTGCTCCCCGTGCCGCTCTCCTTGGAGAGAAGCGGGTAGGTTGTCTTAAAACACCGTACACTGTAGCGGACTGTGCAATTTTGTGTAGAGGGATTTAAAAAAATTTGTTTTAAATGTTTTATTTATTTCTGAGACAGGGTGAACAGGGGAGGGTCAGAGAGGGAGACAGAATCTGAAGCAGGCTCCAGGCTCTGAGCTGTCAGCACAGAGCCCGATGCAGGGCTCAAACCCACAAACCGCGAGATCATGACCTGAGCTGAAGTCAGATGCTTAACCGACTGAGCCACCCACGCGCCCCAAGGGTTTTTTGTTTTTGTTTTTGTTTTTGTTTTTGTTTTTTTTTTAGTGTTTTAGAAACACAGTCTTTATGTGTTTCAGGCATGGAAACTTGGAGGAAAAGGAGTCTGTGTGTGTACTTGAGTTCTGACATCGATTTTTGGTGGGGGAGAGCCAGGTGGGGGTGGGGCAGACTGCACAGAGAACATTTCAGGTCTGCATTGGACATGCCGCCCAAATCTTCACAGCACTACAGGAGCTCCCAGAAGGGCGGCGGACACGGTTTGTTATGGGAGCAGAAGTGACTTCTCCCCGCGAGTGGGGCCAGTCATCACTTGGGACCTCAGGTGTGCAGGGCCCCAACTGTCTCCCCTCGGCTGGGACAGCCACTCTGGCCGCAGGGCCTGGCCCAGAGCTGGGGACACACCTGGGGCGGTGTTGATCATCTCCTCAGAGAGTCTTGCTGGTGAGAGACATTTGATGGCCTCCGTGTTGCGTCACAGTGTGGGCTCCCCATCTCCGGGCAAGTTGGTGACCGTCTAGATGTGGGGCCCTCGTGTCGTTCGCGATTAAACCATCCGCTCTGTAGAGGCTTTCCTGACCAGCTTCCCACCTCATCCTTCCTTCCTGTGCCCTATCCTGCCTTCCAGCTCCTACCCGACTCACTGCGCCCTGAGTAGAAGGAAGTGTGGCCCAAGTCCCCTGAGTCAGGCACCCGCCTCACTGTGAGCTCTTCACCCCCACAGCCTCATCTGGGGTGCCCTGCACACAGCAGGTGTCCAGACATGTAGAATCAAGTCCGAGGTGTTCTGTCTCCCACAACAAGAGCCTTGTCAACTGGGAAGGACTGGCCTAGCAAGTTTGTGCGCTGAGAGATTGTTTGCCACCTCGCGCTCAGTCTAGGGAGCCCTGGTCTCAGGCACTTACTTGAGAGTTTCGGGGCCCAGTGTGTTGGCCTTCTGGGTTCTTGGCCACGTTGAAGATGTCTCCGTGGACTGGGCCCCGTTTCTCCACATCTTGTGCACGACCGGCTTCTGGGTGTAGGCGTTTCAAGTGCAGTTAGGGTTTCAGAAATAGGCCTGCCGTGATGATCTGGGGAGAGGTACAGCCCCCCCCCCATCCTGTGAGCTGGCAGCTTCACCTTCCGCGGCAGAGGGCAGAGCAGCCAAGAAGGCAAGAAGGTGCCAGGCCTCTTGCACCCAGCTTTCTGAGCAGGTGGGGGGCAGCAGCCATGGGTGACTAAGTCCTGCCTCACCTGGGTGGGCCTGCACCACCTCAGTGGTACTGGTGCAGTTGGATGAGTACCTGATGAATCATGTTCAAGATCTTGGGGCCCCAGGCTTGCTTTCTGTCCTAGTGCTTTGTTTGTCTGTTTTTTGTGTGTTTGTTTAAGGAAAATGGCCACAAGCTCTACACTTTGACTCGAGGCCGTTTATTTTGTGGCATCTCCCTTACTTTAAATTTCTTGGATTCTTCCCTATGATTAGACTCATGTTCTGCATTCTCATCAGGAATGCCACAGAAATGAGGTGTCCTCCTCAGTGCCTCCCCTCAGGCAGGATGGCTGTTGGCTTGACTCATGACTGGTGATGAGAAAAGTGATGACTTAGTTAGCCAGGTTGTGTCTGCTGGGTTTCTCCACTGCCGAGTTACTGTTATGTTCTCTGTAATTAATAAGTGTCCTGGGGGAGATGGTTGGAGAGATGTAAACATGCTGTTTCTCATCAAACTAATATCAACTGGTTTTAGAGCCTGGTACTGCCTTGAATGTTTGTATCCCTCAAATTCATGTGTTGAAATCTTAACGCCCAATTTGACAGGCCTCTGGGAGGTACTTAGGTCATGAGGGAGAGCCCTCACGAAGAGGATTAGCAGAGCTCTTAAAAGAGACACCACAGAGCTCTCTTGCTCTTCCACAGCCAAAGGTATCAGCTTTGAACCAGGAAGGGCCCTTACTCGACCGTACTGGTGCCTTGATCTTGGACCTGCCAGAACCATGAGAAATAAATTTCCGTTCTTTATAAGCTGCCCAGCCCTGTTGTAGTAGCTGGAACAGACCAAAAACAGAACCCACCGATGATCCTTGACGGAAGTTTCTTGACAGATCTTTCTGTCTTGGCTGCCGAATGGTGATATCGTACTTCCGTCAATTCCTGCTACATTTATCATTTGGCATTCCGCTCAAAAAGAGCTTTCTCGCCGCACCTGCCTGACTCAGTCGGTCAAGCATGCGACTCTTGGAACTCTTGGGGTTGTGAGTTCGAGCCCCACATTGAATGGAGAGGTTACTTAAAAATAAAACCTTCCCGCCCCCCCCCAAAAAAGCGCTGTCTCTTTTTCTCCATTTGTTTGTTTGTCCATGTATTTATATATATCAGAGTGGACTCAAGGATTCTTATTTTATTCAATGAGTTAGGAATCCATTACTGTTATTGTTTATTCTGATGCTCAGATTCTTCCAGATTTTGCCAGCGAGATTTCCTCCAAACTGACTGCTGTGAAGGACAGCTCTGAAAAATGTGAATTTCCAGCTCTGCCACAGTTCTATTGAACCAGTCTCCATGGGCAGTTTGGACAAAGCTCCTTGAGTGATTCTGATGTTCTTTGGAACTTGGGATCAGCCGGACGAGACCCATGATTTTTCAAGTGTGCTCCTCACGAAGCCCCCCTCTTTTCCTCCCAGACACCCCAGAGCAGCGGCCCGCTCTGCCTGTCTTCATGCTGGGTTTCTGGGTCAGGGTTTCTTTGAACAGAAGCTCCTGTAGCTTAAAAAGTAATAAAAATAGTAAGTTTGAAAATCACTGGATTAGGTGACCTCCATTCCAGGCCCAGCCCTCCTCCCGCTGAGCCCTCGCCTCCCGCTTCCCTCCTTTGACCCACTTCTGTCCCTCCCTCTGCTTCCTTCCCAGCGTCAGCACTGATGTCGACAAAGGTCTCCTCTCACCAGATCAACAAGGAGGCCCCTTGGCGCTCCTTAGACTAAGCAGGGTTGGGTTGTGTGGGTTTTGGTGGTGGAAACTCATAATGGTGTTTGCTCAGTTCAGGGTTTCATACAGGAAACTAGATACTTAGAACCCTAGGCCCATGGGGGAGGCTGCTTGGGCTCAGAGCTAGTAGCTTAGGCTTTCCTGGACCACACGTGGAGGCCATCCCTTGGGTCTCTGGTCTCTGAACTCTGGGACCCTCCCTTTCCCACACCTGTGTGCCAGGGGCTCAGCGCTTGTGATACAGTGATAAGGGAGGGTGGCCCACCCTTACCCCTGTGTGACTTTGTAGTGTCTTCCCCTGAGGAAGTCAGACTTCTGGATGCCTCTGAGTGGCTGCTGCCACCGTGTCTGGCCCGCACTGTTTCTGGCAGACTCTGGCTGTGAGGAGTTGGGTCCTAAGGTGAATGGGCTAGAGTGGGACAGAGACACTTCTGACTCTGAGGGTGACTCAGAGACATTGAGAGCCTGTGAGCCTTCCTCCCTTTAGTGGGTGGCTAGGCCTTGGGGCTGAGGCCCCCGCATCGTTCCCGTGGGCAATGAGGCAGCCTACTTTGGCCTGCCTTTGTGACCCCCTCTCTCACTGGAACCCGTTCGCCTTCCATATTCACCATTCCTGTCCTCGATGCATCGTCTTGGGCCTCCCTGTTTCTTTGGCCTGAGAATGTTCCTCAGCACCCAGTGGGCCCTTCTCGGTTGGTGGGAATGTCTGAGGCTTAAGGTGTGCTCCTTGGAGATGCGGCCAGGCCTCCAGCTCCCTTGGGAATATGGCCGCCCTTCCCTGGGATGGGCCTGTGACTGGGCCAGGTGCCAGTGCTGGGAGCCTTGAAAGCCGGGTGGAAAGGTTGACTCTTGGTGAATGGCTGACTGGAGAATGTGTGAGAGAAGAGACAGCAAGGGTGGGTGGGGGGCAGTGTGGGAGGGAAAGTTTCTAGCTCAGGTTATGGGTAAACGGTGCTGTCCTAGTACGGCATAGTTAAGCCGAGATCTCTGCTTAGGGTTTCCTGTGGCCCACATCTAGGTGTTGGCAGGGTTGTGTTCCTTTCTGGAAGCTCTCGGGAATAATGTACTTCATGTGCATTCCAGTTATTGGCAGAATTCAGTTTCTGACTGTTGTAGGACTGAGGTCTTGCTTCCTTGCTGTCCACCGGGGCTACCCTTATCTCCTGCTCTGTGCGCGTGGCTCCTGGATCTCAGGTCCAGCATTGTGTTCTGTGTCCGTCTCATACTTGGAACCTTCCAGATGACTTCTGCCCTCAGCTGGTAGAGAGTCCTACTTTTAAGGACCCACTTTGGTAATTTCACTATTTTAAGGTCAATTGATCAGTCAGTCTTAGTTACATCTGCCAAGTTTCTTTTGCCGTTGTAAGTTATGCTTCATGGTTTTTCACTTTGCTCAGTAAAAAGATGGCAACTAACAATTTTTTGAAGTCTTCCTAGACATCTGGGTAAAATTGGTGGATTCATTTTACTTTATCACAGAGCTTCACAAAAGTTAAGATAAAGGGGATTTTTAAAAAGGAATCAGTATGAGGATAGGGGTGATGGGAAAGGAAACAACAAGAAAACATTTGTAATCCAGGACTACATGGATGAGTGTCCCGGTTCAAAATAGAGAAGTTGGGGGCCACCGGGGTGGCTCAGTTGGTTAAGCGCCCGACCCTTGATTTTGGCTCAGGTCATGATCTCACAGTTTGTGAATTTGAGCCCTGATCTGGGCTTTTGTGCTGATAGCGTTGGGCCTGCTTAGGATTCTCTCCTTCTCCCTCTCTATCTACCCTTCCCCAGCTCACACTGGCATATGCTCTCCTCTCAAAAATAAGTAATTATTAAAAAATTAAAAAGTAATTAGAGAAGTTGATGTCACCACAGTGTTATTTTTGGGGATGGCTCCATGTAAGAATTGTTTGAAAGCAGCTGATGTGGTTAGATACCTGGATTGCTTTCCTTCCATGATGCTTGGTGATGCCTTCTTCCTTGTAGCTGGACATTGGAGATTTATTCTCCAGAAGGAAACACCAGGGATCTGTGAGACTCCAGGCATTCCTGGAGGTGCATATGGAGACCGCATTCATTCCCCAGCCTTCTACTTCCATTTGGCTTCCCGAACACTGATGACAACCAGCCCCCTGCCTTCCAGCTAGGAGCTTAAGAGACCTCACTGGGGAACCTGACTGGCCTACGAGGAAAGAATTAACAATGCCAGGAACAAGGATTTCCCGGCAAATGGGCCAGCCTGATCATCTTCACAAAAACTCACCTGCCCCAAGACTCCCCACTTCCAGTTAGTTTTTAGGCATTTACTCTTCCTTGTGAGGATTACTTAAATTATGAAGATTACCAAGGACTACTAACATCTGAAGAAGGTGCCTAATCTGAAAGGAAATCAACCAAATAGGGAAAAGAAAAAAAGCAACTTGGAAGAAACATGCTATTTAGAGGGAAGAACACTTGGAAAAAAATTAGGTATTTTCTCAGAGATCAGAGGAATTTTGTATCTATGAAGTAAGAACAGGATACTACAAAAAATATTTTGAAAACAGGATTATTGAAAGTTTAAAAAATAAGGGCAGGACAAAAATATCAGAACAATTAGAGGATAAAGTTGAAGGAGTCTTCCAAAAAACGAAAAAGATGAAGAGATGGATAATAGAGTGAAGGATCAGGCAGGGTTCCCATATCCACTAATAGGAATTAGAGAGTAGAGAAAAAATTGTACGAGTGGGAAAATCATCAAGAGAAACAATTTCCTAGGGGGATATTGGTTTCCATATTGGAAGGACTCATCAGATGTTGATCCAAGTGGGTGAAGATGAACCCACACCAGTACCCTGAAATTTCAGTATATGCTGGGGAGAAAGAGATGATCCTACAACTTTACCCAGGTAGAGAAACCTGTCAAACACACAGATGGGGAATCTGAGTGGCTTCACGGCTTCTCGGTACCCAGGAATGTAGAAGATGTGGAGTAACGCCTTTGTCATTCTCCATGAAATTGATTCCCAATTCTGTCCACAAACTTTTGTTCAAGACTGAAGGTAGGATAAACATGTTTTCAGACCTATAGGGTCTACAAAACTTAACTTTTGCACTGAAAGATTTCTCCACCAAGGGGAGCAAAGACTGGATCTCTTGTGGGCTGTGTCCCAAATTGACGTAAAGGGAATTCAGTGTACCAGTCCAGATCGAAGCAGTTCCAGAAGCTCCAGGAAAGTTTTCTTCTGGAAGAAGAAATACAGATATGACATCTGCTGTAAATGAACTTGCTGAGAGGAGACTTGGACACCTGGCATTGAATTTGGGGTTGAATATGGGTAAATTTATAGGAAACCGAAAACTAAGAGAATTATTATTAACTCCAGAGAACAAAAAGTTGTGCAGGAAAAGTAATTATGATTTTTACAGCTCACCCTGATGGCAGAAGTGGTCATGATAATGTAAACTCTGAAAGTCACTCTGGCCATTGCTAGAGTTTAACTATAATTAGAGTGGAGATGCAGGAAAGGAGAAAGAGTGAGGGGCTTTGGGGCAGACAGGTGATTTCTATGGGAGTAAACAGAGTGGGGCCCCTGGGTGGCTCTGTTGGTTAAGTATCTGACTTCAACTCAGGTCATGATCTCATGGTTCGTGAGTTTGAGCTGGCATAGGTGCTCTGCTGACAGTGTGGAGTCTGCCTCGGATCCTCAGTTTCTCTCTCTCTCTCTCTCTCTGCCCCTCCCCCATGTGTGTGCGCGCGCAGTGCATATGTGCTCGCTCTCTCACACAAAAATAAACATTAAAAAAAAAAGTGACATCCTCACCTTCCAGGGTAGGAAGTAGGTAGATAATACCAAAAACTGAAAAGCCAAGGAATAGTAACACAAGCAAGTTATATACAGAAATTTCTAAGAGCTATTTGGAGTGTAGCGATGAAGATCAGCAGGGAAGTTGAAAGGGTCTCCTGGAACGGGGAAGGGATTATGATCTGCTTTTTTCCAACACAGTGTTTACAGAAGTTGCTTCTTAGATTATATGCAGGCGTGATTTTGGAAAAAAAAATTGAAACTACAAATCTAGAATGCATGGGGCACAAAAGGGAAGGTATTTTTTCATGAAGCTCAGCTGTGCATGTGATTACCTGCGCACTGGCTTGATTTTGTTCATGTGTTTTTTACTGTGGGTCATGGTGGACATATGAAAACCATTGTCTACTGGTTTCTCATTACCCATTCACTCTTCATGCTTCTGCATTGCTCAGATATTTTATGGTGGAGCACCTGCTACTTTCTTAAATTAAAAATAAAAAGGGAGAGGGAGAAGGAGTCTTATGGGCTGACATAATCCCAAAGTAGACAGGCCCTGTCTACAAGGTCATCATGTGGGGGGGGGGGCAATATCCTTGGAGGCTGGCACACCTTCCCCCCGCCCCCCGCAATGGCCGATTTACATTTATAATGCAGAAGTCTAATGGTTAAGTGCAACAATGGAAACGTTTCTAGAAAATCACTTAGAAGTCTACCACTCCATGCAACCGTTTCCATACTTTTATATTCCATTTTGGCCTTCGACCACATGCTTACAAATTGTTCCGTAATTGCAAACCATGGTGTTCAGATTTCATACTTAATGCATATTCTTTTTCTTTTGTTGGTTTATTTTCTGGAGGCAAATTCTTGGTCATGACTTTATTGGATTAAGGGTATGACTTTTTTTTTTTTTTTTTTGGTTTTGAATGTCTGTAACCATATTGTTTAGCTTACCAAACACTCTGCTGCCAGCAAGGTGTGAACTTGCCATCCTTACCACAGGCTTGCCAGCAGTAGCTACGTGGTTATTTTGTCAAATTAAAGCGTGTAACAGGAGATAGCATTCTCTGGATTGTTCTTAGGTTTCATTTCGGGTGATGTTGAGCAATTTCTCATCTGTTAATTATATTGTCCTTCCCTATCATTTAAGGTCCATCTCTTTTGTTCTTGTGCCTAAAACTGGAGGCTTTTAAGCATGCATTTTTATATATTGTAGGTTTTTAGCCTTTGTCATAATTGCTGCAAGCTGCCGAAAACAGCATTTATGTTTCACTTTAAAAAAATATTTTTTTAATGTTTGTTTATTTTTGAGACGGAGACAGAGTGGGATCAGGGGAGGAGCAGAGAGAGGGAGACACAGAATCCGAAGCAGGCTCCAGACTCTGAGCTGTCAGCACAGAGCCCAATGCGGGGCTCAAACTCTTGGACCGCAAGATCATGCCCTGAGCAGAAGTCGGATGCTTAACTGACTGAGCCACCCAGGCGCCCCCATTTGCGTTTATGCTTACGTTACTTTCAATTGCATGGGAATTTAAAAACTGTTTCACGTTGATATTTTTGCACCTCGTATTTTTTCCTGGTGGCTCAAAAGTGAAGATGACTTGAACTGCCCTGTTCTGTTTGTTAGTGTGCTTGCAGCCTTTAATTATTTAATTTTTTAAAAATGTTTATTTATTTTTGAGAGAGTGCAAGTAAGGTAGGGGCAGAGAAAGAGGGAGACACAGAATCTGAAGCAGGCTACAGGCTCTGAGCTGTCAGCGCAGAGCCCGATGCGGGGCTCAAACTCATGAACCGTGAGATCATGACCTGAGCCAAAGTTGGATCCTTAACTGACTTAGCTGCCCAGGCGCCCCACAACCTTTAATATTTAGATTTATTTAGCTTTCAGACTGCTGGGCTATTTCAACACTAACCTTACCCACCTTGTTTTGAGAAGTTGCTGTTTTGACAGATAACATGCCTCCTGTTTGCCATGTAAATGATTTATTCTGTTTTACTATGTTATGGAGTTGAAGCAGTTTGAGGACTTGGAATTAAATTTCTCTGATGATTGTTTCCTATATAGAAAGCACAGAATGCCTTTTGGAGATTCGTTTCTGTTTGAGTGATAATTAGTATTTCTGAAAAGTTTATCCATCTTTTAGGATATTTTGTTATTTTGTTAAAATAAGATTGTGTGTGTGTGTGTGTGTGTGTGTGTGTGTGTGTGTGTATTTTAAGGTAAATGGTCTTGATTTTTTGTTTTGTAAAGGTTTTATTTTTAAGTATTGTCTACCTCCAACATGGGACATGGGGCTCGAACCTACAATCCCAAGATCAGGAGTTGCATGCGCCACAGACTGAGCCAGCGGGTATCCCTAAATTGTGTTGGTTTTAATTGAGTTCCTTAGTTGGTAGGGAACTAGGTTCCATCTTTCTCTGATGTGACTTGGTTTAGCAAAGAAGCTGAGCTGTCAGGGACCACGGTCACCTCGGGGTCATTTTGGTGCACGTTGGGTCAGCTCTGGGCTTTAGTTCCGGCACCAGTGCCTTTGTCACCTTCTCGGGGTGCTGCTTCAGCATGGGTAACACCAGATGGGTGGCTAAGGCATTGAGGCTATGAAACTGCTGAATCAGATCCACTTCGATCTCTAAACCGAGGGCCGCAGGGCCTTGCATCGGAGGGCGTGGCTTGGACGGGGTCCACACAGATCTTCCCGTTCACCTGCTTCGGTTTATGTTCTGGGATGTGCCCGCGCGCACAGGATCTTTGGTGACGGGGACCTTGGGCACCTGCTTCTACCGCCGGCGGCCAGCAGAATAGATTGCAGTGCGAGAGCCTTTCCTCCTGCTCCTTAGGCTCGCTGGGGGCGGCGAAGTGGTTACTTGAGTGCCTTTTCTTCCCACGGGGAAGAATAAACAAGTGGGTGACAAAAGACTGAAATGTTTCCCCTCAACGGTTTCCTCTTTTGTGAGTTGGATGGGGAAATGGTGTCATTGGGACATCCCCACCCCTAGACCTCACAGGGTTATCTTGGGCTGACAAACGTGGTGCAATGCCCCGTGTGTGTGCCCTGGGTCGTGCAGGGCAGGCGTTGAGGGGACACGTCTGAGTATGGTGCGCGCTGTCAGTGGTGATTAGGGGGTTCCTGGTCCTTTCCCGATGTGGACCTGGCGAGTGCAGTTCTAAGTGTCTGAGCCTCCAGGAAGGTACGGCTTGGAGTTGAGGTCATGGTTGTTGACACTCTCTGGGTGTGGGATTGGACCCTGATGTCTGTGAAAGGAGAGCTTTTTCCGGTTGGTTGTGTCATTGGAGGGTGAGGCCTTCCGGGCCACGTGAAAGAGGGTAAAACCTGAGGTGAGGGAGGCCAGGTGCCCTGCGGACAACTCTCTCCTCTCGGGCCTGCGTGCCCATCAAATTCCTGTGGCCTTTTATGCTCTTCAGGCTTAACTGGCCCTGTTTCACCTCAGGTTAATCCTTTCCCAGAGGCTCCAGGCAAAGGGCAGGCATGCGGCTGCCAATACTGTGGAGAACATGCAGACATGTGCTAATTGGCCGGTTTCTTTGTGGAGGAAGAAGGGGGACTGGCTTTGTTTATTGCTTCAGAGCTTTGGAGTGAGAGCCTTACCATGGTTAGGTCCAATGGTACCCAAGGCTACTCTCTAGGACTCCTGAACTTTTGGGTGCCATGCCTGAGTAGGCCTCCCCAGTCTATGGGGTTCAGTTCCATGGAGCGTATGGCCATCCACCTTCCAGACGTCTCCAGAAACCGCAAAGAACAGGGGACAATCCTAAGGAGCAGGCTTGTCTCGTCCATGAAAAGGAACAGGGTTCTACCACTTGGAACATTTTCCTGCCTTCTGGGGCATTTCGAGCCAAGTTGGCTGTTTCTCTATGAGAAACTAACCTGAGTTTTAGGTTAAAAAAAGTGTTTTTTTTTTTTCTTCTCCTATATGCATGAAGCCAGTCATCTGTAGTTGGACAAAAACCTGGTGCTTTGGGGGCTTTGTAATCTGTGAAACATAAATGGGTGAGTGTCGGTTCCCTTTTAGTTCGTTGCCTACCGAGAGCCGTCGCTACCATAGCCCTAGTCTGTGTCCTGTGTCCCTACAGCTAGCAGGGTCCTTCTGCCTTTGTAGGGTCCCCAGAGGGACCGCGGTCCTTGGCTGATGCTTAGTCCATCAGGCAAGTCAGACATTGTCAAACAGGTGGATTCTGGGCCCCAGCCCGGACCCACTTACCAGAACCTGCAGGGCAGAGAGCCCTGAGATCTGTGTTTAGCCTAAGGGTCAGTCTTAGCTGAGAATGCTGAGGCCTCGAGAGGGCAGCAGCTGGTCCAGGGTCGGGTCGTGTTGCTGAAGGAAGGGGTCTCGGCCTGAAAGCCCTGGGTGATCTCCTTGTAGCCGTCCTGCGTGGCCCAGGTCACGTTCAGGCCTCCTGTGTGCCCTGGACCCAGCAGTGTGCTTCGGTACCTGGGTTCACCTTCATCCTCATCCGCGGAGGGGAGTTTTGTGGCAGTGCTGTTCTGACGGTGGGGACGTGAGGGTTTCTGGGTCGCTGTTGCCTTCCTGGCTGGTTTTTGAGGCCCCACATGCCAGCCTGGCCCATCCCTCCCAGAGGGAGGAGGGTGAGCCAACGGTGGTGTCCAGGCTTCGGCGCCTGTTGATTCTGCTCTGTGGCCTGGAGGGTTGAGCCAGCACAGCACCCATTTCCAGAGGCCTGTGGTTTTCATGTCCCTGCTTGGCACCACTTTCTCAGAGCATCACGAACCCTGGGGCCAGGCCACTGAGGCTGCCACACGGGAAGGGAGTTTGCTGCAGCCGCTCCTCAGCAAGGCGGCAGTAGCTGGAATCTTCCCGGCAGTTGTGAGTGGGTTGTGTCCTCTCTGCTGGAGTAGCCTTGTTTGTTTTTGCCTCGGGCCCTGTTATGGTTTGCCCCTCTTCCCAGGAAGTGGGAGGTGAAGAGGGGGGAGCTGGGGGTGAGCATTCCCCTGTGAACCTAGATCCTGCCGCCCCAGGGTCAGTTTGAGGCACCCACCTGACCCCCCACCTTCCCCACCACTCAGCACTCAGTCTTTGCTTTGACAGCAAGGGGTGGAGGAGGGGGAGTTAGGGGCCCACCTGGATGGCTGTTGGGTTCAAGAAGGAAAGTCAGAAAGGCGGGCCAGGTCCTCGGATTTCTCTTTTGAGGGCACCCTCCTTTTTGTAGGCTTCTCTGAGCGGCTTTGGGGGAGGAACACAGATAGAAAGAAAAGAGTGCTCCCCACTTCACCCTCTGTGCATTTCACAGAACATTCTGGAGTCTGAGCTTTTACCCACAGCCTCTGGAGACCAAAACAGTGGCGGTGGGAGAGTTGGAGGGTGGGTTAAGCAGGGGAGGGCGGGGAGAGGGGCATGGGGGGAATGCCAGCTGCTGTAGGCTCCTGGGCTCTCTCCACCTTCCTCACCTCTATGAGGACAGAGCTTGGAAGGTCATCTCAGAAAACGTTAGATGAATGGATATGGAGACTTAATCCTGACTTTTCTTTAGTGGCGTCGGTTAGCTCATGCCTCCCTTTCGTCTCTTCTTTCCAGATGTGCCTCTCAGTACCCTCGTCCCTCGTTTCTTTGGTGACTCTCTCTACTCCTGGCCCCTCTGCCCTGGGTAGCGGTGGGCAGAGAGGATGTGGACTGTGGCCCTGGGTAGCGGTGGGCAGAGAGGATGTGGACTGTGGCCCCCGCTGTCCTGGGTTCAGATCCTGGGCCCTGTCGTGTTTTTTTGTCTTATCCTTTGGGCAGGTCCCACAACCTTCCTTCCTAACTCCTGTTTCCTCTGCTGAGAAGTAGAGGATGAGGAGACATCCTGGGAAGCTGGAATGTTCGCGAAGCCCTGGAATTCAAGGGAAGCCTTTATTAAACATCGGCCTTCTCCTTTTTTTCAGAAACCTCTCCTTATTCTTTTGGCTGCTTTTGGAGAGCTGAGGGAATGTGGTTTTTGCCCAGTCTGTAGCTGGCCTTGAGAGTAAACCGAGTCCTGGATTTGTGCACGAACACGGGGGGACAGTCTGGGGAAATATCTGGAGACTGCGTGCGAACCTCACCCTTGCTCTTTCTTGGGGGGTAGGTTTGGGGGAGATGTTACTGATTGCAAGTGACCTTGTCATCTCATCGCTCCCATGTCTGTCCACAGATCCCACCTCTCGGAAGATGCACTATTATAGATACTCTAACGCCGAGGTCAGCTGCTGGTATAAGTACCTCCTTTTCAGCTACAACATCGTCTTCTGGGTGAGTTACCGAGAGCAGCTGCTCAAGTCTTTCATTCAGTAGATCATGATTCTTCACCAGGTGTTGATTTGCCAGGCCCCCCGTGAGGCCGTGCAGGAGAGGGTGGGCAGGGTTAATGAGCCTGGCCCCTGGCAGAACCAGCGACAAGTCCATTACAACATAGATTGTTAAGTATAGTGACAGGGAATGCCGAGGTGATTGAAAACGAGGTTAATGGGCCCCTACCCGAGCCTCGGAGGGTTACGAGCGTTCGAAGCTCTGGCCCACATGCATGTCTGTCTTCCCACTTGCCTGCCTGGGAATGTTCGTGGTGAGACCTCAGTAGCAGGGCACTTAGTGCACTTTTGACTATGGGCCAGGCCTTGTTCTAGGCTCTGGGAGGCAGGAGTGGACAAAGGCAGTAAAGCCCTGTTCCTTGTGGCGCTTGCATGTGACCAGTAATGGCAGGAGCCTACTGAGCATCAGAGTAGGGAGGAGCTCTTTGGCTGGGATGGTTTGGGGAAGGGCATTCTGGGGAGGTGACTTAAGGGCTGAGACCAGAGTACAGTGAAGAAGCAGCCGGTGGTGGTCTGGTAAGAGAGCCATAGGCAGGAAGGGCAGCCTTTGCAAAGGCCCTGAGGCAGGAATGCACTTGGCAGGGGCAAGGATCTTGGGCCTTGTGGTTGGGGCTCATTGAGTACAGGGGAGAGGGGACACGAGTGAGGACAGAGACATGAAGGAACCAGGGTATGTAGGACCTTACAGTGCTCAGGAAATAGCTGGGATTATTTTCTCCTTTTAGTAACTCTTAGCTTCTAAGTTGGATCTGAGTTTGGAGTGATTCTGCAGAGTGAAGGGACGGGGTGGTCCCATGTTCTGAGATAGAATTTGGGGACAGAAGTGTGAGAATGGTCTCTTAGCCACATGGAGATGTTTGTTTCCTAGGTCTGTGGCCATCCTAGAGATGAAAGACTTTGCTACCGTCAGATAGAGGCTAGGTGAGGTCACTGAGTGAGAGTGTGCTGACTGAGAAGAAGGAGGGCTGTGAAGATCAAATCCTGGGATGCTAGAGGGGACCTTGCAGAGGAGAGTTGGATCCAGAGTTGGCTGTGAGAGGAGGGGTGGGGGGGTGCTGAAGGAAGGCCAGGAGACTTTGCATTCTAGAATAGAGGACCAGTCAGCTGTGCTGCAGGGGAGTGATGGAGGATGAGGACAGAAAATTGGCATTGGCTTTGACAAAGTGGGGGTTGTTGGTGACCTGGACCAGACGTGCTGTATGCTCTGGGAGATGGAAACCCCCCTGGAGTTGGCCAAGGAGCCGGTGGGATGTGAGGCAGTGGAGACTGTGACTCGTGACAGACCTTTCGAAGGCTCTGCCTTAAAGAAGAGCAGAAAAATCGAGTGCTTGCTGGAGATGGTCAAGGACTTGAGGGAGGTATTCTAGCACGTGTGTGTCACCAGCAGGATTGGTGCAGCGAGAGACAGATACCGGGTCTGTGCAGGTGGGTGAGGGGCTGTGATCGTGCACCTTAAGCAGGCATTGCTTGTCAGTATCTGGGAGCACGTGGACAGGGAGGGATAGAACGAGTGGTGTGATGCCGCGTTTTGCCTCTCCTGTGGATTTTGGCACGCCGTTTGGACTCAGACTCTTGAGAACAAGGCAGACTTACGTAAGACTTCCCAGCTTTCACCTTTGATATTATAGCCTCATCTCCTGATGGCTTATCTCAAAGTTTTGGTGGTTTTTTGTTTTTTTTTTTTTTTTAGTTTTAATTTTTTGTCCTGGAGAAACAGGGTAGGATTCAGTGGCTTGGCCGTTTACCCCACACCTTTTTCTGTGCTCTGAAAGCCTGTCGCCAGCAACTTCGTCATTTTCCTTGAAATAAGGCAATACAGGACATTCGCTGTGGCTCTTTGGGCTTCTAATGTGGCTTCCTGCACTTGTAGTGCTCCTGGCCCCGCCCCGCCTGGAGGCCCCGCCCCGCCCATGGGCCAGGTGTGTGGTGGAGGGCCACATGGCAGGCAGGCAGTCTGACACTTGGGACAATTGCCCGCCCAGCTGTCAGTGTTGCTCTCTCCCTCCCCCAGGCTGTGCTTGCTACTTCTGGCGCCTTGGCCAGGAGGTCGTCCTGCATTTTTCTGTTAGAGCGAAACTCGCTGCTGCTGTGGCCGCGGGCCCACTAATGCCCCGTTTCCTCACATTCTTTCCAGAACGGATTCTTTGCTTTTGGGAAGCTTTACCAGCTTGCCCGGTAACCCCTTGGCAGCCCCAGATTCGAGTAGGGGAGTTCACCAATCCAAAGTTATAGTGAGTCTGCTTGATCAAAGGGCGCTGCAGCGTTATCGGCCCTCGGCCGGATTGACGAGTGTGTGGGTGACAGTCTGTTTCTCAGTTAGTGTGCACTGGGGCAGCACAGGAGGGGACGAAAAGGAACCGCCAGGAAAACGAGGCACAGGAGAGCTTGGCTGGGAAAAAGAGAGGGTGGCCAGACGTGTCCCAGCTGGGTCCCCGACAGTGATTTGCTGTTGTCTTCTGCACAGGAGCATAAGTGTGGGGTGAGGCCTGAGAAGTGGGCTGCTGAGCCCTCAGGAAAGAGCACAGTGGGTGCAGCAGGGGGCACCCAGGTGCCAGCCTGGACTCTCAGCCCCACTGAGTGATGCCGAGTAGTCTTTGCGTTGTCATTGTGAAGCATCGATGGCACAGCCCTGTGGCCTGCCTCCCGAGGTTGCTGAAAGTGTATAAATCCTATGCCAAGCTTTCCGTCCTTCGAGAAGTATTCTTTTTTAAATAGAGCAAATACCAAAACCGAACAACCTAAGGAACCCTCCATGTTCCCATCAGCTGGTCTCAACAGTTAACCAACTCATTAACCAATCTTTTGTAATTTATATCATCCCCCACCCCCACCATCAGCATCGATCATTTTGAAGCAAAGCATAGGTTGTTTTGCTTAGAGTTTTTATATTTGTTTTGTTTCAACGAATTCGCAGCAAACAGCGGGGCAGGACAGGACTGCGGCTTTGCTGGCAGACCTGGGCCCAGCAGGCATTCAGACATGCAGAAGCAACCTGTCGTATCTTTGACCAGTTCTAGATGCTGGAATGAACACAAGGTTTTATTGGGCGCTTGACCCCATTCAGAATTATTTGTGTGCTAACACACCCGTGTAGCGTTCTAGCAGGGTTTAAAGCTTCCTCCTGGGAGTTCGGTACTGAGATTTTTTTTCAAAGGACCGTTCATATTTGCTTGGGGTGAGAAATGTGGATAGAGCTGATGTGTGTATACAGCGTGAGCATGGGCCGGGCCTTATGCGGCTCTTCTCACAGGGCTGTCTGGGAAACAGTGCCACCAGACAGCACAGCATTGTAAGGGCACTAGCACTTTCTCCTTAAAAAAAAAAAAAAAATGTATGTGGGGTGCCTGGGTGGCTCAGTCAGTTGAGCGTCTGACTTCGGCTCAGGTCATGATCTCGCTTACAGGTTCAAGCCCCACATCAGGCTCTGTGCTGATGGCTCAGAGCCTAGAGCCTGTTTCAGATTCTGTGTCTCCTTCTCTCTCTGCCCCTCCCCTCCTCACGCTGTCTCTCTCTCTCAAAATAAATAAATGTTAAAAAATCTTTTAAAAATTGCATGTATGTATGTATTGTTATTATTTAAAACTTTTTTTTTTTTTTAATTTATTTCTGAGAGAGAGAGAGACAGACCGCGTGAGCAGGGGAGGGTCAGAGAGAGAGGGAGACACAGAATCTGAAGCAGGCTCCAGGCTCTGAGCTAGCTGTCAGCACAGAGCCCGACATGGGGCTCGAACACATTAACCATGAGATCATGACCTGAGCTGAAGTCGGATGCTTAACTGACTGAGCCACCCAGGTGCCCCTGTATTATTTTTAAAGGGCTCCATGCCCAATATGGGGCTCTCACTCATGACCCCGAGATCAAGAGTCTCATGCTGTACTGACTGAGCCAGTCAGGTGCCCCCCTACCTTTTTTTTTTTTTTCTTTTTTTTTTTTAATTGTAGTCATTCTTTGGTTGTATTAGTGAGGCCTGTTTCAAGTGCAGAATATCACTTTGACTTAAGAAAATGCAAATGAAAACCGCAAGGAGATACCAACTTCCACCTGTTAGGATGGCTCTTACTAACACACGCACACTCACACACCAAAACACCGGATGTCGGTGAGGATGTGGAGAAATTGGAAGTCTTGCGGGCTGTTTGTGGGAATGTAAAATGGTACAGCCACTCTGGAAAACAGTATGGAGGCTCCTCAAAGTAAAATAGACGTACCGTACGATCCAACGATTCCACCCTCGGAGTAGACCCGAAAGAATTGAAAGCAGAGTCTCAGAGAGATGCTTGTCCACCTGTGTTCCAAGCCACATTCTTCACAGCAGCCGAAAGACGTAAGCAACCCGAGCATCTACCGACAGATGAATACATCAACAAAGTGTGCTCAGTGTGTGCGATGGAATCTTTTCCAGCCTTAAAAAGGAAGGAAATTCTGACGCATGCTACAATATGGGTGAGTTTGAGGACATTATGCCAAATGAAATAAGCCCGTCACAAAAGGACAAGTACTGTGTGAGTCAACTTACGTGCAGGACCTTGCAGTCAGAGGCATCGGGACGGAAAGTAGAATGGCGGTGGCCAGGGGCCGGGGAAGGGAGTGTGGGGCGTTCATGTCCAGTAGGTACAGAGCACCAGTTTCGCAAGACGGAGGCAGAGCACAGTGCACAATGCTGTGTACTGAGTGCCACTGAGCCGTGCTCTCGCAAATGGTTACGGCGTTTACCTTTCATGTTGTGTGCACGTTCCCACATTTCAGATTACAGAGCAGTCTCCTCTGCCCTGCCGGGGAGGGGCGGCTGGGACAGGGATACTCTGCAGGCAGCACCGGCTAGAGCCCTTTCCTTTGTTCTCACCCCACCTGGTTCCAAAAAGAATCCGAGCTCTCTTGGTTTTGCCGAGTGAATCCTCTGGAGGGAACGATGCAGCTGATGTCTGCGGCCCCAGGATGGCTTCCCACCGTGGCATCGAGTTCAGTCTGCAGAGGTTCAGGTAAAGCCCTTGCCTGGATCTGTTTCAGAGGCGGATTAAAAGTGGAGAACCGAGGCCCCCTGGGGTGCGGACAACAAGCCTGTGTTACGTGGACTGGAGAGCCCTTTGCCACTGGCCACCCTGGAGACTCAGGCAGGTCTGGGCCGCAGCCTCCCTGCTTGTGAAGGGCGGGGATTGGTTTCCGAGCCCAACGGGCAGCCCGTTTCTATGTGACAGGAGAGCCGTGGGCATCTGCACTCTGTGACCAGCGTGGCTTCAGGTGCCTTCCTTCAAAGTGACAAAGGCCTCCCGTGAGTAGGGTGAAAATGTAATTTATGGCTCGAGTTGGAACCTTCTAAGAGTGAGAGAGAGCTTAGTAAGAGTACTCCCGGAAGAACGGATGCCTCCCAGGACCGTCCCAGGGAAACCAGGCTGTGCGGTCACCCTGCCTGAGAGGCGAAGCGAGTCTGCTGGGGAAGGACTGAACTGTCAGCGCCCTCCCCCTGCCCCTGGCATCTTTGTGGGGGAGGGTTGTCTTCTCTGTGTCTGGACTTGACTGTGCTCCTCCTTTGATAGCAGACTCCCCACATCCTGCATGAGCTAATGTTTCTAGATCACTCTGACTGATGGAGAATCGCCCTTATTTGAGTTGAACTCTGTCCGTGTAACACCAGACGCCAAGGCCTGACCCCCGGTCTCAGTGTGGTTTCTCTGCTTCTATCTCTGGGTGATTAAGTGCCATCAAAAAGGGGGAAGTCCAGGGGCGCCTGGGTGGCTCAGTTGGGTAAGCGTCCGACTTGGCTCGGGTCATGATCTCATAGTTTGTGGGTTCGGATCCCATATCGGTCTCTGCCGACAGTGTGGAACCTGCTTGGCGCTCTCTCTCTCTCTCTCTCTCTCTCTCTCTCTCTCTTTCTCTCTCTCTGTGTCTCTGCCCTTCTCCACTTGTACTCTCTCTCTTTGAAAAATAAACAATTAAAAAAAGGAAAGTCTAGTGTTTTAATAATGTGCAGTGTATTTTTGCTGTCACTGATGAGAAGTGGTACCCTGTTTCTCTTAACGTGTTATTTAACAAACTTGTAATTGCATGGGAATTCTAGAAGCATACCCAAGGCACCCTTGCCTTACCGAGTTCCCTCCTCAGGCTCCTTCTGTCTGCAGTCACCCGTGGTCTCCCATCTTTGTGAGAGCACCCTTGAAGTCATGAGGTCTGTGTTTTCACATCAGCATTCCCCAGCCTAGAACATTCTGGGTCGCCGCAGAGTCCTCCTGATTGTAGTTTTGGAAATTCCCATATTGGACATTTCGGTTGTTTCCAATTTTTATTTTACTATCCTAGATAAGGATGCAGTGATTAGTTGGGTGTAATACAGATTCCTCCCTTTGGGCAGGGTAGGGAAATTATTTGCTGGGATAGATTCCCAGGAGTGAGATTAAATGGGTCAGAAGGTGTGTACGCTGTTTTGACCTGACTGACATATTTATTCAGGCAAAACTGCTTCTCTAGAAAGGGCTGCTCCAGTTCATAGGAAATAGACTGCCTTATCTCTTGGCACATGGGGTCTGTGAGTGTTTTTTTTCCTACATTTGCACTTACCGAGTCAGAGGGCAAGATTGCTTAATCTGAGATTCCACCAGAACACCCCGATGCTTACTCCGGGTAGGGCTCGGCTCCTGATCTCACTTGAGCGCGTGGGAGGCTGGGACCACAGCAGGGATTTCGGAGGAAGGGCTGTTCATGGGGCTCTGCGGTCGTCGCCCAGCGCATGCGATCCCTGCGTGCTCACTGGGTAGTATCCAATCTGGGTAGCTGGTGGCATGTAGAACTGCTCTGTCTTGTGTGCAGGGCTGCCCTCCTACCTTGGTTGTACCTTCTTCTTCTTTTCCAGAAACACTTTTTAAAATATCACCTCTGTTGAGCTGTAGATTCAATAGATTAATATTTACTCACTTCAAGTACAGTCGCATGAGTTGATGGCTGTATACTCCACATAACCACCATCTCCCCAGTGGAGACAGAAAACCTTTCTAGCACTTCAGACACTTCCCTGTGCTCCTCTGCTGCCATTCCCTCGTTCCCCTTCCTCACACAACCGTCCGTCTGCTGTCTGTCATTCTTAGAACGGACTCTCTCACCTGACTGCTTTTAGTTTAGGTCATGTTTCTCCGTTGCTCTTCTGTTTTTAGTTTCATTGATGTCTTTAAAGATTTAAAAAATTATTTTATTAAATTATTTTTTGTTAAAAAATTTTGTTTAATGTTTAGTTATTTTTGAGAGAGAGAGTGTGAGCAGGGGAGGGCAGAGAGAGGGGGAAACACAGAAGCTGAAGCAGGCTCCAGGCTCTGAGCTGTCAGCACAGAGCCCGATGTGGGGCTCAAACCCATGAACCACAAGATAATGACGTGAGCTGAAGTTGGACACTTAACTGACTGAGCCACCTAGGCACCCCTAAAATTTTTTTTAAGTGTTTATTTTTGAGAGAGAGAGCGCAATTGGGGGAGGGGCAGAGAGAGCCAGAGACACAGAATCTGAAGCAGGCTCTGGGCTCTGAGCTGTCATCACAGAGCCCAGGGCTCTGGCTCATGAACTGTGAGATCGTGACCTGAGCCAAAGTCGGAGGCTTAACCGACTGAGCCACCCAGGTGCCCCAGGTTTGAATAATTCCTATTGCTTTGTCTTCAAGTTGACTCATCTTTTTTTCCATAGTATCTAATTGTTATTGCTATCCAGTGAATTCTTGATGTCCAGTGTTATATTTTCTATTTCTAATGGTTCCATTTGGATTTTCTGTCTTCTGTTTCTTTTCCTCATTATGTTTATGTTTCCTGACAGTATGTACAATATCTGTGTTATTTAAAAAAATTATTAAAGATTTTTAAAAAGGTTTTATTTATTTACTTTGAGAGAGAGCAAGAGAGAATGAGTGGGTGAGGGGCAGAGAGAGAGGGAGAGAGAGAATCCCAAACAGGCTCTGCACCACCAGCCTGCAGCTGGACACAGGGCTTGAACCTAGGAACCATGAGATCATGACCTAAGCTGAAATCACAAGTTGGACCTTTAACTGACTGAGCCACCTAGATGCTCCTACAATATCTGTTTTAAATTCTTAGCTAATTACATCTTCTCTGTCATGTTTGTGGCTTTTTCTAGTTACTGAATATTTGTCCTTGTTAGAGATCACATTTATTTTCCTTTCTTGCCCATCTGGTACCTTTTTTTTTTTTTTTTCCTTAAAGTAGACTCTACACCCAACGTGGGACTTGAACTCACAACACAGAGATCAAGAGTAGCACGCTCTACTGACTGGGCCAGCCAGGCATCCCTGTCTAGTAGCTTTTGATTAGATGCTAGATGCAATTTTTCCACTTAAGCAATCCGCTGTTTGGTCAGCTCAGGCTGCCATAACAAAATACCATAGATGTGCTGACTTAAATGACAGAAGTTTAATGTCTCACATTTCTAGAGGCTGGAAGTCTGAGTTCAGCCTGGTTGGGTTCTGGGGATAGTCTCTCACTGGCTTCCAGATGGCCGCCTTCTTGCTGTGTCTACAGGGCAGAGAGAGCTCTGTTCTCTCTTCCTCTTATAAGGATACTAATCATGGCTGCCCCATCCTCATTACCTCATTTAACCCTAATTACCTCCCAAAGGCCCACCTCCAAATACCATCACGTTGGGAATTAGGGCATCAGCATTGGAATTTGGGGAGATGTAAACATTCAAGCCGTAACACTGCCTTAACAGTGTAGTATCTTCGGAATCTGGCATTTTTTTGTTCAATATTGTGTGTGAGATTCATTCATGCCATTGTATGTAGTTGTAGATCATTGGTTCTCACTGTTGTATAATATTCCACTGTGGGACTGTATCATTTGGAATTTTTTTTTTTTTTACAGTTGTAGGCTGCTATGACCTGTGCAGGTAATACAAAACAATACCAGGTTGGAGACACGAATTATAGGGATGCCCTGGGGTTGGTGTGGCTGAGCAAAAGGAAATCCTGCCTTTCGTTCTGCGGTCCAGATGGTTCTAGTGTGATAGTTGAGTGCGGGACTTGGCAGACGACAGCTTTGCAAGCCTGGCTCCCTGCCTGTTTTTGCACATACAACTTGATTGGAACACAGCCCTGCCCATTCATTTACGTATTATCTATGGCTGCTTTCTTGCTATAAAAGCAGAGCTGAGTAGTTG
The DNA here is from genome assembly GCF_003009895.1 of Hyaena hyaena. Classification (NCBI taxonomy): domain Eukaryota; kingdom Metazoa; phylum Chordata; class Mammalia; order Carnivora; family Hyaenidae; genus Hyaena; species Hyaena hyaena. The sequence continues at coordinate 270,070 of NW_024080809.1, read as the reverse complement.
AAAACAGAGATCATCCAGCACAAAGCTTAAGATATTTACTCTCTGGCCCTTTGCAGAAATGTCATCTGCTGGCCTATTTTGGTTTTCTGTCCACTGTTAATCACTGAGCTGTGCCAGCAACAGCAGAGCCTTGGGAGAAGGTGAGGCAGAGGCTGGCTTGGGGTTCCTTTCAAAGGAACACAGTCTGATTCCTGGGCGGGGCTTGGTGGGGGAGGGCTGTCTGTTATCAGGAAACTCAGAGACATCTGTGGAAACTGCCCCCAGAGTCCTCTGGGTAGTCCTTACTTCTCCTCACCGGGGCCCCTAGCATGTGTTTACTGGCTGTGCTGGGAAGGGCACACATGCTTCTTATTTTCAGAACCGCCCTTCCGGCAGGAGGAAAAGCTGGTGTGTGATAGCTGTGTGACCCTGCACGAGGCACTCCTGCCTGGCCCTGTTTCCCTCCATAATGAGAAAGCTGGCCACCAGCATCCCTTCCGGCTCCTAGACCTTCCAGGCTCCCGCTGAGAAGTGGCTTAGTTTAGCCTCTCTGAACGTGGGACTACTTGGAAGTGGCATCCCTGCACTGCTGAGGGTTCAGAGTGGCCACAGTCTTGACGGGGTGAGGCTTCCTAACCCCACAGATAATCCTGAGACTCACCCTCAGCAGTCTGGGCTTCCAGGGTGAGGTTGGGTCTAGTGCGTGTGCCCTCTGGCGTTCTTTCTGGCAAATAACTTGTATCGTTAACATCTCAAGTAACTGCAAGCATCTCTGGCTTTCTCAGAACTCACCAGTTCTATAATCAGAATCTCCTGTTCTGGAAAGCACCTGAACCACCATGGGGTGTCCATCCGGCATGATCTGTGATGGCAAAGCTTAGGCAGCGGGAGGTGTACGGGCTTTTGGAGACTATCGGTCTCCCAACTCCTCAGTTTTACAGATGGGCAAACTGAGGTCCATGAGAGGGATGGCTTGCTCAAAGCCACAGGGTGAATTAGAAACAGAGCTTAAATTCTCTTATAGCTTCTTCCACTCTCTGTCCCTTTTTCTTTCCATCATTCTTATATTGCTTCAAATTTAAAGCCTCCAGAGATCCTGTTTCCCTAAACTCTTAATTCACCGTTGTCTCCTGAGACCCAATAAAACAGATGCCTCTGGAAAGGAGGACTTTGTCTCAGGACAGAGTCTTGAGCTGGGAGTTATTGGGGGTTGGGCACAGAGAGAGAGTCTTCAGTCTGGCAAATGCTGGTGGCATCTGGAAGGCCCCTCAATGCCTCTGCTCTGCTCCCTTCCCCCACAGGAGGGCCAGGCTCAGTTGGATTGGCTGTACATCCTGGGGTAAGCACGTCATGGGTGGCCCTTAGAACCCTCCTGTGACCCAGGAGGGGTCATCCCCATTTTGCAGAGGAAGTCACTGGCACAGAGGAGCTCCTGGGCTTGGCGTGAAGTCTTTGTCTCCCGGAAGTTGCAGAGTGGAGACTAAAACTGGGACCAGCTGACCTGTGCCATTTGTTGAGCACAGGTCTGGTCTTCTTCAAGTCTGGCTCCCTCTCGGCTTTCCTTCTGGATTTTTCTCTGGGACTCCCACAGGCGTCCCTGTGAATGTCAGCCTTTGACAGCCAGAGGATTTGCGAGAACCAGAAGCCAAGTAGGGCAGAGCCTGGTTCTGGTGGTTGGCCTGGAGCTCACTGCACAGAGGCCTCTGGGACCCGCAAGAGTTGCCCAAGTATGTCGACACACAGCGAAATGCAGTCTTGCGAGAGGCTGAGGCCACTCAGTTGTGGGTGATCAGTGGCTGCTTTTGAGTTTCTTGGTGTCGGAACCCTCCTCCTGTCCAGCAGGGCCTGGCCAGCTGTCTACACCTACACTGTCACTTGAACGTGCGTGCGTGAGGTGCCCTGGGCTTGCTCACGTTGTGAGTGGATTCTGGATGGCTTCCCGCCTGAGTGCTCCAAGAGGTCCCCTCCCCTTCTTCCGTAGGTGGGCCCTTTGCCTAGGGTGGAGAGGTCAGGAGTATTTACAGCGACGCCCAGAGAGGCCCTGCTCCCTGGCCACCCGCTCTAGTTGGGGCATAGAATGATCCTCACTCCTTGAGGAGACAGGTGGTTGGCTTCCGCGTCGCACAGCCCAGAGCCCCTTCCGCGGAACTCCCGTGCCCTCGGGCCCCTGTGTCCAGGTGGAGGGCTCGGCTGCTGCTTGCCCCTTCTGGCCTGGGTGGCCACCCTGTGGGCGGGGGGATAACGTGTTGGCAGGAGCGTCAGAGACGCCCAGGTTCGGTTCTGACTCTGCCGCCAGCCAGCTGTGTGTCTTTGGGCAAAGAACCGAATCGCTCTGCCTCTGAGCTTTCCTGTTTGAAAAATGGGGGTAATTGTCCGAGTGCTATGCGGTGTGGAAGGGGCCCTTTAAGTGTATGAAGCGTGTAACACAGGAAAGAGCGGTCCTACTCGGCATGACGACCGCAGCGGTGTGTATACCTCATGGTCCGAGGCCGGCCTCCCTTTGGGCTTAGCAGGAATTAGGCCCCATCCTTCGGGAGGGAATTTGATCGGGTCATAAAAGAGAGACAAAGAAGGGTACTCGTAGTCTGGAAAGCGCCCAGCTGAACTGTCCCCCCAGATGGTTGGCAGCCGGGGACAGCAGCCCTGCCCCACGGGCCGTCTGCCCCAGCGAGACCCAGGGAAGAGGCCCCGTTGGAAGCTGGGTGAAGCTGGCAAGTGTCCTGGCCCGGCTCTTTCACGGGGCTGTCAGGTGAGCTCCCAGACAGGCCACTTCCCCTGTCTGGTCCTTCCTCAGTCTCCTCGTCTCTAGAATGACTTTTGGCCCCCAGAGTTCCTGCCTGGGGCCTGTGTTCACGGAGCCTGTGATCTAACACGTGACCCCACCGCCCCGCCGGTTCCTGTCTTTCTGGTGCAAGTTAACTTTAGTTCTTTCTTTAAAACAGAGTGGAACAAACCATGAGCCCTTTTCTTAGCGACTGGTCATTGTGAGAGAAGGGAACCTGAGCCTCAGGGCAAGGGAGCCGGCAGCGTCTCAGCCCGGGCTCTTCCAGGGCAGGATCCTCTCACTGTCCCCCGTGGGGCCAGGTAGTAGGTAGGCTGTCATGGAAAGTGGTTAGGCAGGGGCGCAGGGAAGGACAAGCCTCCAGGCCCTGTCCGGATCCTAATGCCTCCGAAGGGATTGATCATGGACTTGGGCCAGGCTGGGCTTTGGCTTGACCCTCATTTGCTCTGAGTACATTTGGAGGGAATGAGACCTGGGAGCACTTCTTGGAGGAGGGCTGGAGACCATGGGCAAGAACGGCACTGGTCCTGGAGCCCTGGTGACTCCCTCACTTGTGCCCAGTCTGTACCTAAAAGAGCCAAGTCCTTCTCCAAGTTCTTGGGATACGACCCTGAGCAAAACAGAAAGCATCTCTGGGCTTAAGCGGGAGAGACATAGTAGACAGACGTACAGCCCATGTGGTCTATGGGAAGTGCCACGAAGAATGTCCAGCAGGAAAGGAGGTCAGGACTGAAGGATGGGGGCTGTCCACCAAGGATGGGGGAGGGAGGTGTCTCTCGAGGGCAAATTGAGGAGACCTGAGTGAAGTGAGGGAGCAAGCCCGAAAGGGACATGGAGGAACATTCTAGGCTAAGGGAAGGGATGAATTTGGCAGGTTCCAGAAACAGTAACAATGCCAGGGTGGCCCGGAGAGTAGTCGTATGGGCCAAAGTCTGGCTGCCGAGGCCCTTGGGGGTCACGGCAAGGAGTCTGAATTTTATTCTAAGTATGAAAGGAGGTAACTTGGAGAGTTTTGAGGAGGGGAGTTGCCTGATCTATATTTTTAAATGATTCCTCTAGTTGCTTAGGGACCTGTGAGGAGGCCCCTGGAGGATCCAGACCTGCAGGGGTGGAGCATGGGCAGGTGGAGCAGAGAGTCAGGGAGAAAGCCAGTCAGGTGCACTACGGATTGAAGGGTGAATGGGAGTCAGGGAGAAAGAGGCATCAAGCATGAGGTTTAGGTCTTCCTATCTAAACAACGGAGTAGGTGGCATGGGACCATTTAATGAGAAGGGGAAGAGTTGGCTGGGGCTGGGAGAGCAAGGCTCCATTGTGGGGCGTGTTAGGACTGAAATGTTGTCACCTGTCATATGTGGACGTAGGGTATTTGATCTGGAAGCAGCTATGGCTGGAGATTGGGATTTGCGGGTCAGCTGTGTAGAGACGGTGTTTCAGGCCGTGTGAATTAGGGCCTCATCTAGAGGACAGAGGGAAGGGCAAGGAATCCCTGACTGAGGTCCTCGTAGGAGGAGGAGCCAGCAGGAGAGGCTGAGGAATCGTGCCCCCAAGCCAAGCGCCTTAAGGCAGGAGGGAACAACCAGCTGCGTCTGGTCAGGTCAAATAAAGGAAAAAAAAAAAAACAGAAGACTTGACCTCCACCTTTGGCAGGAGGGTAAGTCACTGGGGGCCTTGAGGAATGGCGGGAGGGAAGCCTACAGGATTCAGTGGGCAGTGATGGGTCCCCTTGGGGCATAAGACACTTGGGGAGAGAAAGGAAGTGGTTACGCACCCCCATTGAGAAAAACAAAGGCCTCCAGCAACTAGTTGATTCAGCAGGAAGACGGAAAGGTAGAAAACCCAGCATGGAGCACAGGGGACTGTGTGTCACTCCCTGGACTGTGAGCCCCAGCTGGGAGGTAGGGCTTTGCCTGCAGGCCCTGGAGCTGCCCTTAGGATGTACTCGCACAGCACTCGGGTCTTGGCCCTTCTCCACGGAGTGGTGTTTCCATCTCGGCCCTCTTGGGGCCTGTGTTCTGCTTTGTAAAGCAGACAGATCAGGGCCAGGCAGGGCATCCGCACACAGGGCCCACAGACTGCCGTGGGAACCAGCAGCGAGGGGTCTGTGAACTCTTGGAAATTCCATCCAGAATATTGGGCACGGAAGCATTTTCTGAAGGTGGTCTGTGATTCCAAAGAGGTTGAGACCTCCCGGGGCCTTCTTTAAAGGGCCTCTGCTTCCCTCTCCAGCCCCCTGGGGCCCGCCGGCAACCAAGGAGGCAGGAATGGCTTAATGGGTGAGAATACAGGGGAGTCCTAGACAGACCTAGCCCTGCTGTTTAGATCGCGAGGTACTGACGATGCCGGCGTGGTGTAAAATACTTCTGCAGAAAAATTAGCTACATTTTCGGAGACCAAGTGTTTTGTTTCATATGGAAAATCTCTGGTTTAGGAACCTGTGTGGTGTTGCATGGGTGGGGGGGGGCTTTTTCTGGGGGGAATGCATTATATGACATAGGCCTATTTTAATTCAGGAACTAATAACCCAGGAATTAATAACACAGGGAACACATGTGCCCCGTGCAGAGCGTAGGTGCCCCTGGCTCTGCGTCCCCCACAGCGGTGCCCAGTCCTACGGAGAGAGGCTCCCCTGCTCCGGAAGCCTGTGAACGCATCTGGGGGGCTGTCGCAGAGGGCAACGTCATCTTATACCCCAGATTGTGTGTTGAAATGAGCTGGGGGGCTTTCAGCATGTGGAGGAGACAGGGCAGGACCCAATGTCTACGCATAGTCTTTGCAGGCAGACTCTGCTCTGAGATCTTCACCTCTGCTCTCTGGAGCACGGGGACCACAGGGTTCAGGTTTGTCTAAATGTCCAGGGAAGGTAGGTGTGGGTCATCCCAAAAGCCTTGCCGCCCCTTTGCTCTGGAGTGGAGTTCCTGTCCCCTGCAGGGACAGACGGCTTGTCTTGCCCCTGTTCTGCCTGCCTGGATAGGAGCCGGGAACATCCCTTGACTAGCAGTGTGGACGTTCCTCTAAGAAGCACATTCATGGGGCTCCTTTGGGAGCTGACTAACTCTCTCCCTCTCTCCCTCTCTCCCTCCTTTCCCTCCTCCCCCCAGTTGGCTGGAGTTGTTTTCCTTGGAGTCGGACTGTGGGCATGGAGCGAAAAGGTAAGCGTCCCTGTGGTGGCGACCCTGAGCGTCAGGTAGCCCAGACCAGGTTGGTTCAGCTTAAATTGTTCCTTCCTCCAGACACCTCCCCGACAAACGTTTCTTGCACATGGTTATGGTCTGTAGCTATCAGTCATCACAGAGCCAGCCCTCGGAGATCGTTCCTGAGCTTGTGACGGAAACTCCTGGGGTCCTGCGTCTGGCTCTCCTTCCCCATGGTGGGGGTCGCTGCTCGAGGCCAGGGCTGGGCTGGTTGGGTATTTGAGCTCCATGTGTGCGGGGACCCCTCTCTCCTGTTGCCAGGAGCCTTACACAGCCCGGGGGCTTGTCTGCAGCTGTGTCCAGGGCCGGGCCGGGGCCACCTTCTGCTCTTGTCTGTGCCTCTGGGAGCCAGCAGGTCCTTGAACACAGTGGTGTTTATTCCTGAAGTTCTTGCCCTGAGATCAAGGAGCAGGGCTGTGTTCACACGCCCCCTGGGCACCCTGTGGGGCAGCAGAGGCAGGTCTTTACATACCTGTGAACCTCCTCACCCTGCCTGTGCAAGGGGGGTGAGGTGGGGAGAGTGGGCTCTTACTGTCTGGAAGGACAGGGCAGTTGAAACTCTAAGAGGGGCTGAGACCTGTGAGCTGCCGTACCACTTTATGCTCTGCGGGGGTGTGCGTGCTGGGGAGGTAGCGAGAGAGCTGGAGAGGACCCTCAGTACAGGGAGGGTGGAAGAGGGGAGAGGGAAGGAGCCAGGTGGACTGGACCAGGCTCCTGATTGGGAACTAGAGCACCGTCTTGAGGCTCATGCCCAGGACCCTCTCTGTTCCTTCAGTGGACCCTTCCTTTGCTTTCTGGAGAAGGAGGCATGGGCGGTGAGATCTCTGGGCTTTCTTGCCATGGCCTTAGGAACTGAATACGGCCTGCCTTTGGTTTTGGGCATCTTCAGGGTGGCCTGTGAACCCCTGAAGGGCAGGAGCTGAGGGGCAATGTCACTTTGCCCTACTGACAAACCCTGCAAGCCCGCGCAAACTGTGACTCCTAGTGCCACCGTGTGGCCACTGCCTGCACAGCAGCAGCTCCCCTGGCTGAACCCCCAGCAGAGAGGCCTGGCTACGCCTGCTCTTTAACTGCTCTGTCCGTTGTGGGTCACACTAGCCACACGTGCTGTGTGTATTTAAACTTGTTAGAATGAAACACGAATGAAAATTCAGTTCCTCAGTTCCACTCAGGTGTTCAGTGGCACGGGTGACCGGTGGTTGCCATTTTGGACAGTGCACATGTAGGAACCTCTCGTCGTCACCAAAGGTTTTTACGGACAGAGTTGCCTTCGTGGGCCTTCAGTGGGTGTTTTCCACAAGAGTGTTCATGCTGAAGCTGTTTTCACCTCAGAACAGTGGGCTTCTCCATGAGTTGAGTGCAGAGTAGACTGCCAAATGGCCAGGGTGAGGCCCTAAGGTGCCTTGACCAAAAGCCATAGGGTTCCCCTGGCACCCCTTCCCCACTCCAGGTCTGGCATAGGCACCCTGCTGGCTACAAAAGAAGCATGGGGTCCGGCAGGTCAGAACTCATAGCCAAAGTGGAGCCCCAGAATGCTCCATGTGAGGGTCCTGGGAGCCGAGGTGGGCAGGGATCTCGGGGCAGGGGTCTGTGATCTCTGTGCTCTGGTCTGGCTTTTAGTAGGAGGACTGAGCCTTAGAAGACAGGTCCCTGTCCTCATTTTAGCTCTGGACACAACCCAGCTCCCCCCCCCACCCCCGCCCCCCTGACTGCCCGAGGCTGATGTTGCCCTCTTTTCTCTGCCTCTTCCAGGGGGTGCTGTCCGACCTCACCAAGGTGACCCGGCTGCACGGAATCGACCCTGTGGTGCTGGTCCTGATGGTGGGCGTGGTGATGTTCACACTGGGATTCGCTGGCTGCGTGGGGGCCCTGCGGGAGAACATCTGCCTGCTCAAGTTTGTGAGTGGCCCTGGTTGCAGGGGTGGGAGAGGGCAGGGGTGCGGGGGCGCGGGCTCTGCCAGGCAGGCTTACACTGTATCTGATCAGAGAGGGCCCAGCAGTGTGGGCAGGAGGCAGCCTTCGGGCCCCTGCTGTCCACCTAATGGTAAGATTTCAGGGAGCGCTCAGGTGAGCCGGCTCCTTGTACCTGGTGAAGTTGAGCCACTCTGGTTTCCGGCTCCCAGAGGGAAGAGACGGCCAAGCGGTGGGCTCCTCTCCCCCTCCCTCACTTTTTACTTCCCTCAGAAGTTCCCAAGGAGTTGTTTGTTGGCTGCTCACCTTTGCCCTTCTTGGGTAAGATCAAAAGATGTTGCCAGTAAAGTTAAGAAATTGTCTCCCTCCTCCACGGGGTGTGAATCTGTCGGGATGTGCAATGCAGAGTCCTTCATTTCCTGGTAGAACTGCGAGTTCCTAAGAATTTGGTTTTATATTTAGATACAAATTCATGCTGAAATTCGTTCAGTTAAAATTAAATAGCACCTGGTGGGGAAAACACATAATCGTGTTTTGCAATAGATTATTTGTTGAAAATATTAGATCAAGCGTCTCTTCCTTGGGCTTAATTTAAAAAGCAGAACACGTGTTTGTTTTTTTCCCCCTAATTTTGTTTTCTATTAAAAATATATTTAGTACCTTCCGTGTGAATGGAGACTGCGTTTTGGAGGGCCTTCAGCATATGCATGTGTGCACACACGAGGGGGTTGGCGGGGAGGGCTCCCTTCTGTCTTATTCTGAGAACTTTGCCCACTGTGGCATGAGCGCAGTGTGACCAGTGATGACCGTGACTGGGGGAGTGCTCGCGCCACAGGCCGGAGGTCTGCCTGATGGGAGGGGCTGGTGGCTGCGGTGGACCCTCCAAGGATGCCACCACAGTCGCGGCCAGAGGTGCTGTGCTTCTGGAAAGGTCTTGACATTGGCAGCTCCAGAGTTGTGAAGAGTCTGCCAGGGAACGCAGGTGTCCTGCGTGAGCGGTGTGCTCTCAAGCAAGCCACAGTCCCACGTGAGCCTCAGTGTCCTTGTCCCTGCAGTGTGGGTGACAGATGAGATTTCTAGCAACTTGGATGGTTGCGTGTGTGAGGAGAGGGGTCAGGTACTGTGTCTGGGGCACAGGCTGTGCCCTAACGGAGCTGCTAGCCTGTTGGAGTAGGTTAGCCACTCATTTCCGGGATGGGGTTTCCTGCTGGGGGGAGGGAGCCTCCTTCCCAGGAAGCGGGTGACACCATGGCTTGGAGCTTTCTCGTCCTTTTCCTCGCCTGACTCTGAGCCGCCTGACTGAGCCGTGCTGCGGGGATGTGGGTAGGGATGCCTGTCTCCATTTACAGGCAGGGCGGGGTTGCCAGCCAGCCACATGGGATTCCTGGGCTCCAGTGCTGCTCTCGCGGTGGCAGGCAGTGGTCCTGGGTCCGACGAGGGTTCCCACCTGGCCCGGAGGCTGGAGGTGTGACAACTGCCCCACCCTCGCCCCCATGCAGTTCTGCGGCACCATCGTGCTCATCTTCTTCCTGGAGCTGGCCGTGGCTGTGCTGGCCTTCCTATTCCAGGACTGGGTGAGGGACCGGTTCCGGGAGTTCTTCGAGAGCAACATCAGATCCTACCGGGACGACATTGACCTGCAGAACCTCATCGACTCCCTCCAGAAAGCTGTAAGCACCTCCTTGCCGGCCTCCCCAGTAGAGCAGGGGCTTCCCCGGCTGTGTCTGCTGTTGGGGCTGTGGCTAGGTTGGGGGGGGTTGGGAGGGGAGTGCAGGGAGGCCCTGGGAGGGGTCGCTCCCGCCCCTGGGCAGTTTAGCTTTGTCAGCTCGTGGTTGTCCGGCGGTGCAGGCATGTTTACGGTGTGCTCTTGCCCGTTTGCACCAGGCGGGCAAGTCCAGCTGCTCCTGTGGCTACCCCCACTTCCCCAGGGGCCAGATCTCTCCGGCCCTGGCCACGCAGGCGGCCACAGGTCCCTAGGCACTGTGGGTACTGAGGGGTGGAGCGCCTCCCCCTTCTCTCCCCCTCCGGCCCATGACTCACCGTCTGAGGCTATTCCTGTCCCTTTCCTCCCGGGGACCTTTTCCCCTTCCTGTTTGAGAGGCCAGAGCTGCCTGGAGGAAGCTTCCCCACATGGAGAGGAATGTAACCTCCCTGGAATATGTCCCCAGGGGGGTGTCTGAGCTGTCCCAGGCCTTGGCCTTTACTCCGTCTGGCATTCAGTCCCTTGTGTGCAGCCACACCTGGAGGCTTGGACCACAGCCATCCCCGCCCTGCAAGGAGCCCACTCCCCACCGACCGGCCTGTGATCTGTCTGTGCCCTGCCAGCAAGCCTCGCTTCCTTGGGGACTTCATATGGAACGTTTTGGTTCCAAGGAGAGAATAATCCAGCAATCATTAAAAAATAACCATAGTCTACGCGCATGTTAACTGAAACCTGTTTACCCCCTATGTCATGTGTCCTGGGATCTGGCAAAACCCAGGGATGTGACCAGAGACCCTTCCTGTGTCGTAATAGTGACCTGCGTTTGTCTGCAAGGTCACATCCCAGCCATTTCCTACTGTCTGTCCCTCACGTCGCGGTTCTGATGTTGACACGTCGCCGCAGGCGTACAGGTGTCTGTCCCGTGTGCGGGGCGCTCTAGTCCTGCTCTGGCCTGGAAGGCTTTGCGGTGTTCGCCGCAGCTGTCCTCTCCTCTTGAAAATCCATTACCCAGAGGTATTCTGTACCTTACAGAGCTTCCTCCTGGTGAAATAGTCCGTGATCATTAACGCAGCTGAAAGGGTCGGGGAGCTAGGATTTTATCATAGACGCAAAGACGGCCGAAATTCCTGGTGGTGTGTTTGCTGTGATCACGGCCACACCCACACCAGCAATAAGGACACGTGCAAAAAGGGTATCTGTTCTTGGTTTGGGATGCCGTTGACCTCACCGTGCATTTTTCTGTACGTTTGGTTTTACGGTTTTTTAGATGAGTGGTGATCGTCTGCAAGAACACCAGATACCGGCGGGGGCGGGGGGGGGTGAGGGTGGGAAGGCAAGGGCAGAGACCCCAGGTCAGGGCCAGATCCCGCTCACAGTTCTGTCCTTGGGAGTAGATGTCCAGCAGCTGTTTTTTGTAGAGAGGCACATAAAGGAGCTAGGGCCAGCTTGGAAATTTCCTTGGGAGGAAGACACACTCACTGCCCACAAGGAGGGGATCCCTCGGTGGGGGGGTGGGGGTGTGCCAGAGAACTGCGGCAGAGGGACTGAGTGGCCTCAGGAGAGTGAGGAGTCTGCTTTCGGCTGAGGGGAGGTTAGGAGGGGGAAGGTCCTGGGGAGGAGGATCTGGACCTGAGTGCCATGCCCAGGCTGAGGGAGTCAGTCCTGCATGTTGAGATCATGGCCAAGGTTTCCTAGTTTCCTTCTTAGAGGGCTACTTGGGTCCCCACGCTGAGCACCTCTGTGCTTGCGGGAGGTCAGTGGGGAGAGCCTTGGTTTCTCTGTGTGGTACGTGGAGGCCCACTTAACCTCTCATGCCTGGTACCCTGTGGGTGGCCACAGCCCTGGCTCAGAGCCTTCGATGGCTCTCTGCTTTTGTGACTCTAGAACCAGTGCTGCGGTGCATATGGCCCTGAAGACTGGGACCTCAACGTCTACTTCAACTGCAGCGGCGCCAGCTACAGCCGCGAGAAGTGTGGGGTGCCCTTCTCCTGCTGCGTGCCAGACCCCGCGGTGAGTCCGCCTGGCGGGGCGCATGGCATGGTTCCTGACTCTCTCTGGGCTCTGGGTGCTTTCTCTTCAGACCAGACTAGTGCCCTGCGCTCCATCCGTGCACCTCCGCTCTGAAGTCCTCTGGGTAAAAATCCCAGGAGCATTTTTGCATGGCCCACCTGGCGCTAGTGTTCTGGGTGAGGCAGGAGAAAACCAGTGGTGTCCCTCCCTTGAGGGGCTGTCACTCAGGGTGCCTGGATGAAGTGCTACAACTTTGGTGAGCCCTGGGCCACCCTTTTCCCTGTTCTCTGGAGAAAAGACCCAGTGCACGGAAACTCAGGGGGGCGGTGGCGGTACCTGCATGTGGGGGTGGTGGAGAATCCTCTCCTTTTCTTTCTTCTTTGCTGTTTCCATTCCCAGTCCACGGCCCCGGTCCTTGGGGTCCAGAAATGGGGGCTCATGCAGTGACATATGAAAGGAGTGCTTAATGTTTGCCTGGACTGAGCCTGAGCAGAACTGAGCCATTTCCAGCTCTTGGTGCCCTGATTGGTACTGGTGTGTGGCCCCTGGTCCTGGGCCCCGGGGCTGCAAGCGGGCAGGGTATCCTAGCCACCGCATGGCCAACACCCCCAGCGCAGGAGAGGCCTGGGTTGGCTGAGGCTGCACAGCCAGCGCCAGAGGCCTCCACTCTGGCTGTGAAACATTGCACAAGTGGAACTTTAATCCCCTGGCGCAGGCACTGGCAAACTGCGACCCACGGGCCCGGTCCGGCCTGCTCTGAGTCTTCAGATGATCTGTGAGCCGAGAAGAGTTTCAGCCATTTTTAAATGGTTGAAAATAAATAAAAGCAGGGTGATATTTTGTGACAGGTGAAAATCGTATGAAACTTAAGTAATAAATGCCCATAATAAATGAAGCTTTATTGAAAGAGAGCCACATGCATTGCTTTATGTATTGTCAACATCGCCTTCTAGGCTACGAGAGCAGAGTTGAGTAGCTGCTACATAGGCAGGTCTGAACTAATGATCTAGCCCTTCTCACATAGTTTGTCAACCTTTGTCCTGGCCTGAAAGTTACTTGGCCTCAGGAGTGCAAGACATGAGCTATAATGGAATGTGTACGGGTGTTTGCTGATGTTTGGTTGTGGCTTTTTGAGAGCCTCCTACCCACTGGCTTCTCAAGAGAACAAAAATGACCAATTGTTTTTCCGCTTTTCTTGCAGCAAAAAGTTGTGAACACACAGTGTGGCTATGATGTCAGGACCCAGGTGAGCGCCTGTGCACACGGCTTTGCATTTGTCAGGTTTAGTCCCCGTGGTCCAGCTTCCTGATTTAGCACAAGTGCAAATTGGAGTGGGGACCCTGGGGGAGGTGCCATCCAAGCTGGGAACGAGCTGAGTAAGAAACTCCCCTCCTTAGCTGGCGGCCAGACTCACGGGAATCGGGTGATGGACCCAGTGCCAAGCCCCGGGAACCGTGGTCACAAAATCTAGCAGTTGCTGCATTAGGGGAAGGAGATCAGATGAAAATTTTGGGGACAAATGCTACATTTTTAATGGCTCCTTGGGGTCCCAGAAGGTGTGTGTTATATACAGGTTCAGGATGAAGCTGTAAGAGCACGTGGCTTGGTTAAACCGCCATGTGGAGGTGGTGGTGACAGGAAGGAAGGAGGGAGATGGATCTCCGGGTGGGAGAAAGACTCAGTCCTCCAGAGCTTTCTTCAGGCCACAGTGGGTGTGCACTTGGATGTGAAGAGAAGGGAATCTCCCCTTCATCTCCCCCCGAGACCTTGCTCAGTGGCCTTTGGTGATAGGAACGACCGCTCTTCTGAAGGACAGGTCTTGGGGAGTCTACAGCCACCCCTCCTGGTGGCCATGGACACTAGAGATGTGTACCTCCAGTTGGGGAGGCCTGAAGCCCCCTCTGCGGGGACCTCCACTGCACAGGGAGGGGCCTGTGCCCCGCATTGTTCACTTCAGTGCTGCTTGCATGAGGGTCTAGGGCTGGGATAATCAAATACCACAGACAGTGCCTTAAACAACAGAGTTTTGTCTTCTCAGAACTCTGGAGGTTAGAAGTCAAGATCAAGGTGTGGACAGGGTTAGTCAGAAGCCTCTCTCCTTGGCTTGTAGGTGGCTATCTTCTTCTGTGTGTGTCCCCACATGGTCTTTCCTCTGTGTCTTTTGGTGTCCTGGTCTCTTTTTTTAAGGACGCCAATCATGTTGGATTAGGGCCCACCCCGATAGCCTCATTTCAATGGCTCCCCCCCACGCTTTTGTGTCATATGGTGTTTTTCTCTGACTTACTTCGCTTAGCATAATGCTCTCTAGTTCCATCCATGTTGTGGCGAACGGCAGGATTTCATTCTTTTTCATGGCTGAGTAATATTCCAACCGTGTGTGTGTGTGTGTGTGTGTGTGTGTGTGTGTGTGTATAGATATACATATCTGTCTTTTACACGTAACTACTAGCTACGTATTTTTTCCCTCTGATTTAGGATTCGGGTTCGGTTTAGGGCTAGAATAACGGTTAGGGTTCAGGGTAGGGACATGGCAAGGGTGTGTGCCTATTTTCCTGCAGTTCAGAGACCTCTCCAGAGGGTTAATTTTAGGTTTAGGGTTAAGGCAAGGGGTATGGGTTATTTGACCTCTTTAAACACCGTCTCCAAATGCAGTCACATTCTGAGGAACCAAGGGTTTGGACTTCAATATCTGAACTTTAGGGGGACACAGTTGAGCCCCTCCCACCACTAAAATGAATGACCATTCCATCGGTGGTGCTATGGGTGAGGCTGTATGCGGGTGGGTGGGGTGAGGGTGGGCCCTGTATGCCTACTGTGTACCTGTATGACCCCCACAGGGGGTCAGTACTCGAAGGAGCCCCTTTGCTTATGACTCTTCTGCTGGCTCTGGCTCCTGGAGCCAAGCTTACCCGGGCAGGAGACACACCCTGGGAAGCCATGGTCCCCTCCTTCTCCAGCCAACTCCTCTGACTCAGGAGATGCTGAGCGCCCTTCCAGTTTCTCTCTTCAAAGGTGCATCTTCCTTTTTGGAGCCTGCAGGCCCCTCCCCACCCTCCCAGTGTGGGCTCTGGAGGGGTGCCAAGCCAGTCTGTCCCTCTGTCCGGGGAGGCCCTGATAGGTGTGGGTGAAGTCCACCACCGGGGAGCCTTCGGTTGGGCAGGGCACAAGACGCACACTGCGCGGGGAGGGGGCAGAGACAGAGGCGGGCTGGTGCGTTTCTCCCGGAGGGTTCCACTCGTCCTTGGCACCCACCTTCCAGCACCCTGGCTCCCACCGAGCTTTGCCCTGCCTGCCACGGGAGGCCTCTGGGGGGCCGGGGCGGGGACGTCTGGCGTGTGCTGGGCTCAGGTCACTGGTGTTTCTCTGCAGCTGAAGAGCAAGTGGGACGAGTCCATCTTCACGAAAGGATGCATCCAGGCGCTGGAGGGCTGGCTTCCGCGCAATATTTACATTGTGGCCGGCGTCTTCATCGCCATCTCCCTGCTACAGGTGTGTCCCCCCTGCCCTTTGCGGTTTCCTTTGTCCTTGTGGGCTGTGCCTGTTCCATTGAACCAGATTTTAGGCCTGGAAAGACTTTGGTGGCCGGGCAGGGAGTAGGGTGGCTGGGGGCTGCCAGGAGAATGGGTGGGGGAAAGCCAAGAACTCAGCGCATCGGGGAAACCAGGAGTTCCCCGGGGTGCCCAGGGCTTGAGAGGAGATGCTGGCAGCCCCCAGGCAGCCTCCGGGATGGCGACTGCTCCTGTGGGGAAAGTGCATTGCTTAGAAAATGTTTGGCCCTGACATTGCCATGAAGAGGGTGACCGAAGTGGCCAGGGGGCCACCAGCCATCCACACACTCCTTCCTCCTTCATTCCACGAACGTGTTTTGAGTGATCTCAAAGGGAAGCCTAGAGACAGAAGCATCCAGAAGAGGAAAGACCAAATTTACTTGCAAAACAGGCAAAGAAGTCAGACCTCTGAAAGACTGGCTCATCCACTCCAAACCACAGCAAGAATGTAAGGGGAAATAAAGAGCAACCTTCTGATGGTCTTTGAGTTCACATTCGCCTGTTCCCGGTAGAAAAACAGTCTTCCCACATGACTGTGCTGGTCGCCAAGGTCAGATATCAGCACAGCTAAAAATCAGGGAGAACCTTGTTTTTATTATGAAATCCAGCTTTGCAGGAAACATCAAGATTTATTGTTTTGAATCCAGTCCAGTCAGGTGGCTCTGTTATTTTAGGTTTAGCGTCGGGTACAGAGTGTGTCCCAGCTTATGGGATGTGACGTGCATGGTCACATGGGAGGCAGGGTGAAGGGTACGTTTTGCTTCGTGCCTGTGGTGCGTGTGGTGCCTGCCGTTGGCCCCTTCTGGCCCCTCGGGATATAGCGAGACAGACCCCAGGGCTTACTTCTTACCAGTGGGTTGGTCTCATTTTGCCACAAGTCCACTTGTTTCTCTCTCTGCTGCGTCCTGAGTGTCCACATCGTGGGTGTGGGACTGGTGTGCAGTGCAGGGTCCTCTGGCCACCTTGCCCTCTGCGCCCACCTGCTCCCGTCGGGACCCCACGCTGACAGCCTCTGCTGGCTTTGCTTTCAGATATTTGGCATCTTCCTGGCGAAGACCCTGATCTCGGACATTGAGGCAGTGAAGGAGGGCCATCACTTCTGAGGGCCAGAGGTGAGCGAGCAGAGCTGAGCCACGCTGTGGAGGTCAGAGCCCTTCACTGTTGTCAACTCGATGTCCGGAGGGAAGACGTGGACGCGCCCAGCCACAACCGGCACCTGTCTTCCGCGTCAGCGTGACATGACCTCTCTGCTTCTGTTTGCTGGTGCTGGAGACCGAGGGGCCCCCCTCTAAACTGCACTAACCTGTGACCGAGACACCCTCCCCCACCACCCCGACACTTGGGGTCTACCCAGAGACGGAGAACATGTTTGAAGCGGGGGTGGTGACTCTGGTGGACGGAAGCTCCTGTGGCTGTGAAAAGCGCCTGACTCAGTTCTCCTGGTGCCTCCTGTGGGGCACCCTGGCCTCCCCGCTCGTGTCATCGGTGCTGGCCGGGAGGGCTGCCACCTGCTGTGAGTGGGACATGGCGGGGGGACCCGGAGACACGGACAAGGCCTCTCATGGTGGCAGAAGGATGCTGCCTGTGACCGGGGAGGGGAGGAACACATGTGGACCGTGCCAGGGGAGCCTGCAGTGTCTGCACGACTCGGGGATGTGTGCAGGATCCTCAGCCACGTTCAAGTAAGCCTGAGCCATGTGTGGACCGGTGCCACGGAGGGCCTCCTCTGCCGCCCCTTCCAGAGCGGGAGCCGCCCCGAATCTCGACAGCATTATGCCCAGAGGGCACGGGGCATGGGCAGCATTCTCCTCGGAGAGTCGGCTCTTCTTTTCTTCAAATGTGTAAATAGTTTATTTATAGGGTTAAGAATGTTCTCACACCATTTCTTCATTTCCTCTGGCATTCCCTCGAAGCAGCCTTACGCGGCGTCTGCGACTGAAGCCATCCCTTTCAGTTCCTTTGAGTGTCTCAAGAACCAATGCCATCCGCTTCTCCTTTTCATCCCTACTGACCCAGGTGCACACACATGTTCCCCCTTCCTCCGCGCCCCCCCCCCCCCACCACCCACACACCCACTCCCCTCTCCCGCTTGGCCTCACTTGTCTTCTGGTCTTGGTGCTACTGAAACCGTCGTCCGGAACTTGAATCCTGACCCCCCTCCCTGCCGCCAGGCCAAGGAGCCCCAGCCAGAGAGAGCCGGCCCGGGACCTTTGACCAGGGCAGCTCTCGAGGCCACGCGGTCAGGGCCACTGGCCAGCCTGGCATTTGCCTCTGCCCCCCAACCTGGAGTGAAACTAGCCGGGCTCCCGTGCCCCAGCCCGCAGCTGTATAGAAGCTCGGGATGGTCCCCCCCTTCCCCCTGCTAACTTTTATGATGACCTCCCCACACCACTGTCCACAAACCAGATATCTGTGGTGACTGTGTCCACCCTTCCTGGCAGGGCTATCCTGGGGCTTGCTCTTGGAAATGAAGTCTGTCTGATGTACTGATGTGCCCCCCCACCCCCTTCCCAGACATAGCTGGGGCGTTTGTGCGGCTCTGGGCTACTTTCTAATGCTTCTCTGGATCTCGTACCAGTTCTGTCCTCGTCGTTCAGGGATTGAGTGCCACCTTCACTTACTCGCGGAAGTGTACATGCTCGTGTGGTGTATCCTGGCGGGTGTTTGTTGATGATGATACGATTTTTTTTGTTTGTTTTTTGTTTTTACGGTTTTCTCTGTAGACTAGAGGAAGAAGGATGCTTGTGTTTTCAGGAAGTGTAATGCTTTTCTTTGACTGCCAAACTCTTTTATGGAATATATCTTTGTATTAATGCTGTTGTCCTGGCTGTTTGTGTCTTGAGCGATGTCGTGACGGCCTTAAGTATCTCTGTGGTAAGCTCGGCCGCCAAGGGAACCGGGGTTGGGGGTGGGAGGGTGGCATGGCTGGTACGACAGGACCGTGGATGGTAGAGCCAGTTATGGTTGGTGCCATCTGAAATAACTTTGCATCGATTGATTTTTTTTTTTAAAGTTTGTTTATTTTGTGAGCATGAGAAGAGCACACTTGAGGAAGGGGGAGGGAGAGAGAGAAAGAGAATCCCAAGCAGGCTTCACGCTCTGCGCTGAGCCCATGTGGGGCTCAATCTCACAAACCGAGAGATCATGACCCGTGCTGAAATCAAGAGTCAGACACTTAACTGACTGAGCACCCCCCGGTGCTCCGTGATGCTTTGGATTCTGTATGCCACTTTCAATTATCCTTTATGGAGGTTACAACCGGAATGAGCTGGCTTGTGGCTTGGTTGCGGCCGGCTAGAAGCACGAGGCAGAGTCGTGACTCTGTGGGCCAGGAGGAAAAGCATTAGGCTCTCTCTGTGCAGCCCCGGGCGGTATGATCCAGGCAAAAGAGCTTGGGGACACTGAGTCGGAATCTGAGCACTGCTGTCCTGGACCCGCTGGCCCATCTGTGAAGGGTTAGCGGCAGTGCCTACCTTGCCATGTACCTCTGACCCCTTCTGCCCCGGGGGAGATGGTGACACCAGACCCTTGCTGCTGGTGTGTGGACACGAAGAGTTACAGC
This sequence comes from Hyaena hyaena, assembly GCF_003009895.1. Taxonomy (NCBI): domain Eukaryota; kingdom Metazoa; phylum Chordata; class Mammalia; order Carnivora; family Hyaenidae; genus Hyaena; species Hyaena hyaena. The sequence goes on along the minus strand of NW_024080809.1, from coordinate 251,385 downwards.
TCCTGCCATCCTATCTAACCAGGTCGACCTGGTGGCTGGACCCCTTGAGAATCTCTTTACAGGTCACAGCCCGGTTCAGGGTGAAGTCCAGCTACGACTTTTCAGAGTTCAGTTTGGTTGTCAGTTAGTTGACAGAAATCCTTGGCCATTCCAGCCACCTCCTCGGACTCTGGGTGGCTGGATGAGAGAATAGAAGGGAAGCCCGAGGAAGTGGTACATGGGTGAGAGTCTCCAATGAACTGGCTTCTGCATGAAGCCGCGGTGCAGCCTACTGGTCGTTCCCCACGCAGCCTGCTCACTCCCTGCCCTCCCACAGTGGGTAGAGGCCAGCGTGACCTCTGCACTTCCCCTCTTTGCCCGCATATACTCTCTTTATGGAAACTTTAATGTTTCCCGGTCTTTCCTTGGCCTTCCTGTGCCCCCCGCCCCCGCTCACATCCTTGCAGGACTTTGCTGTGTTATTTTTTTTTTCCCACCTCCTCTCCCTCACACCACCATGTTCCCCCATCTCAGAAAGCTTGCCTTGGCCCCCTCACCTTTCTTCCCTTCCTTCCCGGGGAGGCTTATTGTCTGGGCTCTTGATGCCCCTCCCGGCCGTAGCCCACCGCTCCCCTCCTCGACTGAAAGCTGCTCACCTCGGCACCAAACTCCGTTGGCCTCTAGCGCCTGGCATTCCGGACCCGCCCCTCCTCAGCATCCTGTGGCCCAGGCTAGCCAGGTCTCCGACCCTGTCCTGCCCATCCTTGTCACACCTGCAGCCAGCCTCGCCTGCCACTGCCCAGCTCACCAGTCTCCCGGCGTTCCCGCTGCCCAAAGGGGCAGGGCTGGGGGCTGAGCGGAAGCTGTGCCCTGTTTCCCCACATGAATAGCAAAAACAAATGGATCCTGGAACACAGGAAGTGCTCTGGGTACCTAACAGTTAAAAACCTCATTCCGTCACCAGAACAGCCATTTTTGTGCTCAAAATGTGAGACTCTGAGACGGGAGTTCCTTTGGAGGATCTGGAAGATCTGGACTCAAACTCTAGAAGCCTGGCCCATAGAACCTGTTCCTATTAAATAGGCTTGGTGTCTGTCCGCCTGACTTCTGAATGGTCTGGCTCCTGATGAACAAAGCCACACCAAGGGCAAGACCGGGAAGAAGCTGCTTCCTGAAGATTGTCCAGCTAACGGGGCTCTGTCATAGGTCGGCAGGCATTTGGGGAAGGCAGTGGAGTGCTCGCTTCCGCCTCTGTGCCTGGATTTGGGAGAATATGGTGCTCAGCCTTATTCAAGGCATAGCTTTTCCAGGTGCTCAGCCCCACCCTGCACCTGAGGCCTTGGCTTTGGGCAGCAGGCTCACTTCTCTGCAAGACCAGCGCTGCCATCCACCCAGCAAGCCCACAAAGGACTTCTATGCTGGGTAGTGAGGAATCGGAAATGGCCTTCTCTCCAAGGGACGCAATGTGGGGGCTACTGCTGGAGTGGCGATGGGCATACATGAGTGTAGGCCTTTGCATGTAGGGACCCCAGGCAGAGAGCTCCCCAGAAGAGGAGGTGGGGTCAGAGGCAAGCAAAGAAGGGAAGGCGTCAGTCTCGGTAGCCGGGGGCCACCTGCTCGCTCTTGGTCAGCAGCCTCAGAGCAGGGACTGCAGAGGCGGAGAGAGGGGAGGTGCCATTGCAGCGGTCCCAGCACCCAAGGCATCCTCCTGTCCTAGGAAGGTCCTGCCCAGGCACCAAGTGCTTGGCCCTGTCACCTGGAAGTGCAGGGCCTTCAGTTAGACCACATGAATGGCGTGGCTGTGTGACCTTCCCCAGTGGGCGTTTCCAGCTCTAGGGTCCCGCATGGTGTCTGTCCACAGGGCCACCAGGGCTTGTAGGTTGTCTGCCCCTAAACTGTGGTGTCTCATCCCAAATGATGGATCTTGGTAAAGATGCTTCCAGAGGCTTGTGTCTGTTCCTCAGGAGGTGGCTGCCTGGCTTTCCAGGGTCGGCTGGGCCTCCAGCAGTTCTCATCCATCTGGGCACTCCCTAAATCCAGAGAGCCGTTTACCTTTGGTGCCGTTGTAGCTCTTTGTGACCTCCTCTGAGGCTGCAGGATAGTGGTATGTCCATTCTCAGAGTGCTTTTGGGGTCTCCTCAGGAAAACCCGCAGTGCTGTAGAATAAGGCCCGGGGGCTAACTTAGAAAAAAGTCAAGGCCACATTTAAGTGGACATTGGCCCGGTGAAGTTACCAATTTTAGAGTGCCCGGCCGTGGAGGAGGAGGAAAATACAGCAGTCCTCACAAAGGTCTGAGACCATTATTTCTTCACTCGGCTTTCTCCCTGTGCTCTGCATCTCGTATTTCCACAGGGGCTTCAAAGGCATGGTTTAATAACTACCAAAATAAAATTATCACCTCGGATTGATTATACTTCTATCACCTCCCACGACTTTAAAACTAGTCATTACACACACACACACACACACACACACCCCACTCTTAGGTACCCTTCCAGAAAATGTTTATGCATGCTCAAGTCTCTTTTTTTCCACACAAATGAGAATCCAACTTTACATAGGTTTCAACGACTGATTCACTTGATATCTCTCAGAAATCTTTGTCCACGAGTGTATGCCCATTCACAGTGCACGTTCACGGTCGCTGCCCATCAGGGCACCGCCGGCGTGTGAATGAACCTTGTCCCTCTCCAGGGGGTATGTTTACAGTCAGAGGTAACAGAAATACCAGTTCAGACCGGTTTAAACAATGGAGGGAAGTTTTTGGCTCCTGAAGCTGGAAAGTCCAGAGGTGGGGTGAGTTTTGGGGTTGGTCTGATCCAAGTGGCTCAGTGATGCCAACAGGATCTGGTTTCTTTTCTCTCCTGTGCCTTCCGTGGTGTCCCTGTCAGCCAAGGCAGAGGGAGGGAAGATCACAGACCCTCGGGCCTTACTGCGATGGGGATGGCATGGTGGTGAAGCCATTGAGGGAAGGGTCCCACTCCTATCCCGGGACTACCCTGGGCTTGTCCTTCCCACATAAACCATGGCCAACGGATGCCTGTGGAAGGGAGTGAGCACCGAGGAGGCCACAGTCACGACGCTTCTGTGGGTGGATGTTTTGGTTGGTGCGGTATTTTGTTATTACAAGGGCTTATAAAAACTCTATGGTATTTTGTTGTTAGAATTACTTCCTAGAAGGGTTTACAAGAAAAACAAGTTTTTAAAGGAGTTCTCCAGGGAGGTGGACTGACATTGTAATGACCTGCTGCTGCCAGGTCAGGGCTGGTGAGAGGGTGCTGTGATCACCAGCATCAGTGGTGGAAGGAAGGGCTGGCTCTGGGCCAGCGGGGTGATTGACATGTCTCCAAGGACTCCCCCCCCCCCCCCCAGTGGGTAGCCTGTGGCCCTGCAACAGCCCAAGATCCACAGAGAGGCTGAGCAAGAGGGGCAGGGGAGCCCTAGGCATCTGCCTTTGCCTTGGGAGATGGCTGGTCTGGTGGGAAGCATTTGCTTTCTGTGGCATCCTTGTTTCTAAGCGAGGGTAAGCACTCAGATTCAGTGCCGCCCCTGAGGTTGCACAGGGAAGGAGCTGCGGAGTCGGGCCCGACGCGAGCCTGGCACCTGCCAGCCAGGCGAAGGCTCTAGGATTTGCCGTTTGCCAAGTAAAGGAGCAGCTGCATCTCCCTGAATGCCCCTGTTCCTTGCGATGAGGCTTCCGGGTCCAGACACCTCGCCGCCTCGTTGCCGCCCCCTGGTGGCTTGGCCGCTCCTGCTCCTGGAGAAGGGCGGTACCCACACTGGCCGCTGCCTGCCTGCACCGCCACTTCCCCAGAGGCAGGGACCCGCTGGGGGCAAAGCCGAGATCAGTGGGGAAGGAAGAGGAGGAGGTCTGGGCTATGTGGGAGTGCGACTCCCGTGGAGATAGGGATGGGCTCTTCCGTCTCCCCTGCACTGCCAGGCGGCGAAACCGAAGCCATTACACGAGGGGAGGGGAAATCCTGGACCTGAATTCCTTTGGGTTCCGACCTGTGCTGTGGCAGGAAGAGCCCTGAGCCTGAGCTCGAGTTTGGGCTCAAAAACACCCCACTGAAACTTCATGTCTTGGTCTCTTCATTTGTGAGGTGGAGATGATTACCTTTATGTCACAGGGTGTCCGGGAATATTCAGTTAATTAGGGGGAGCATGACTCCCCAGCCACCTGTTCAATAGCCATGTGGCTTTGGGAAAGTCGCTTAACCTCCTTGAGCCCTTGTTTTAAAAATGGGGATAATAATACCCCCACATGGGATTGTCTTGGGGATTAGATGAGGCGGGTAGAGGGTTTTAACACAGGTCCGGATTACTCCACGTGTGGCTTCAAGATGACTGCTGATAAGATCATTGAAGGGCAGTGACCGTAGCTGTCAGTCCCCCCTGCAGGCTGAGCTGCCTGGGTTACAAGTCAAAGCTCAGGCTTCCAGCCGGGCTGAAGTGAACGGACCCTCTCCTCTATCCTGTTAGGAGCAAGGCTTGGAGGCCTGTAGGGAGACTCAGCAGGCATTTGGATGTCAAGGTCTGTTTGCTTTCTGTGCATAGAGGGGGGGGGGGTGGCAGGAGAGAGTGTTGCTTCTTGCCTGGAGTGTGGGTCCTGCCGGAAGCCAGCACAATTCCAGACGCCCCCGGAGCCCCCAGAGGAAGCCGAGTGGCCCTCCCCCTCACAAGGGACCGGGGCTGTCTGCATGCCAGCCCCTGGGACAGCCAGCATGGTGGCACAGCCTGCCCTCAGGGGGCCCAGGAGGAATAACGTGGTCAGAAAGGGGTTCGAGGAGCTTGCGATGGGTAACAGGACAGGGCCCGGAAGCAGGCGTTACAGGAGGTAAAGCCTCAAACACGGCAGGACATCACATTAGGACGGATTGGACCCTATCGGGTCCCACTCGGGTAAGGAGAACAGACGCCCAGGGAAACTCCTGGGCCCGCTGAGGCCTCAGAGCGAGCACCCAGGGCCAGGAGGTCGTGTGTCCCTTCCACCTTTGACACGTGAGGGTGTTCCTCCACGAGGTGGGGCAGCCTCAGCAGGGTGGAAGCTGGGAGCCAGGGAGGGGAGCGTGGCTGTGTGTGTAAGTCAAGTGCATGGGTCCCGGGTCTGCTTGCTCCCAGGAGAAAATCTCTGGGTGGATGAACACTGGGGAGCCACCCAGAGTCAAGAAGATTGTCAGGTAAGTGGTGCTTCATTCGAGTTTCTATTCTAAGGCAGTGTGAATCCAGAGGTCTGCCCCCTGCAGTCACCGCCACCGCCGCCGCCTCTGGTTGCTGGTCCTCCCTCTCAGCCTCCCTGCCCAGCTGATTCAACCTCACTGTGCCTTTGCAAGGCCAGGGCTGCCGGCCCTATTCGTAGATGACTGTTGGGGCACAGCCATTCATCTGTCTGTGGGGACTGGGCCCAGGCCTTGTGTTTTCTTTTTGTTTTAGACCCTTTGTCTGCCCCCCCCCCCAACCTGGTTTTTAAAATCACAGCTGCAGTCCTATATGGAAAGAGTTGGAATGGCCCCTAGGAGGGACCTTGCACCCTGCCCCTGGAGGTATGGGAGCCCAGGCTAGACACCTACCTCCTGTTGGAGGTGGTATGGGTGGCACTGGGAGTGGGTTTTGTGCCGCATGGCCACTGCTGGTCTTCCCGTCCCTAAGAGGGGCAGTGGTCTTCAGTGAGTCTGTTAGATGGATAATCCACCCCCCAAAGCTTTACCTACATAATATTACACAGGCACATGTCAAAAATCGTCTTTAAATGAGGAAGCTGGTAAGATTAACAATCGGTTTGAAAGAGAAATCATGTAGATCTATACGGAGTAAAGGAAATTTGAGATTGGCTTTTCTTGGGCTTCATTCAGCTGTGTACAGTTACGCACATCCATAGACAAGTATTTTGCATTAACTCATAACTTAGTTGTAAAGCAGCTCAAAGGTCACGAAAGCCTAGAATCAGATAACCAGAAGAGTGTGCTCTAAACAATACGTGGTTCTCTGCCAGAGACCCCCAGAATCTTCTTTGCTCATTCCAAAGATTTCCTTCCACCTCTTATCTTTCTGGCACAGCTCACTTTTACAAATAAGACCCAGGCAGAGAATCCAAAAGAGCTGGCCTCTCGCTGTGAGAAATGGATTTTGGGGGTCGGAGCATCTCCCGCGTGCCCTAAGTAAAGGTGAGCCACGGTGCGAGGTGTCCTGGGGGCACTGGCTGCCCTCTCCATGATGGCTGGTTGGCTGGCTCAGGTCCTCAGGCCGTGTCTGCTGCCCTGAGAGCCTGCGTGTCAGCAGTGCTGCTTTAGCCCTGTCTCCCCGGCCACTCCTGTGGACACATCAGGAGCCACAGCCAACCCGGCATCTGTCTTCTTCCCTCAGTACCAAGTCCCGCCCACACCCCAAACTGTGCTCCTTCACTTCCCCCATCTCAGCTGAGGGTCCCACCACCCACCCAGCAGCCAAATCCAAGAGGGTGGGCATCACCTGGGTTCCGAGCATGCAGTCAGCTCCCCTGCAGCCAACAGGATGCCAGCCAGGTCAGTGCTTCACTCCGCGGAACACCCACCGTGATGGACTTCAGGGTCTTTCTCCCTTTTTTGCTTCCACACAATTCCCAGGACTCCTCTTGTTTGTAAGGTGTGCATTTGAGCCTCTTTGCAAGCATCACTGCATTTTAAAGTGAGTTTACCTCCCTTCCCTGTGGATTTCAGAGTGGCTGTAAAAGCCGCAGGGGCTGGGTGGGCTCTGGTGATATTCTCATATGAAAGAGAATCTGTAATAGGTACTCTGTAACGGATCAGCGGGACAGCACAGTCTAACTGTGCTGTGTGCTCAGTAAAATGGGGATAGTGCTTCCAGCATTGCAGCTTAGGCAGTGGTGCTGGGGTTCTCAAGGTCAGGTCCCTAGACCAACAGGTCCCAGGCACCTGGGAACCCGTTAAAAGTGCACATTCTGTGGTCCCACTGCAGGCCTGTGGGGTCAGAAACTCAGGGACGGCACCCAATAATCTCTTTCAAAAAATTTTTTTTAATGTTTATTATTGAGAGAGAGCAAGTGGGAGAAGGGCAGAGAGAGAGGGAGACACAGAATCCGAAGCAGGCTCCAGGCTCTGAGCTGTCAGCACAGAGCCCGACGCGGGGCTCGAACTCACGGACTGTGAGATCATGAAGTGAGCCGAAGTTGGACGCTCAACCGACTGAGCCATCCAGGCGCCCCCTCCAGTAATTTCTTTTTAACCAGTCCTTAGGTGATTCTAATGCATGCTCACGTTTGAGGACCATTGCATGAGGGTAGAGTCAGAATAGACTAGCCATGAGAGCAAGCATCTCCTGAACTTGGGTGGCTTTGAAAAATAAATAGAGGTCTTTGGAGTTGTTTCTAGTCAGCTGGTGGGTGGGGGAGTCTTAGGACTGAAGCCCGAGTGGCCTGCTCACCACCTGTGTTCACATCCAATTGGCCAGAACTCATGCCATATTGAATTACAAGGGGCTGGCAAAGGGGCACTTGGGTGGCTCAGTCCATTGAGCATCCGCCTCTTGATTTCTGCTCAGGTCATGCTCCTAGAGTTGTGAGGTTGAGTCCCCGTGTCAGGCTCCATGCTGAGTGTGGAGCCTGCTTGGGATTTTCTCTCTCCTTCCCTTTGTCCCTCTCTCCCACTCCCACTCACACAGTCTCTCTCTCTCTCTCTCTCTCTCTCTCTCTCTCTCTCTTGCTCGCTCTCGCTCTCAAATAAGAAAATTAAAAAAAAAAATTAAAGCAGAACAAAACAAGGGCTGGCAAAAGTCTAGCTGCATGCCTGGAAAGTAGAGGAAGGTCTGATGTTAGAGGAGATGAGTCGCCTGTGTCCCACGTCCCACCACTTAGGGAAATGAAGATCAGAACTGGATTTCCCGACTTCCAGAATCTCCCTTTGCAAGGAACCAAGGGCCTCGCCCAGCTCACCGCCTCTGCTCAGCTGCCTCACTGCTCATTGGCCCGGAGGCGGTGGGCACCTAGCCATGCTGGGCAGGTGACTGGGCTCCATGGGGCCAGAGCTGCGGCCCGGGAGCAGATCCGGGGACACGTGGCACACGGAATTCTCGGTGCCCTCCAGGCTGACCACAGGGGAGGTGTGGGCACAGCTGTATGGCCCCGGCAGGACAGCCCGGCTTGTGGGACCTTGTTACGGGCTCGGCACGATGGGTTTAAGGCTTGGATTCATTAGCAGCTGTTTGGCCTAGACAATCAAGCTGACCTTGGGATCGTACGGTTTCCTGCTTCATAGTCTTGCTCTGAGAAGTAAATGAAATGGAGAAGGAAAGCGCCGCCGTGCCTGCTGCCACACAGTGGGCGGTAGGAAATCTTAGCAGCATCTCTGAGCATGAGGACGGGTAGGGTGGGGGCTCGGGGTTCCCCTGGTGTCTGAGAACCCGTCTGGGGTTCTAAGCTGCTCACAAGGCAAGCGCACTGCTTCCCTCTGCGGGGCAGGGCGGTCTCGGGGCTGGTGTGGCTGGGCCCGCGGTTTGGATGTGACTGTGTTGGGGGGGGGCTGAGGCGCCCCAGGCAGTGCTTGACGGACTGTGTGGATCGGGGGTTCCAGAGTTGCCTCCTGCCCTTTGAATTAATAAGAGCCAGCCCTGGGCTGCGACTTAGCCAATCTGTTCTGTTTGTGCTGAATGGCCTTGTTCCAGGGGAATTCGGGCGGAGCATTTTCCGATGAGCCGGACGGGGCTTTAGGAGAGACTTCGAGGGAGGGGTGCGGGCAAGTGTAGGTCATCTGTCTGGTCGATACTCCCTCCACCCCGAGGACCCAGAGTGTCCTGCTGTGTGCAGGCACGAGGGACTCAGCCTCCTCCAGAAACTACTGCTTTCTCTGCTTTATCACCGGATTCCTGGAGGGAGACGGGAACGGGACTGGGGCTGTGTTCAGAGAGAGGCCTGGGGTCTGGGAGGACTTCCTGTGAGAAGCGGGCCTTCAGGAAGATCCCTCCGAGAGGCTCTGCCCCAGGTGCCCACCTTCCTGACGTCCTGTCCCGTCCGCCTCTGAAGCTTCCTTGGCGAGACAGAAACAGAGAGAGCCAAGCCACTGGGGTGGTCGGGACACATGGGCGGCAGTGACCTTGGCTCAAGCAAGGTTAAGCAAAAGGAGGGGGTTATTTAGTTCCCAGGGCAGGGAGGGACAGGGGGACGTTCCCAGACAGAGAGAGAGGAAGCAGGGCCTTGGGGGCCCGGACGGGACTTCACACGGCCAGGGTGTTCCCTCCGTCAGCGACTCTGCGTCTCCCCGCGCGTTGGCCCTGTTCTCTCCTGCTGCACGCAGACCTTCTCCCCTGTGGGGAGACAGGAAGGCCAGCAGCCCCGAGTCAGAAGTGTGGTAGCAAGTCAGCCCGTTTCTCCCAGTGTGGGAATATCAGTCCCAGGCCCGAGTCGCACGTGCGTCTGGGACTCAGGACTTTCCTGGACACCAGAAGGCATTGGGGGAAGCTTGCTGGGCGGACATTAGCTGCCACAGCCCCCCACAACCACCTCATATTTTGATTCACCGAGCTAGTGAAGAACCAGGTCCCAGTTTAAGGAACAGGGAAACGCAGCTCACGTGATCACCTCCCATGTGCCAGGCCGACGCTGACATGCCTCCCCTTACATGTTTAATGCTGACAGAAGCCCCGTGTCACGCCCTGATCACTTCCACACACACACACACACACACACACACAGACGGGGAAAAGGAGTCGTGGAAATGAGAAGCGCTGCCCCAGAGGTCAGGCTTGGGCTCTGCCGCGGTAATTGTGTGACCATGTCTATACCGCTGTGTTTTCGCTTCCCAATGTCAGTGTAGGTGCCCTTGCCCTTGCCCTTCAGAGGTACTCAGAGCCTATCTGTTCCATGTAGGGAAAGCCCCAAGCCCCTCCCCGTGATTTCTGCTAACTCCAGGGACCCACGCTCCCATGTGCTTCCAGCTCCTGTGCCCCTTAGTGGTCTCTGCTTTGTCCCTTCTCTGTCCTGGCAGAATTGGATAAAGGTTAGGGGTTCATTGGTTTATTATTCTGTTTTTTGTCGTTGTTGTTGTTGTTGTTGTTTTTCCCTATAAAATCTCCTCATGGCAAGTCTTTGGAGAATTAAGTCGTTCTGATGAAGATTTGGGACACGGGGGTCCACAGCCTGGGGTAGCGTGGCCACCTGTCTCTTTCCTTCCCCTGCTGTCCCTGCTCCTGTGGAACCCGATGTCCAGCCTGTCACATGGAGCCGCTCGGCTCGCCCTGGCACTGCCTCCCAAATGTGCGTGTCCGGGCCTGGTGAGGTTCCCACATCACGGGCCCTTCCTTTTAATTGGACATGCCTCGCCTCCTCTTAGAAGGCGGTACAGGTTAAAATATTCTTTTCTTCCTTTGTAAAACTGAGACCATACCACACATGCTACTTTACAACCTGCTTTCTGCCTTAGCAATACACAACGAGCACCTGTTTGTGCCAACACATAGGCTTCTCAGTCACAGTTCTGATGGCCGGATAGCATTTTATCCTATATACCTGCCGCGATTTGCTAATCCAAACCTCACATATGGAGCCCATCAATTACTTGGGAATGTTTTGCTCTTACGACTCATGCTGCAGTAGTTACCCTTATGTGTGTCACAAAAACCCCAGAGTCCATGACCACCGAGGGATGTCCTGGTAGGATCAAAGGTAATGGACAAATATCTAGCTAATTGTTTCTGGTCTGTTTATTGAACACATATTCATTCCCCTCCCCCAATATGAGCTGCCATTTTGATTGTGTGCTAAATAATTACGTTTATATTTGGATCTGTGTCTGGGCTTTCGCATCTCAGTCTGCCTGTTCTTACGTCAGAACAGAAATATTTGCTTGGTAGGTTTGAATTGGGCAGTGCAGAGCTCAATATGCTTCCATGTCTTCGAGGCTGTTCTCAGCTACTCATTCTTTTGTCTAACTTGGCAATCATTTTATCAAGCTTCTCCCTGACTTTGCAATTAATTTCCAGGTTTGACCTGAAATTGTATGAGATGTATAAATTGATATTGTATTCGTTAAACATTGCTGCATAACAAATCATCCCAAAGTTGGGTAGTGTAAAACAGCACATATACGTCTCCTACCCTTTCTGAGGGTCAGGAATCTAGCAATAGCTTAGCTGCGTGGTTCTAACGAGGTTGCAGTGAAGGTGCGGCACCCGGCTGCAGCCTCACCTGCCCAGATCTCCCTGCCAACCTTGCTCACATGTCTGCTGGTGAGAGACTGCAGTTCCTCATCCCATCACATGGCTGTCCCAAAGTGATGAGGGAAAGAGAGGCCGAAGGGGAAACAGAATTTCCTTTATACCCTAATCTCAAAAGTGACATCACCATTCTGGTGGTTTCTATTGATGGCGCAGACCAACGCTGACATATGTGGGGTTGTATGTCATATGCTATGGGGTCACATGTACCCCAGGTCACAAATACCAGGAAGCAGGGAGCCATACTAGAGGCCAAAAACGTTTATTTGGGATGCCATACTAGAGGCCGACTGACATGGATGAATTAGACATTTTCTGCCATTAGATCTTTCTGACTGTGAATGTGGTGTGTTCTTATAGCCCTGGAAAGCCTAGGCACACCCTCGGGGAGGAGTTTTACTTTTCTTTTTTTTTTTTTTAATATTTTAATTTATTTCTAGGAGAGAGAGAGAGAGACAGCGTGAGCAGGGGAGGGTCAGAGAGAGAGGGAGTCACAGACTGNCAGATGAACAACATAGTGATTTGACAATTCTACGTGTATTCAATGCTCACCACAGTGAGTGTAGTCACCATACAATGTTACTACAATATTATGGACTACATTCTCTATGCTGTACTTTTCAAGGAGCCCAGTAATTTTTTTTTAATTTTTTTTTTAATGTTTTATTTATTTCTAGGAAAGAGAGAGAGACAGCGTGAGCAGGGGAGGGTCAGAGAGAGAGGGAGTCACAGACTGAAACAGGCTCCAGGCTCTGAGCTGGCAGTCAGCACAGAGCCCGACGCGGGGCTCGAACCCACGAACCGTGAGATCATGACCTAAGCGAAAGTCGGACGCTTAACCGACTAAGCCACCCAGGCGCCCCAGGAGTTTTACTTTTCTGAATATGGGTCTCCCCATGTGTCAAATCCATTTGTCAAACCCACTCCCAGTATTTCATCTCTGGTTCTCACTGTGAATGGGATCTTTTTCACACTGTATTTTCTAAGTCGTTGTTGCACTTCTCAGGGACACCTTTACCAGAGGAGCTAAAAGTTGGTTTTCATGGCCATGATCTTTCAGTGTTGGAGCTGAACTGGTGAGAGGGCAGAAACCACTGTGGACTTTCACTGAGCCCTTGGATGGCAAAACTGAGACCAGGTTGAGATCCCAAGTGTGCTCTTAGAAGCGGCTTCCCCAAATGTCTGTGCCAGGGGAGGTGAGTAGAATATGAGAGAGCCTTCCTGGGGCCCATCCTTCCATGGTGGCTGCACCCAGGCTTTCCCGGGGCTAAGATGGGATTCTCTGGCCATCGCTGGATTGTGCCTTCAAGGGACCATGTGATTAGGGCATGAGGGGACGGCCAGGGCAGGCAGCCTATAGCGGGACCATCAGTCTACCTAACGCCCCATAGATTTAGACAATCTGGTCACGTCTCCTATGTCCAAGCCTCTAGCAACCTCACTGAGTCCTGTTCTTGACACTTGCCCACCATCTGCACAGGCTGTAATCAACTCTACCTTGAAAGCTCCTTCCTTCATTCTCTTTTCCTTCTTTTATTAAATTATTTTTAAACGTTTTATTTATTTTAGAGAGACAGAGGGTGAGCAGGGGAGGGGAAGAAAGAGGGAGAATCCAAAGCGGGCTCCGGGCTCTGAGCTGTCAGCTCAGGACCTGACGCAGGGCTTGAACCCATGAACCGAGCAATCATGACCTGAGCTGAAGTTGGATGCTTAACCAACTGACCCACCCAGGCACCCCCTTTCTCTTTTCCAATAGATATTTATTGCACCTGCTGCACACTAAGCAGTGTCGTAGGCACTGAGGGCATCAATGAAGCACAGCTTGTTATCTAATAGGGAGAGACAAAAGCAGAAAACAAGTAAAATGGTATTTTACAAAGTAAGTAATAAGGGAAAAAACTGAGCTGAGTAAAGAAGGATCAAGAGTACAGAGGAGTTAAAAGTTTGAGCAAAGAGGTGAAGGAGGTAAACGAACCCTGTGGCTTCCAGACAGAAGGAAGAGCCCGGGATAAGGCTCTGAGGAGGAAGGTGCCTGGTGCGTTTGTGGAAAGTGGGGGAGGCCAGCGGAAGGAGGGGTGTGGGAGGGCTAATCTGGGGGCAGGGGGTGGGGAGAGGCAGATCCCTGTAAGGACTTGGGCTTGGACTCTGAGTAAAATGGAAGCCCGTGCAAGGTTTCCAGCAGAAAATGCCATGATCTGATTTAAAGTTTAAGAGGATTTTAAGCAGATGCAGAAATAACCTGATAGGAGGCTCTGGGACAAGAATGTCTCCCAAATCTTCTCTCCTTAGTCCCCACTGGCAGCTCCCCGTACTGTCCTTATCACCTCTCCCCTAGAGGTGACTGTCCTCCCTGCCCCCCTGCTCTTCCAGTCTCCTCTCGGCACCAGCACCAGAGCTGAGGAATGTCCCCAAGAGGCTTAGGGGCTTGGGAACCTCTGGTGGCAGGAGCAGTTTATCCATCCCCATGCCGCGTAGCCTTCCTGGCCAGGGCTCTCTGGCTTTGCCTACACCTCCCGCCCTGGGGGTGGAGGTGAGGGTGGAGGTGTAGACCAGAATTTTGGAATCACATTTTAGGACTTTTGAAATACATTTAGTTTCAGTCATCTATCATACTTACAACAATATAGAATTTTCTATAGTGGTCTCCCTCGCCTTTCCAAGGAGAAAGCAAGAAACCACGGGTGTGTTCCTTAGGTTTCCTTTGTCTCCACAAAAGTAATCACATACAGAATTTAAACACTGGATTACACTGTGCACAGTATTCTGCACGTCCCCTTTTCGTTTTATCTGCCGTGGGCATCTTCCCTCGCCAAAGCAGACAGCTCGACCCATCCTTTGTGACAGGTGTAGTGCTCCGTACTAGGGACACCCCACCCTGTAGAGGGCCGTTCAGGTGGTTTCCAGTCCCTTGCACCGCGTTGCTTGCGTTTCCTCCTGCCCCAGAAGGAATTGCGTTAGCATGCAATATTAAACACATCGCATCGGCCAATGACCAATGAAAACAAAGAGCCTCTGAAAAGCGGCAGACAACTGTAGACCCAGGGGCCCCTCGCCTCGTTTTTAGTCGCCAGTACTCCTTTCGTTTGCGTGGCCCCTGCCCCTGGGGTGGCGGCCATTGACAGCCACCGTGTCCCTGCCGCATGGCGTCGGGCGGCGGGTGGCCCTCCACCCAGATCCTGGCGTCACCTCCAAGCGCCGCCCGGTCCCCTGGGCTCCCAGCAGGCTGGCTCCCCGCCTCCTCGCGGCGCCCACACCGGCCGCCAGGGGGCGCCCCAGGCCGGCCCGAGCGGCCTCCGCGGGGGAGGGCGGGTGGGAGGTGGCGCGGAGTGGGCAGAGTAGCCCCTACCAGCTCCTGGCCAACGCGGAAAGCCGATCCCGCCGCGCCCGGGCTGCGCTCGGAGGCTCGGCCTGCCCCCCCCCCCCCCCCCCCCCCGCCCCGACCTGGGATTGCCTGCGGCACGAAACAGGCACTAGCGGGGGTCATTCCTTCTGGCTGCCATCCCCCTCTCCCGGCAGGGTGGCCTCCTCAGAGTGCCATCAGATCCACCCGCCGCGGAGGCGCACTCGCAGGCTGCCCTTTCCTGCTCTGCGTTCTGTCCGCCCTCTGGCTGTAGGCGCCTGACCCCCCCTTCCTCAAAGAAAGAAGGAGGCTGCCAGCAGGAGGCTGGACTCCCTCGGTGCCCCTGTCCCCTTGTCTCCGCTCCGGACTCCATGCTCCGGCCCAGCCGCAGCTAGGGCGTGGTGAGCTGTGCCCCAGGCACAAGAAGCTGAGGGAACCAGGACACCCGTGGGGGAATCGCCAGAATGTCTGAGCTGGGGGGACAGAAGAGGGCAGGCTGGGGGCCCCGGGCCCTGCGTGGCCAGAGCCTCTGTGCGCAGGCTGCAGCAAGCCGGCTAGACCTGGGGGAGGGGCAGCCTGGCCCTTCACACTTGATTTTGACCCTGTGCCTTGAAGCTCATCCCAACAGCTTAATTATTCTGCCGTGTGTTAGCCTAGCAGAGGGAGAAGAGGACCCACTCACACCTGCGTTCCATCACCCTGGGGGGTCTGATCCACCTTTGGCCCTCATGGGGAGGGAAGGGGACATGAAGGTCACCAGTCCTACTGGGCCACAGTGCCAGACCCTGTTGGGTTGTTTTCTCCCGGTGGGGCTACATTTTTAAGCCATCAAAAGATTCACAGTTGCCAGTGGATGTCAAATTTGAAAACTGGGTAGAATCCCAAGGTGGCAGCTTCTGGACTGGGTCACCACAGGCAGGTTACTTACCTCCCGAAGCCCGGCTTCCTTGTGGGGTTACACGGGCAGCTGTGAGTAGCCCTGAGCACCCCTGGGGCCCAGTCCTACTCATGTGAACGCAACAGCACGCTCTGTCCAGGGTGCTTCAGATCCGGGGCACAGAGAAAACCCAGCATCGTTCTGTTTGGTGGCCTCCAGGCACCCACAACACGCAAAAACATCAACAGCAGCAACCAGAACTGATCCCTGGAGGCAGATGCAGAGCCTTAGGACCTCGTCATAGCGAAGCAGAGAGGAGTTGGCCTCCTTTGTGTCCTTGAATTAATTCCTTGAGAAAGACCCTTCCTTGACCCTGTCGATTTTTTTTTTCTTGCTGGGCTCTAACACGGTTAGAAGGCAGAGTTTTAAAAACATTACCTCAGGGTGCCCCATGTTCTGGAAAAGAAGGAGGCTGGCAAGGTGGAGCAGGTAGAGAGAGGGAGAGGCTGAGGAGCCTAGAAACTCCTGGCTGCCTCCTCTGGCCCGTTTGAAGTTGGCTCCAAAGACATGGAATTAGTAGGCAGAGCTGCCTCCTCCTCTTCTTACCCGCGGAGGAGAGATCAGTTCCTGGCTGGCCGGGGCAGTGTCATCGATATAGCTGGTGTCATCGTTACCTTCCACTAACAGATCACTCGACACCTGTCGGCCCAGGCAGGGCCGAGTCCGGCATTGCCCTGCAGATCGGGAGGCTTTGACCCTCCCCATTGTCCCTGAACCCCAGGGGAGCCCGAGACACAAGCGCTGCTGGGATGTGGCAGCTGGGGACCCATCAGAAGGGCTAGATTGCTTCTGGTGCCTGCCCTGTCCTCCATCAGGGTCCCCGGCTGCTTCTGAGCTTCCTGCTGCCTGGCCCCTGTCGCTGTCCCGGGCAGAGGAGATGAGTTTGTCCCTGGCTGGAAGCTGAGGCAGAGTGCCGATGCTGCACAGAGAATGGGTCCCCTGAGTGGCCCCAGAGCGAGGAGCCAGGGGTGAGGAGTAGCCTGGGGTGACCCGTCCGGCAGGGCCTCCCTGGCTGGCCGCCCTCTGGTGTGTGCGCCCCAGGCGACATCATGCTGCAGCAGATCCTGAACGACATGTACATCGACCCCGAACTCCTCGCTGAGCTCAGTGATGTGCAGAAGCACATCCTCTTCTACAAAATGCGAGAGGAGCAGCTGAGGCGCTGGAGGGAGCGCGAGGCTTGGGAGGCCCTGGCCGAGGCAGAGGGCCTCAGGCCCCCGAAAGTCAAGCGAGGTACGTGGCTGGGAGTCACCGAGGGCTCAACCCCCGGCCTCCCAGGAGGTGGCAAAGTTCTTGATGCCAAGGCTGCGTTCTTTCAAACGAGCGCTAATGCGATGAGTGCTGGGGACTTGAAAGCCTTGTCCGGTGAGCGTCTGGCCTCATTCACCTGGTCTCTGTGTTTTGACCAGGTCTGTGAGGCTCTAAGGCTGCAGACGGGGCTCCCCGGAGGCCCTGATGGGGATGGGGACTGGGGACTTGCTTTGTCTTGCCGTGGGAGGCCCAAGTTCTGGGAAGACACCGTTGGGATCTCGGTTTGGGCTCAGACGTGGTTGGTGATTGCCTGGCGAGGGAGAGGGCATGCTCTTGACCTTCCCCTGCGGCTCTAGGATGGCGGGCCAGAGTGCAATGAGGACACGCAGTCCCTCCCTCCCTTGTGCGTGCAGAGCACGGTGGCCCTCGCACAGTACACCTGCCTCTCCTCCCTGTTTTCGTGTGAGAGGATGCTTGGTGTTGTGACTTGAGCCTTGCTGGTCTTCTGGAAAGAGGGTGTCAGGGAATGTCCCGCACAAAGAATGACCAGCCCCAAACGGCAGTAGCAGCTGCGGAGAAGAAACAGGAGGCCCACCTGCCTTTCAGGTGGCTTCTGTGCGGTCACGCGCCTGAGGACTGGTGCACTTGTGATGAAGAGCCATGTGAGGTCGTCAGGCCGCTGAGGCTTGGGACGGGGCTTGGGGGCCCTGTTGGTGGTACTCTCTGTGGATGCTGCACTTTGCGGTTTTCTGAGCCCCTTCGTCCCCTCTCTCGTTCGCTCCTCCCAGCAACCCTCCCCTCGGTCTCCATACTGTTCTGCAGAGTGAGGCGTAGACTTGATCTGTTTCAAGTTTTCAATCCAGGACCAAGTCCGGTATCTGGACTGGGCGTGCAGGTGTCTTGGCGACCTGGCTCCTCCTCTCCACTTCAGGCTCCCCGCCTGACAGTCCTTGCCATGTGCTACAGGCCCCGCTCACACCCACGGGGACACACTTGCTCTACCTCGCCTCTGTCTTGGCACAAGTAGTTCTTGCTGTTGGAAACGCCAAACCCCCCCCCCCCCCCAGCCCCCTTCAGCCTCCCAACAAACTCCTCCAGGACAAGTCCCCACTCCCAGGAGTCTTTGGGGCAGGCTTCTCGTGCAGGGAAGAACTTGTTCCTCTCCAGGTGCTTGGAGGGTAGTGGCCGCCCCTGCCCGAGGACTCGCCACGCTGTCTGTCCTTTATCATCTGCTCGCCTGGCGCTCCCCGGGGCCCCAAAGCCACTGGAGCATGAGACCATGCTGCATTCTGTCTTCCATCCTTGGGTCTAGCGGAGAGCTGGCACGCAGTTAAATCCCCATTTTGAATGAGACACAAGACAGGACCCAAGGGGAGAGCTCCGACTTGGCTGTCTGTGGCTGGTACCCAGGCCGGGGCCTTCCGGGCCGGGCTGCCCTGGCAACTGCCGTCACAAGCTGGTGAGGATGCCAGGCTGCCTTTCCGGCCCTACTCGGCCTGGGCCCTGGGGCCTCACACCGTCTGCAGGCTGGCTCTTCTGGGAGGAAGACAGATGCCTAAAAATTTAACTGCAAAAACATTTTTATGGCAATTTGTCACACACTGACATCTACATTTTCATGTGTAAATTATACATTAAACTCATTTGGGTTTCTGGTGCAGAAGACTCTTTTCCGGGTAATTAATTTTCTGATTTAAAAAGAATGGAGAAGAGGAGGAGACACACTGAGGAGTGTGTGTATTTCAGGTCAGGATCTCGTTCAAATGTCAGCTCTTTGCTTCAGTCCTGCCTGCGGAAGTGCCCAGGTGGACCGCGGCGAGCTCTGGGGGGCTGACATTGCCTCAGAAGGTTGCAGAACTTCTGCTGTAAGGGTCTGGGATGCAAGGTGCTTGCTGTGTGTTCTGGAATCATGATGAAGGGTTTACAAGCCCCCATCTGATCTGTGAGTGTCCTACATTTATCAGGTGCCTGCCCTCACTGAGTGTTCCCATAGCCCTGTGAACCCATTTCAGATGGGGAAGCCACGGCTCACGGAAGTGACTCAGTCCCTCCAAAGTCACCTAAATGCTAAGAAGTGGAGTTGAGAAGAACATCCCTTGACTTTGGCCTTGGGTCTGGTGACTGATGTTTATTTCTACTCATTCACTTTTTTTTAATGTTAATTTTTAAAAACTGTTTATTTTTGAGAGAGAGAAAGAGAGAGAGCCTACACAAGTGGGGGAGGGGCAGAGACAGAGGGCAACACAGAACTCCAAGCAGGCTCCAGGCTCTGAGCTGTCAGCACAGACCTCAATGCAGGGATCGAACTCATGAACCATGAGATCATGACCTGAGCCGAAGTTGGATGCTTAACCCACTCAGCCACCCAGGCACCCCTCCATTCATTCATGTTTCAACTCAGACTTTATTTTTTTTAATGTGTTATTTATTTCTGAGAGAGAGAGAGACAGCGTGAGCAGGGGAGAGTCACAGAAAGAGGGAGATACAGAATCTGAAACAGGCTCCAGGCTCTGAGCTAGCTGTCAGCACAGAGCCCGATGCAGGGCTTGAACCCTCAAACTGTGAGATCATGACCTGAGCCGAAGTCGGACACTTAACTGACTGAGCCACCCAGGCACCCCTCAACTCAGACTTTAATTTAACAAATGATCTGTGCATGCGTTCATTTGTTCATTTATATAAGCGAATACGTGAATACTTCTTCATCCTCTTGTGCAATGCGACTGAGTGCTGACTTTGGCGAACCAGAGAATACTCTTTGGCCCTTGAGACTGGGGGTAGACAGATCCCAGGGAACACAGCAGACTGGTGTGCCAGGAGTGAGGCTTGGGGCCCAGCAGCCACATGGTGGCTCAGGGCAGGAGTAAGTGGAGACATGGTCCATTGTCTGGACCTTTTCTCTTACCTTCACCACCCCGCTTGTGTCCTGAGGGAAGGATCTGCCATGTTGAGGTGTGTGCCTCTTGGGATCTCCGAGCATGACTTACTCAGGCCCGATGAGCCTGGAATGATGCCTTGCTTGCTCCTGCCCATTGCCCCAGCCCTGTCTTGTTCCGTAAAGCCTCCCTCCCACTGCCTCATTTCTGGGGCTATTTCTCAGCTCCTAGCAGACATGACCTTGCTGTCGCTAGGGCTCAGGCCCTGGAGGGCGGGGCTGGGCATGGTGCGCCCTGTCCCTGAGAACTTTTCTGCTATCCAGTTGTGCCTGGACATACCATGGAGGTCTACCATGGTGTCTGCTGTTTTGTCCCATTTCTGGCAAAATCTGATGTCTGACAGGACTCTGGCGAGGCACGCTCTGATACTGGGTGCCTTGGAGATTCAAGCCCAGCCCCTCCAACGTTACCATGGCCTTCACACCCTCTTCCCCTGTTAGGTGCCCTTTTCCCACAAAAGCCCCCATCACATGTCACGGGTTGTGGAGCCTCACAACCTCCAGCCCCTTCCGTGCTTGTTCGGTCATCCCTGTTTCTTAGTGGTGGTGGCTGGGGGGAGCTGGGTGTGGCCTAGGACAAGGACCCAGGAGATGCGTATTCCACTGCTGCCATGACCCAGGACGCCTCCCCACCTGGACCTGTCTGTTCTGTCACGAACGACTGTGTCGGTATTAGAGTGCTTCCTCTGTGACCACCTCTGTATCCATCTGGACGTCCTTTGCCTGGGAGCCAGATATCCTTCCCCACCCTCCTTCCTGCCTGCTTCTTGAACATGGCTGACCCTGTGAATCCCCTCTCTGTTGGTTTAGCCTGGGCAGCAACCAGAAGCAGCTCTGAGACACCCTCCTGAGCATCCTCTCCGTGTCTCAGAATTAAGCCACTGCTGCTGCACATCTGTCCCGGCCTTGTTCCCCCACATGGGCCCGGTCCAGGCCCCGACGACAGCTGTGTGACACACTCCTTTTCTCGGGGCATCTGCCTTTTCTCTGTTTCCTGGGAACCATCCAGTAACCATGGCAACCTCGCCTCCTAGGCCCAGGCCCTCCTAGCCTCTGTGAGTTCCCTTCTCCTGAGCCCCACTGGGGAAGTGTTGACCTTGAACACAGCCCCGCCTGGAACCCTGTACTCTCCTGCAGATGTTCCTCGTAGGTCCCCTCTGCTTCACGCTCACTCCCTGCAACCCTTTCTCTGCACAGCAGCCAAAGAAATGTCGCAACACCTGCTTAGCTCATTCATCTCCCCGCCTCACTGGCTTCCAATGCACTCAGAGAAAATAGAGTGCTTCTTGCTGGCCCTTGCGCCCTCTCCCACCTAATCACCACCCATCTTCGGTGGCCCTCTTCGGGGGAATGCTCTCTCCCCAGATCCTCACGAGGCTGAGTGCTTCCCTAGCCACGCACTCTCCATGAGTCCCATCCCGATCTCTCTCTTACAATGCCTAATTTCCTCTACAGAACCTACAGCATCTACACATATCTTTTTTTAAAAAGTAATTGTGGTAAATTACACACAACATAAAATGCACCATTTTAACGTGTCCATTTCAGTGACAGTACATGCAAAATGTTGTGCAAACCCCGCCTCCATCAAGTTCCCCGACATTTTCATCCCAGAACAAAACCCTTTATGGATGGAGCACTCACTCCCCATCCCCTCCTCCCCTCAGCCCTTGGCAGCCCCTGGTCGGCTTTCTCTCTCTATGGATTTGCTGCCTTTTTTTTTGCTTATATATCCGTTTGCTGGTTCATGGTCTGTCTCCTCCGTTAGCCTGAAAGCACCTGGTGGCCACGAACATTGTTGGCTTCGGTGCCGGCATCTGGACGCGGCTGGGGGATGTGGGTGCATGGCTTGCACGCATTCGTGTCACAATATCTGGACCAGAGGGATGGGTGTTAAAGGCTTTCTTTTTAAATGGAAGCCTGTGTGCTCTGCAGTGTGACCTCTCCTCTAAACCTCGAGAATCTTCAGTGAAAGCATAAAAGTCACAATATACATGTGTTTAGGGATAGGTTATACGAGCTGAAATAAGATCTATGATCACATAGAAGTGATGGCAATTCTGTCACCTTTTCACGGACTTAGAGCTCATTTCAGTTTCCTTCCTTGTTTTAAGATTTTGACTTAGATTTTAGTTTGATCAACACACTGTTTTTCTCTTTGTATCTTCTTAGTGTATATTTGCCGTTATTTTTTTTTCTCCAGCCTTTTGATACCATTTTATTTTTAGAGAGTCTATTGGAAAATGTATATAAAATAGCATATGCTGTTTTAAAATTTATTTTTGGTGAGCGCCTGGCTGGCTCAGTCAGTGACTCTTGATCTCGGGGTTGTGAGTTCGAGCCTCGTGTTTGGCGTAGAGATTACTTAAATAAATAAATACTTATTTTTAAATTATTTTAAAATAAATATTAAAAAAATAAAACTTATTTTAAAAAGTGTACTTGAACCCCTTTTATCTATCTTTATCAGGGCTAAAATATTTTGTCCTGAGGATGAGAGATTAAGGATTTTAAAATACTTTTCTTCATGATTTTCTTGGTATAATCAAGAATTTTATTTATTTGTTTGTTTATTTATTATTAAAAAAAAAGTTTTTAGAGAGAGGTCAGGGAAGAGTGGTAGTTGATGGGGGGGGGGGAGAGGGAGAGAGAGAATCCCAAGCAGGCTCCACACTCAGTGTAGAGCCCAATGTGGGGCTTGATCCTACGATCCTGGGTTCATGGCCCATGACCTGAGTTGAAACCGGAAGTTGGACACTCAATTGACTGAGCCTCCCAGGTGCCCCTAATCAAGAATTTTAGATGGTCTCTGAGAGCTGTGTGTGCACGTATGTGTGTGTGTGGATGGTATTCATGTTGCTGGTACTTTGGGGTGGGGCCAGACTTTTCTGTTTCACCTGCCTAAACAGTGAGACCCAGCATGGGCCTTCCATCAGTAGGTGCTCCATCCAGGATTGTGCACTTGACTAACGGGGCCCCACTTCCTGGCTTGCTATCCCTGTGTTCTGTTGGCAGGTGGCAGAAGAAAGGTTGGACAGCTGTGCTGGTGAGCGAGCTCCTGGGGTGCCGTCACACTGCTTCCCGGAAGCTCTTTCCTTCATCTGCAATGGCGGAGGGGTTTCTGAGTGGCTGGCAGGGTGGAGGAGCCCCCGTGCAAGCTTCCCGCGCTACCGCTGCTTGCACAGCACCTGCTGAGGGCCTCTGGTTCCTTTGCAGCTCACCGCCTGGGCCCCCTTTCCTTCCTGTCTTCCCCAAGCCCAGCGATGCGGTGCTGACTGAGGCGGTGAGGTCCATGGACCCCCCAATCTCTGGTGGTAGCACTTTTAGAAAGTGAAAAGCCCAACGTCACTAGTAAACCACACCAGATTATAACACTAAATAGGCGCGTGTCAAAGAAATTTGACAGTAGTAATGTTGACGAGGATCCAGGGAAAGAGATATCCTCGCCTACAACGGCTGAAGGGGACATATAAAGAGGGACAGAGTGCTTGTTCTTTTCTAAGATTTCTGCAGGTTCTCGAAGAGCTTGGGCCCACTGGGATGGAGGCAGATACCAAAGACCAATGCCTGGAGCCACGCAGCCGGCCAGTGGTCAGTGCCCAGCAGAGAACTTGACTTTCCGGGTAGCTCCTTGCCCTTTCCTGGCTGCTGCCAAAGGTCAAGGACTTTGAGCAGACTCCGCTCTGGATGGAGGGAAGCCCCTGTCCTGCCTGTTGAAAGGGGGATGCCTGAGGAGCTGCTGAGGTTTAATTTCTCTCCCCTTGCATCAGGGCTGACCATGCTTGCCACCTCCCTGCTTCCCCTTCCGGGTTGGAGGTCAGCAGGGACAGTTTCTGAGAAAGGCCACCAGCTGCTTATCTCCCACCTCCCTGTAACCCGACCTCAGGTCTCAGCTCCAGCTCAGAGTAACAGGTTGCAGCAGGCTGCCTGTCCATCAGCTAATCTCGCCGAGTGGCTAGCATTACAACTTTCCAGGTTTTTCTCACATGAAAATTAACAAAGCTTCTTAGGGTTTTCCCATTTGGAACCAGATTTCACATCCGACTTTGGGGGCGAAATTCCTTGAGTGCCTTTGCATACCTATTTCTCCCATGTTCTTGTAAAATTATGTGACATTAGGCCTCGGGGCCATTTGTTTTTATCCTATCCTTTCACTGATATGTTTATTTTCTGGCCGTCATGGGTTCTCACAGCTGGGCTCTGTGAGATGCTAAAGATTTCGGACGTCTGTGCCTTGAGTACGTGTACACCCCTTCCTTTTTCAGATTAAGTTATTTTGTGCCTCAGGTGTTGTTCCAGATAAAATTTAGTGGGCTGATAAGGAACAGGACTGAGACTGGGGTCCAGAGACCTCACTAGCTCATGACTGGGCTGTGTCCGTTCGGAGGGGAGGTGGGGTTGAAGGTGGTGTCATTTCGGATGACACCAAGTCCTAATGTATATGGGGCGTTATGGTCTTGGTGGAAGTTCTTGGATTTGTCCCTTATTCTCACAGGAGAGGGCAAGTCTTCTGAAAGAATGTGGCCTGGAGCTTGGGGGGGGTGGGGGGGTCACTTCCGGAGTCAGTTTATACTCAAGGTTAAAGTGAGTGTGTGTGTGTGAGGGGTTTAGTGTGACTTGACCCCAAGTGTGTCGCTGACCCAGTTCTGAATACGGCATAGAGCAGCCTGGCATTATTGGCACCATACCCGATGCCCACACCATGCCAGCCTTTTTTCACATCACTTGTGCCGGAAGTGGTACAGTGGTCAGCGGGGCCAAGTTCAGCGGCTCTGACCACCCTCCAATTGTAAGTGTCTTCCACTGATTAATTTCACCTTAGCAAGTTATCCAAGCTTCCCTGAGTCTCAGTTTCCTTTTACGTACATTGGGGACGATGGCAGTAGGACCTATATTGCAGATCTGTGGGCGGGATTAAACGAGATGCTCCCAGTAGAGCCTGGTTTGTTGAAGTACCTGATAAACATTAGCAAAAGCACATTTCTCACCTCATGGAGTTCTTCTCTGTTTGTATGTTTTTCCCAGAAGATTAAAGTTCACGGCTTAGAATAAAAAGCACCTGTATAAAGGGAACACACCAGCAGTTGGGACAGCCACCTCTGTGAAGGATTCCTTGAAAGATACCATTTCATCAGAAGTGACCCTACCCTTAGGAGATATCTATCTATCTATCGATCGATTGATCGATCTGTCTGTCTGTCTGTCTATTTAGATTTATTTTAAGGAATTGGCTCACCTGATTGTGGGGATGGGCAGGTCTGTCATCTGTAGGGCACACCAGCACACTAGAAACTCAGGCTGGATTTCTATGTTCCAGTCTTGAGGCAGAATTCCTTCTTCATGGGGAAACCTCAGTTTTTTGCTCTTAAGGCTTTCAACTGGTTGGGTGAGGAGAGTAATCGGCTTTACTTAAGTCAGCCAATTGTGAATGGTAATCACAAAACGTCTACAAAAATCTTCACAGCAACATCTAGACTAGTACTTGACTAGACAATTGGGCACATGGCCTATCCATGTTGACATATAAAATTGACCATCACAGCTTATAATTGATTCTACGCACATATAGTAAATGCCTACTGTGTGCCTCTATTGTGAGAGATGCCAGAAGTCCTCCATCCAGCTGGGGTGGCCAGACACTTTGGGAAGGATGTGCTGGGTAAAGGAGGATCCTTGCAAGCTACCTCTTATAATCCAAGAATGGCAAGCACGATCTGGAATCCGGAAGCTGTCTGTAGCCAGAGTTGTTTCTTTCCCAGTTTCTCGTTTTTTTGTTTTTTGTTTTTTGTTTTTTCTTGCACACTTGCCCCTACAAGCCACCTCCAGTGCTATTCATCTGCCGATGCAGCCCTTCTAATGCTATCCCAGATCTGAATTCTAGGTGGTCTTCCACTTCCAAGATCTGTTATCATTAAATGACCCCAACCTTTTTGTCTCTTAGTTTAGACGCCATTCAGTGGGTGTATGACTGGCCCAGCTCTGGTTCACTTCTGTGAGCTAAGAAGCTGGGGTCATGGAGAAGGTAAGGCTATTGTTTTTTGGAGTGATGAGTTATGGAAGGCAGAGCCAGGAGGGAAGAGGGATATTATGGGTAAACTGGTAATATCTCTGCTTAGGGTAAACCTTCTTGTCTTGGTTGACCCAGCCTTTATTGGTTTTAAAAGTGAAACTTCTGCATCTTGGGAATCTCCCCAGTTCCCGGCAAACTGGGACTGTTGACCATCCTGTCTCTGGTACATCTTTTCTATTTGGAGGGTCAGGGGGACATGATATTACCTTTCTCACCCCTTGACAGGTAAAACATGAGCATATATAGGGGGTAAAGTAAGGGTCCACGTTCTATTTGCCAGGAAGGAAAATTCTTTCTCCATTGAGTAATTTGACCATATCTGTGTGGCTCTATTTCTGGACTCTGTTCTGTTTCACTGATGCATATACCTACCCTTGCACAAATATCACAGTATGATTTCATAGTAAATCTTACAACTATAGTTTTGTAGTAAATCTGGAGACTGAATTGTTTTGAGTCACCCTTTGTTCTTTTTCAACATTTTTTGGTTATTCCAGGACTTTTGCTTCTCCACATAAATTTTAGAATCAGCTTGTCAGTTTCTATAAAAAGCTTACTAGGAAGTTTAGATTGCCTTGGACATGTAGACCGATTTGAGGTGAGCTGACATATTGATACAGTTGTTTTCCAATCTGTGAGAAAGGTATGGTGCTCCATTTATTTAGGTCTTTTTCTCTCAGCAACGTTTTGTAGACTAGAGTACACATTTTGTTATGTTTATCTCTATTTTGTGTTTTTTGATGCTGTGGTACATGGAATTTCAAAATTTAATTTTCACTGTTTGTTGATGAGATATAGGAATATAATTAATTTTGGTGTATTGACTACCTTATTTTCTGTGCCTTTCTAAAATCACCTATTAGTTCACATAGTTTTTTTTTTTTTTTTTGGTAGATTCTTTAAGATTTTATATGTAGATGATTATATCATATGCAAATAGAGACAATTTTATTTCTTCCTTTCCAATATGTATACATTTAAAATTTCTTTTTCTTGCCTTATTACATTGGTTAGGCTCTTAGTACAATGTTGAATAAATGTGGGGAGAAAAGACAACTTTGCCTTGTTTCCAGTCTTTGGGGAGACATTTCAATCCTTGATCATTAAGTATAATGTTAACTAAAGATTTTTCCTAGATGTGCTTTATTAGGGTGAGGAACTTTTCCATTATTATTATTTTGCTGGGAATTTTTTATTAGGAATGGGCATTGGTTATGTCAAAAGTTTTTTATGCATCTGTTGAGATGATTATAGTTGTTTCCTTTTTAGTCTCCTCATATGACAAATTACTTTGATTTTTGAATGTCAAATCAACCTTGAATTCCTGGGATAAACCCTGTATGGTCATGATACATTATCCTTTGTATATAATCCTTTGTATATATTTTTGAATTCAATTTGCTAATACTTTGTTAAAAATCTAAAAAAACCTGTGTCTGTGAGGGATATTGGTCGGTAGCTTTCTTTTTCTTAAAAAATTTTTTTAAATGTTTATTTAGTTTTGAGAGAAAGAGAGAGAGATAGAACATGAGGAGGGAGGGGCAGAGAGAGAAGGAGACACAGAATCTGAAGCAGGCTCCAGGCTCTGAGCTGTCAGCACAGAACCTGACATAGGGCTTGAACTCACAAACTGTGAGGTCATGACCTGAGCCAAAGACGGATGCTTAACTGACTGAGCCACCCAAGTGCCCCTGCTCCATAGTTTTCTTGAAGTATCTTTAGTTTAATATCACGATAATGTTGACCTCATAAAAATGAGGTGAAAAATATTCTCTCTTCCATTTTCTGGGAGTGTTTGTGTAGAATTGGTATTATTTCTTCCTTAAATGTTTGGTAGAATTCACTAGTAATGTCTTTTGGGCCCACGTTTTTGTTGTGGGTAGATTTTAAAGAACAAATTCAAATTCTTTAATAGATACAAAGTTATTCAGATTGTGTATTTCTTGAGTGAATTTTGATATTTTATGTCTCTCAAACTATTTGTTTATTTAATCTAAGTTACCAGATTATTGGTTCTTTATAAATTCCTTTGTCTGTGGGATCTGCAGTGATGATGACTCCTTCATGCCTGATATTGGTAAATTGTATATTTTCTTGCTATTTTGATCAGTCTAGTGAAAAATTTATTAATTCTACTAATGGTTTCAAAGAACCAATTTCTATTTCATTCATTATTTTCTGTTTTATTGATTTCTATTATCTTTATTATTTCTCTCTTTTATTTTTGGATTTAGTTTTTTATTTTCTAGTTTCTTTTTCCCTTTTAATGTTTTTATTTATTTTTGAGAGAGAGATAGAGATACTGTGAGCATGGGAGGGCCAGAGAGAGAGGAAGATACAGAATCCGAAGATAGGTTCCAGGCTCTGAGCTAGCTGTCAGCACAGAGCCTGATGCGGGACTCAGACCCACGAACCATGAAATCATGACCTGAGCTGAAGTCGGACACTTAACCGACTGAGCCACCCAGACACCCCTATTTTCTGGTTTCTTAATGTGGAAGCTTAGACTGTTGATTTGAGATGCTTCTTCTTTTTTTTTTTAAAATATGAGCATTCAGTGCTATAGATTTCTCTCAATGTACTGCTTTAGCTATGTCCCATGGGTTTTATATATTGTATTTTTAATTTTTCTTCAATTAAAATATTTTCTAATCACCTTGTGATTTCCTCTTTTATTCATGAGTTGTTTAGAATTATATTGTTTCATTATTATTTAAAAACTTTTTTATTTTCAAGTGAGAGCATATAGGCAGGGGAGAGGGTCAGAGGGAGGGAGAGAGAATCTTAAGGAGGCTCCATGCTCAGCATAGAGCCTGACCCAGGGCTGGATCCCATGACCCTGGGATCATGACCCGACTTGAAATCAGGAGTCAGATGCTCAATCAATTGAGCCACCTGGACACCACTAGAATTACATTGTTTTGTTTCTGAATATCCGAAGGGATTTTCCCCAGACATCTTTCTGTCATTAATATCTAGATTGATTCCATTGTGGTTAGAGTATATACCATAGATGATTTCAAACATTTTAAATTTGTTGAGTTTTTTTTTAATGGGTGAGAATATATCTGTCTTTGGTGAATGTTCTACATGCACTTGAAAGAGAAAAAGAAAGAATTCTGCTGTAGTGTGGAGTGTTCTATAGATGTCAGTTAGCTTAGTAGGTCAGTTAGGTTGATAGCGTTGTTTAGACCTTCTATACCCTAACTGATTTTTCCTCCCTGCTTGTCTTAGAAATTACCGGAAGAGAATTTTTCTTAAAACAGTTTATTGAGATATAATTCATGCACCACGCAAGTCACTATGTAAACGGTACAATTAAATCATTTTTAGTAAATTCACCAGTACGCACAATCATCACCACAGTCAAGTTTAGAATATTTTAATTACCTTAAGAAAGCCGCATACACTTTCCCTATTACTCCCCTAGATTCCCTTCCTCCTTCTGCAGTCCTTAGCGATCACTAATCTACTTTATGTCTCTGTAATTTCTCTGTTCTGGATTTTTATATGAATAGAATCATGTAAAATGTGGACTTCTGTGGCTGGCTTCTTCCAGTTAGCATAATGTTCTCAAGTCCCATCTTGAAATACTGTAGCATTCCTTTTTTAAAAAAGTTTTTTAATGTTTATTTATCTTTGAGAGGGAGAGACAGACAGAGCTTGAGCGGGGAAGGGGAAGAGTGAGAGGGAGACACAGAATCTAAAGCAGGCTCCAGGCTCTGAGCTGTCAGCACAGAGCCTGATGTGGGGCTCAAACCCACAAACCACGAGATCTTGACCTGAGTGGAAGTCAGTCGCTTAACTGACTGAGCCACCCAAGGGCTCCTGTAGCATTGTTTTTTGTGGCTGAAGAATATTCCATTGCACAAATGTGTATTTAAAAAAAAAATCTATCCATCTCTTAATGGACATTTGGGTTGTTTTCACCTCTTTGCTATTATGAACAATGCTTCTATAAACATTCATGTACAAGTTTTTGTGTGCACATATGTTTTCATTTCTCTTAGGTGTGTATGTAGGATTGGAATTGCTGGTTAAACCTTACATTTAACCATCTGAAGAACTACCAGCCTGTTTTCCAAAAGAGTTGCGCCATTTTACATTCCCACCAGCAGTATGAGAATTCAAATTTCTCCCCATCCTCAGCACCCCTTGCTATTATCTATGGCTTTTTTTTTAATGTTTTATTTATTTCTGAGAGAGGGAGAGAGAGAGACAGCATGAACGGGGGAAGGTCAGAGAGAGAGGGAGACACAGAATCTGAAACAGGCTCCAGGCTCTGAGCTGTCAGCGCAGAGCCCGACATGGGGCTCGAACCCACGAACCGAGAGATCATGACCTGAGCCAAAGTCAGCCGCTTAACTGACTGAGCCACCCAGGTGCCCCTTTATGTTTTTGATTAAAGCTGTCCTGGTGGGTATGAAGTGTTAGGTCCTTGCGATTTTGATTTTCATTTCTTTTATGAGTAATGGTGTTGAGCATTTTTTTCTTGTGCTTATTGACCTCCTGTATATCTTCTTTAAAGAAATATCTGTTTAGATCCTTCGCCCATTTTTTTTGCCTGGTCTGGCTTTTACTATTGAGTTGTAAGAGTTTCTATATACTCCAAGCACAAGTCCCTTATCAGATAACATGATTTACAAATATTTTTTCCCACTCTTGGGTCACCTTTTTACTCTCTGGATGATGTTCTTGGAAACATGTTTTAAATTTCAATGAAGTCCAGTTTTATTTATATATATGGAGTTCTTGTTATTATTGTGTGTGCTGTTGGTATCCTATCTAAGAAACCGTTGTCTAATTTAAGGTCATGAAGGGGCGCCTGGGAGGCTCAGTGGGTTGAGCGTCTGACTCTTGATCTTGGCTCATGTCATGATCTCACAGTCGTGAGATTGAGCCCCATGTCAGTACTCTCTCTCTCTGTGTGTCCCTCCCCTGTTCATGCCCTCTCTTTCAACAAGAAAAAAAAAGAAAGAAAAGAAAAACCTTGCAGCAGACTCCATTCTCTTCATTGACACAGGACTCCCGCTTGCCCTTTCTCTCCTATTCTGCATCTCTGCTCCTTGTTTATCAGTCCAGATACTGTACTTTCTCAGGGCTCTCCTTCGGTCCCTCCCCTTCTTCTCCCTCTGATCTGTGATTTCTAGGTTCTTCTTCATAAAGCATGGAGCCTGCTTAAGATTCTCTCCCTCCCTCTCCCTCTGCCCTTCCCCTACTTGTACACATGCACTCTCTCTCTCTCAAAAAAACGTAAGGTCATGAAGATTTATGCCTATATCTGCATCTATGGTTTCAAATTTATTGACATGGAATAGCACACAAAATTCCCTTGTAATCACTACTTGTTTTACATTGTCTTTATAATTCCTAATGTTTTCTTCTTTTATTTCTTTTTTACTTAACTAGTCATGCTAATGAAGGTGATTTCTTATTTTATTATGGTTTTCAAAGAACAAATGTTTAGACATATATGCTTTGCATGTCACTAATATTGGCTCTTTTCTTTAAAAAAATTTTTTTAATGTTTTTACTTATTTCTGAGAGAGAGAGACAAGCGTGAGCAGGGGAGGGTCAGAGACATAGGGAGACACAGAATCTGAAACAAGATTCAGGCTCTGAGCTAGCTGTCAGCACAGAGCCTGACGCAGGGCTCGAACCCATGAACCGTGAGATCATGACGTGGGCTGAAGTCGGACGCCTAACTGACTGAGCCACCCAGGCGCTCCAGGCTCTTTTCTTAGTTAGTTCTCTTTTCTTACTTTATTTTATCTTATTTAAGTTTTTAGATCTTTTAGATTGAAAACTTAGTTAATTCGTGTACATCTTTTTAAAATAAAGCTTTAAAAAATCTCATAAAAATATTTGAACATCTAGATTAAATAGAAAATAATATAATGAATACTCATGGACCCATAATGTCTTTTTTAAAGTTTTTAAAACTTTTTTAAAAGTTTATTTATTTATTTTGATAGAGAGAGAGAGACAGAGAGAGAGAGAGACAGAGAGAGGGGAAGAGAGAGAATCCCAAGCAGGTTCTATACTGTCAGTGTCGAACCTGAGGTGGGGTTTGAACTCATGAACCGTGAGATCATGATCTGACCAGAAACCAAGAGTTGGATACCCAACTGACTAAGCCACCCAAGCACCTTCTTTTTTAAAGTTTTTTTAAAAAGTTTTTTTGTTTTTGTTTTAATTCCAGTATAGTTACCATACAGTGTTATATTAGTTTCAGGTGTACAATATAGTGATTCTCTACATTACTCAGCGATCATCATGATAAGTGTAGTCTTTTTTTTTTTTTAGTTTATTCATTTATTTTGAGAGAGAGAGAGTGCATGTAAGTTAGGGAGGGGCAGAGAGAGAGGGAGAAAGAGAATCCCAAGCAGGCTCAGTGCAGTCAACACAGAACCCATCACAGGGCTCCATCCCGCGAATCATGAGTCTATGCTCAGCCCTACTGAGCCACCCAGGTGCCTCAGTCACCTTTTCATCCATCCCCCCACCCACCTCCCCACTGGTAACCATCAGTTTGTTCTCTAGTTTCTTGGTACGTCTGTCTCTCCCTTTTCTCTCCTTTGTTTATTTGTTTTGTTTCTTAAATTCCACATATGAGTGAAATAAAATGATATTTGTCTTCCTCTGACTTGTTTATTTTGCTTAGTATTATATTATATATATATTATATTATATTCTCTAGCTCTGTCTGTGTTGCAAATGGCAAGATTTCATTTTTCTTTTTTGATGGCTGAATAATATTCCCGTGTGTGTGTGTGTGTGTGTGTGTGTGTGTGTGTGTGTGTGTGTATACCACCTCTTCTTTATCCACTCATCTATAGATGGACACTTGGGTTCTTCTATAATTTGGCTATGCTAAATATTGCTGCTCTAAACTTCAGGGTATATATATTAGTGTTTTTGTAATTTTTATGTAAATACCCAGTAGTGGAGTTGCTGGATCACAGGGTAGTTCTTTGTGTTTAAATTTTTAAAATTCTTACGTTAAATTTCTTTTTTAAAGTTTATTCATTCATTCTGAGAGAGAGAGAGCAAGCATGAGTTGGGGAGGGGCAGAGAGAGAAAATCCCAAGCAAGCTCTGCGGGCTAAGTGTGGAGCCCAATGCAGGGCGTGATCCCATAAACCATGAGATCATGACTTGAGCCTAAGTCTGACGCTTAACTGATTGAGTCACCCAGGTACCAGCCCCTCCCTTTTAAAAAATGTTTATTTGAGAGAGAGAGAGAGAGAGAGAGAGCGCACATGTGTGCGCATGCACGAACAGGAAAAGGCCAGAGAGAGAGAGGATCTGAAGTGGGCTCTGTGCTGACAGCAGAGAGCCTGATGTGGGGCTCAAACTCATGAACCATGAGGTCATGACATGTGCCTAAGTCCAATGCTTAACTGATTGAGCCACCCAGGCACCCCTGAATCATAGGGTTAGTTCTATTTTTCTTTTTCTCTTTGTTTTTTTTTTAAAAGCTTATTTATTTATTTGTGAGAGAGAGGGAAAAAGAGAGAAATTGTGAGTAGGGGAGAGACAGAGAGAGAGAGAGAAAGAGAGAGAATCCCAAGCAGGATCCACACTGTCAGCGTGGAGTCTGACGTGGGGCTCAAACACACGAATCATGAGATCACGACCTGAGCTGAAGTCGGAGGGTTAACCAGTTGAGCCACCCAGGTGCCCCTGGGTAGTTCTATTTTTAATTTTTTGAGGAACCTCCCTACTGTTTTTCACAGTGGCTGCGCCAGATCGTACTCCTACCGACAGGACAGGGGAGTCCCTCTTTCTTCATGTCTTCTCCAACACTTGCTGTTTCTTGTGTTTGGATCTATAATGCCTTTATTAAATGTTGACATTAGTGCCTTCTTTGTTTTTATGTAAACACTTCATATACAATAGAGACCTATGTTAATGCCTTTCTAAAATTTTACTCCCCGTATTTCCCTGTCTCTCTCCCAATATGCAACTGTTATTAAATTCAATGTATATCTTGCTTATATCTTTTCCATACTGTAATGTATACTTTATAGGCACTATGTTGCTTAATCATTAAATGAATGACACTATTCTATATGCAACCTGAATTTAATTTGATTTTGTGGTTCTGCATTTTTAAAAGACACATATCTGTATTGTTCAAATATATTTTTCTTGCTATCGAGGATCACATCATAAAAACATATCATGATTTATGCGTCTGTTTTCCTTTATTGGGTAGTTATGTTATTCCCAAGTTTTCATATTTTGAACAGTGTTAAATTTGAACAATATTTTCTGGTTCAGTTTTCTCTGGGCACTTGTGAAAGAGACACTGTAAGTTAAGTATCTGAAGTGCTATTCCTCAGTATTAATGTACAGCATTTTCAACTTAATGAAACATTACCAAAGATCTTTGAAGCGACTGTATCAGTACCTTCTACCATCAGCAATTTGTAACAATTATTCTTGCTCCATAACCTTCCCAACACTTGCCTCATCAGACTTTTTACAAGATTCTTTCCAATCATGTAGGAGTGAACTGATAGTTCATTCTTGTTTTTATACGCTGGTGTCTAATTAGTGATAAAGTTAAGTATCTTTGTTAGTTTACTGTTTGTGTTTCCTCTTCCATGAAATGTCTGTTCATATCAGTAATGTGACAGGAATGTGTTAAGCTGCAAGCAATAGAAAATCCAATCACGAGGGACTTCTGTAAATGGGGTTTATTTCCCACCTAACCAAAAAATCTAGGCAGACCTGAACTGGGTTATTTGCTCTGTGATGTTATGAATGTTGCAGGCACTTCTTTCTTGATTGTCAGATGGTGGCTTAGTCATTTGGGTCTTCAGATGGTTATTATGCTTTTTAATGCCACATCTGTGTTCCAGTCATGAAGAATAGGGGGAAGAAAGACTGGGTGTTGGGGTACCTGGGTGGCTCAGATAGTTATCTGTCTAACTCTTGGTTTCAGGTCATGATCTCACAGCTTCATGAGTTCGAGCCCCATGTCAGGCTCTACGCTAACAGTGCAGAGCCTGCTTGGGATTCTCTCTCTCTCTCTCTCTCTCTCTCTCTCCTTCTCTTCCCCCCCCTGCTCATGCTGTCTCTCTCAAAATAAATAAATAAACTTAAGGGAAAAAAAAGAGAAAGACTGGGTATTATTTGTATCAGGATAGCAAACACTTTACACAGCTCTTTCACTCCCTTTTACTTATAATTGGCTGGAACTTTGTCACATGGCCACCCTTCCCAGGAAGGGAGATAGAAAATGAAAATTTTATGCAAACATTTTGCTGTTTTGATTGAATTCTGCATACTAAACTCATGGAAGCAGTGGAGGGGGTAACTGGTAGGCAACTGGTGGCATTTGGGACAATTATCTGTTGCCCTTTCTTCTGTGGGGTTGTTTATCATTTTCTTATTTGTTTATAAGTGTTCTTTGTATATTGGAGATCTTTTTTTTTTCTCTAGTCAAGATTCTGTGAAACAATTAATCCCTGATGTTTTAGCAGTGATTCTTGAAGTGTGATCCGTGGGTTCCTGGAGGTCGGAGACTCTGCGTGTCAACAAGGTTAAAACAACTTTCACAATAATGCTAAGCTGCTCTCTGACCTTTTTGCCACATTTGCACTTGTACTAATGATGCAAAATTAAGAGTGGGTAAATCAGATAGTGTCAGTAGTGTATCAGTAGTCGTATTTTTCCACCACCGTGTAGTTACAATCAAGCTAATGACAGTTTCACTCCTCGATGAGACAGTAAACCTTATTTATTATATTTTATGATAAAATGAGAAGTATGCATAAAGCATTTCTGCTGCATATAAAGTATGATGGATGGCTTGAGGAAAAGCACTGTGGAATTTCTTGAGTCATGTGCTGTACCTCTTGATTCATAGAATACCATTTTTACTTGAAGGAAGACTGAGAAACAAAGTATGTCCTTTTTAAGACTTGGGTATTTCAGGGGTGCCTGGGTGGCTCAATTGGTTAAGCATCCGACTCTTGATTTTGGCTGAGGTCATGATCTAAGGGTTGTGAGATCGAGCCCAGCATTGGGCTCTGTGCTGAGTGTGGAAGCTGCCTAAGATTCTCTCTCTCCCTCCTTTCCCTGTGTGCTCGCTCTCTCTCTTTCTCCTTCTAAAAAAAGACTTGGGTATTTGAAAATGAATAAAGTAGATCTTTCAATTCAAGAAAAACAACTGATACAATCAATGCCAACAATAAAATCCCAGCTTTCAAGCAAAACTTAGAATTTTGGGAAAACTGTCACCAAGAGTCTATTAAATTCCCAGTACATAAAGACTTTTCTCATGCAATTCATAGTGATATTAGCAATCAATTTTCTGATACTTTAATATAAAATGTGTCCATATTTGGAATATCTGGTTGACTCAGTGAACCAATATTTTTCAAAAGACCAACGAATAACATTGCAAGATCAGGTACTAGTGAAAGATCCATTCGAAGCACAAAATAAACCAATTGATTTCTATTTTATTTTACTTTTTAAAATTTTAAGCTTTTTATTTTGAAATCACTTTAGACTTAGGGAAGAGTTGCAAAGTGATTCAGAGAATTCCTATATATTCTTCACCCAGCTTTCCCAAATGGAAACCTTTTATTACACCGTGGCATATTGATCAAAACTAAGAAATTAGCATGATCAATGAGTTCCAATATAACAAAGTACAATAAATTCATTGCTATTTTTTCATGTTTCACATCACAACAAACCTTTAAGAAACTACAATTGGTTTGAGTTTCATTGTAGTATCAAACATTATCAATAAATGTCTGAAAAACTCAATTTTCTATTTTCTACTCTTTTCTAACTATATATCTGTGTGAAGTCAAAAGTTTTTTATATACTTCAACTAAAATTACATATTGCAACGGAATGAATGTAGAAGCAGATATGAGAATCCAGCTGTTTTCTATTAAGGTGAACGTCAAATAGATTTCTAAGCATGTAAAACAAGGCCACTCTTCCAATTGGATATTTTTGCTCTAGAATATATTGCCACTTTTCATAAAAATGCTATCTATGTTAGAATGTAATGGATTTGCCATTATTTTAAATGAACATTAATTTTTTCCAGTTTTAGTTTTGAAAATGGTAAATGTTAATAAGCATAACTCAAATAAACAAAAGCGTTTGAGATACTCATTATTTTTAAAGAACGTAATGGCATCCTGAGCGCAAATTATTTGAGAATGGCTTTCCTAAAGGATTCATTGTATGTAATGAGTTAACTTTTCTACAGTGCACCAAGCTGGAACTATCTGTATACCATCTTTGGGAGAACTGAGAAAAATCATCATTCAAATGACATTTTATAGGGCTTCTTTTTCTCACAAGACTCCAGTAGGGGAAGGTTGTTCTAGACATTAATAAGTTAATACATGTAAAATATGTTGAACCGTGATTAGCCGATAAGCCCTCTGTAGAAGTTAGCTGTTATCATTGTTTTCTTTTTCTTTCTTTAAAAAATTTTTTTTAAATGTTTTATTTATTTCTGAGAGACAGAGAGAGACAGCGTGAGCAGGGGAGGGTCACAGAGAGAGGGAGATACAGAATCCGAAGCAGGCTCCAGGCTCCGAGCTGTCAGCACAGAGCCCGACGTGGGGCTTGAACCCACGAACCGTGAGATCATGACCTGAACCGAAGTCGGATGCTTGATTGACTGAGCCCCCCAGGCACCCCTGTTACTATTGCTTTAATTAATTGTTGCAATCATTTGACAGTTATGTGTACTCACATATCTTCTCTCAGTTGGTGGCTTGGTTTTTAATTGTCTTTATGGTGTATGTTTCTGTGTAGAAATTTTAAGCTTTAATCTGTATTCAAATACATCAACATTGTCTCTTATTGTTTATTCTTTTTATGTCTTGTAGATGAAATTCTTCCCTTCCCCGAAGTTATAATGATGTGCTTTTATCTTTCCGTCTGGAAGTTTCCAAGTATTTATATCCTTCTTACAAACTCATGAAACCACTCTTCTCAAGATAAGCATGACCTCCCTGTTGCCATATTCAGTAGTCAATTCTCTGTCTTCGTCCTATTGACTGCAGTTGATGCCTCCTTAATTCCAGAAATTCTTTCTCCCCTTGGCTTTTGGGATATCACTCTTTTAGGGTTGTTCCCTGCCTCACAGGCTTTGTCCCTGTCCCCTTTCGGGGTCCTCCTCCTGTCTAACTATTGAAGTGTCCTGGGCCGCTGTCTTATACTCTCTCTCTGTTGTCATCCAGTTCTGTGGCTTTAGATATCTATACACTGATTACTGCAAAAATTTGTATCTTCTTTCTTGCCTCTCTTCTTTCACTCCTATGTTATTTAACTGCCTATTGGACACCGAATAAGCACATCAAACGTAATTTGGCCCAAACGGAATCATCGACTTCTCCAAGTTGTTTCTTCATGTTACCAGTTTCAACCCCCTGACCATTCATTCTATCACTTGAGCTTGAAACGTTGGAGTTTTCTTGTTCTTTCTTTCACAATATGTATCCAGAATTTAAGCAAATACTGCTATTTCCCTCAGAATATATACTAAATCTTTGCCAGTTTATGACTCCTCCATCCTTAGTCCAAGAAATGATTGTCTCTCACTGGGACTGTTCCCAAATGCTAATGGGCCTACGGTTTTCTTGTTGCCCATCTGTTTTCCCCACAACAGGCAGGGTGCATTCTGAAATGTAAATGAGATATGTCACTTTCCCTGCTCTCCATTTCTTGTGGCTTCCATCTCACTCAGGGATAAAATCCAGAGTCCTTACCCATGCCATCAATGTCCACCATGGCTGGGCCTGCCGCTGCATCTCCACCTTCTTGCCCACTCTCCTTGTCCACTCTACTACAGCCACAAGGGCCTCCTCACTCTTTCTTGAACTTACCAAGCACTTGGCTTCAATAATGATCCTTTCAGTCCCCTGCTTTGCCTGGAGAACCTTTGTTCCCCTTTTCCCTGTGGGAGTTACCTTCCTGTTGACCACAATTTACTAGGGGACCCACCTGGAGTTCAAGACTTCCACTCGGTTCACTGTTTCCATGTTCCTGTTTGGAATAGATTCCGTGGAGGTGTTTCTTGTATTCCTATGCACTTTTTCCCTATTATTTTGTATCTATTATTGTTATGTGTTTAGAGAAGAGAGGCACATCTTCATAGGGGCATCAAAAAGAAAGCCTTTAAACTTATAACTTTTCTTTTGTATGCCAATAGTTTGGGGCCACATTTTCCTTTTACGTAATGTATAATTTCAATTTTGATTTTTTTCTAAGATTTCATGGATTATCTAGGAGATAGTTTCTTAATTATGAATTTATTAATGGCTTTTATTTTTATTTTTTTAGAGAGAGTGTGAGCAGGGAGAGGGGGAAAGGGAGAGAGAAAATCTGAAGCGGGTTTCATACCCAACGTGGAGCCTGAGGCAGGGCTCAGTCCCATGAGCCCGGGGTTCATAACTTGAGGCCAAATCAAGAGTTGGATGCTCGACAGACTGAGCCACCCAGGTGCCCCAAATTTATTAATGACTTTTAAAAATGGCTATTTTTTCCATCAATTTCTAATTTTTATATTAGAGATTATGGCTTATAAAGTTTTTCTTGTATTTGAAAGTTCAAAAGGAAAAAAGGTATAATGTCAAAATTTAAGGAATAAAGTTCTATTGTTATTAACTAAAATTTTGTTGATATATTATTCAAATCCTCTATGTTACTTTTAAATAATTTTTAAAAGTTTAAATATTTAAATAATCTTTAAAATCTATTTGGATCCACCGACTTCTGAAAGAAATGCAGTAAAACTCCCATCCATATATACATTTTCAAATTCTTCTTGCATTGTTAGGGGTTTTGCGGGGGGCACCTGAGTGGCTCAGTTGGTTGAGCTTACAACTCTTGGTTTTAGCTCAGGTCATGATCTCATGGTTTGTGAGTTTGAGCCCCACATCAGGCTCTGCAATGATGGTGGAGAGCCTGCTAGGGATTCTCTGTCTCCCTCTCTCTCTGCCCCTCTCCTACTTGCTCTCTATCTCTGTCTCTCAAAATAAACAAATAAATAATTTTTTTTTTAGTTTAAAAAGTTAGGAATTTTTGTTTGCTGCAGATGTCTGCTGTATTGCATATTCTGTCATGTTTTAGGACTGTTATATCTACTTTGTGGAGCGCATCTTTTATTGCCACACAGTATTCTTTGTCTCATTAAATACATTTGTCCTTGAATTTGCTTTGTTTGACATTGCCACTCTTGCTTTCTTTTTGCTCACCTTTTCACAGTCTATTGCTGCCTAGTTCTTTATTTTTAACCATTTTCTTATAAAAAATGTATGTTTTATTTAAACAATACACAGATTTATTCTTTTATTCTTTTTGTTTTATTTTTATTAAAAAATTTTTAAATGTTTTTATTTATGTGTGTGTGTGTGAGAGAGAGAGAGACAGCATGAGCAGGGGAGGGTCAGAGAGAGAGGGAGGAGATACAGAATCTGAAGCAGGCTCCAGGCTCTGAGCTAGCTGTCAGCACAGAGCCTGACGCGGGGCTCAAATCCACAAACTGTGAGATCAGGACCTGAGCCAAAGTCGGACACTTAACTGACTGAGCCATCCAGGTGCCCCTCTTTTATTCTTTTTATATTATTATTACTTTAAAAATGTTTATTTATTTTTGAGAGAAAGGGAGGGACAGAGTGCGAGTGAGGGAGGAGCAGAGAGAGAGGGAGACACAGAATCCTAAGCAGGCTCCAGGCTCTGAGCTGTCAGCACAGAGCCCGATTCGGGGCTCGAACCCACAAACCAAGAGATCACGACCTGAGCTAGAGTCAGACACCTAACTGACTGAGCCACCCAGTCACCCCGTTATTATTTTTTAAAGTAGACTTCATGTCCAGCGTGGAGCCCAACATGGGTCTTGAACTCATGACCCTGAGATCCAGACCTGAGCTGAGATCAGGAGTCAGATGCTTAACCGACGAAGCCATCCAGGCACCCCTAGATTTTTTTTTTTTTTTTTTATCACATCTGAAAGCCTCTGATTTTTAACAGGGGAATTAGTTCTGTTCATGTTTTCGTGTTAACGAATATACTCAGGGTTTAGGGCTTCAGTGTTATTTTGTGTTTGTTACATATATCAGTTAGGGATGTGCTTGACCTTACCTAATGGAGTACCTGACCAATAGTTGGTTAATTAAATAACTATTTCATATTTATATGATCATGTTTGATTTGATAATGATAGGACTGTATTCTCTGAAGTTCATTACTTGCCTCCAATGCCACGGCTGGAGGTGTAACGCATGGGTTAGTATTGGTGGAGCTGCTCAGCAGAACCATCAAGGCCCCATCTCCTCTCTTTCTGCTTGCTCGCCCTTAGCTTGTGGCTTTCTACCTCCTAGAGGCAGAAGTCTTCCAGCAATCCCCGGCTTCACATCTTCATTCCACGGAAGAGGAAGGAGGAAGCTAAGGAGCAAAGGGTAAAGGGGTTTCTCCTAAGGAATCTTCTTTTTTTGTTCAGAGGTGGAAAGCCCTTCACTCAGACTTCCATTTACATCCACGTTGTCCAGAAACAGGGACATTTGGTCTCTCCTAGATCGATCGATCATCACTGTTACTTGTCCTTTGAGGCCAGCGTAGGAACTCGCCTCTCCCAAAGCTGCGAGATGTCTGTAACACCCTGAGCAGATCGGGGTTTTCTGATGCCAGAGGAAGGTGGGGTGGGGTGGGTGGTGCTTGGCAACTGATGGTGTGTGTGCTGTAACAGCTGCACAGTTTTTGTCGTTTTCTCCTGTCCCTTTACATATTTTTACTTTTATTTTTACTATTTTTTAATGCTTATTTATTTTTGAGACAGAGAGAGACAGAGCATGAGTGGGCAAGGGGCAGAGAGAGAGGGAGACACAGAATCATAAAGAGGCCCCAGGTTCTGAGCTGTCAGCACAGAGCCCTATGCGGGGCTCGAATCCACAAACTGAGATCACGACCTGAGCTGAAGTTGGACACTTGACCGACTGAACCACCCAGGTGCTCCTACACATTTTTACAAGATTGGTAGGACTCTTGTCATTTATTTCCCCCCCACTATTAATTGAGAAGGTTTATAATTTTAATAGCAGTTGCCTCCCTGTTCCTACCAGTCATAATTAAGCTTGTGTTTCTCAATTATAATATTTCTTCCAACGTGCAGAAAAATGACAGTGCCCTCCTGTATTAGGGAATTAATGCTGCCTTTGGCTATAGATAAACCCTGAAGTTTCAGCAGTTTAAGTGAGGAAGGTTTATTTCTTTTCTTTTTTAAAAAATTTTTAAATGTTTTATTTATTTCTGAGAGAGAGACAGCATGAGCAGGGGAGGGTCAGCGAGGGAGGGAGACACAGAATCTGAAACAGGCTCCAGGCTCTGAGCTGTCAGCACAGAGCCTGGCGTGCGGCTCGAACCCACTAACCGTGAGATCATGACCTGAGCCGAAGTCC
The DNA here is from genome assembly GCF_003009895.1 of Hyaena hyaena. Classification (NCBI taxonomy): domain Eukaryota; kingdom Metazoa; phylum Chordata; class Mammalia; order Carnivora; family Hyaenidae; genus Hyaena; species Hyaena hyaena. Next base: position 209,223 of record NW_024080809.1, on the reverse strand, counting down.
AATGCTTAACCGACTGAGCCACCCAGGAGCCCCAGGAAGGTTTATTTCTTGATGTGGATGGGGTAACTCTTTCCTGTCATTGGCTTTCAAACGTGGATTCATGGATCAGGCTGCTTTTCACTTGCGATGCCACCATCTTGGATGAAATGGGTGGATGAGAGCCAACAAGGAAAAGCCATACCAGTTGCAAAAGGCACAGCCTGAAAGTGTACATATCATATCCCCTGACATCCATAGACTAGAATTCCTTCACATGGCCGTGCCCCATGGAGCTGAAGGGGAGCTGAGAAAAGCAGTCATCCGGTGGGCTCAGGGAAGGGAAATGGGGTCGTTGTCTTAGATTGTCATTCTGGTCCCTCATATATTGTGTTCTCCTCTCCCATGTAAATACACTCACCATCTCCTTCAGGGCGACACCGTCAAGTCTCAGGCAGTCACTGCATCCAGCCCAAAGTCCATAGTCTGCACGGATTCTGCATTCATCTCTGTAACGTCTGCATGTGGTTGAAAAGACATGTCATCTAAACAACGCCCGCCTTCACCACACAGTACACAGCAGTAGAGCAGGGTCAGAATGCCCACTATGGAAACGAGGAGAATGTGAGCCTCACTCAGTCACTAGGTGATAGCATTCCTGATAGTCCTCCTGTCCTGGCGGTGAGGGGACAGCCTTGAATAAGGGTAGGACAGTGCCCTAGAGGAGGCTCCTCCTTGGTCACTGTCCTCCTTGGCCTCATCTGAAGTGAGTGTTGAGGACCACACCCTCCTTGGACCAGGTTACCCTTTGAAATCTGCCTCCCATTCATTCACGGAGGTTGGGTACCCAAAGGTTGCTGAAGTCTTGAACAATCAAAGGCTTTTTTTTTTTTTTTTTTTAGTTCAGACACAAAAACTTAGTAGGCTTCTGATCTGTTTGCTTCCATGTCCCAGTAACAACATCTAAATTTCTTTTCTAGACATATTTTGCAAGCTGACTGTAATTCTCTGTCTCTTTATCCCCATACCTGTCCTTCTAACCAAAGGGCATCTATCTTAGGCTCTTCAAAAAGTAAGTGGGGGGGATTGCACTCTTCATGCACTTGTGTTAGCCTGGCTCCTCTGGGGAGTTCGAGACAGGGATGGGGCTACACACACAAGGGTTTTATTTGGGAAACGCCTGCGGGGGAAAAGGGGCAGAGTGCTGGAGGAGTGTGGGAGAGCCATCACCCTGGAGCACAAGTCTGACCTTGAGTGAAGGAGGCAGGGAAGGCAGACTAGGGGAGGTGGTGTTCTAGGCAGCCACGCAGCCCAAAGGAAGCTTGTCAAGGCGTCATGGAAGTTGCTCATCCGAAGAGTCTGGAGTCCCCTAGGAATGGGCCCGCCATGCTCAGTCAAAGGCTTGGGCCACCTCTGGGAAGCATGGCCATGGGGAAACACAAAAGCACAGGGACTGAACTGTTGGCTCAATTATGCTGTCTGTAGTTGGATGTCTGCGGAACACCTTCTCACGGCCGCCTGTGCCTTAGGTCACTTTATTTACCTTAGAAGCTTTATTAGGCTCTGTCACACAAAACTGAAAAAAAAAACAACAACAATATCCCTTGGGGTGCCTGGGTGACTCAGTTGGTTAAGCATCCGACTTCAGCTCAGGTCACGATCTTGTGGTTCATGAGTTTGAGCCCCGCATTGGGCTCTGTGCTGACAGCTTAGAGCCTGGAGCCCATTTCAAACTCTGTATCTTCCTCTCTCTGCCCCTCCCCCGCTCGCATTCTGTCTGTCTGTCTCTCTCACAAACACAAATAAATAAACATTAAAAAACAAAACAAAACAAAACAATAAGTTATTTAAAAAATCTCATCTCTTATCATTGGACCCTAGAAAGAGGTGGTTTTTCCAATCCTACGAAGTCCCGAATTTCTATATTCTCTCTATTCTCTTTCATTTTGATTTGCTAAGCACTCCATGCTTTCTTTAACCCGTTTCTTTCTCTTAACACCTTGCTGAACACAACTGCTAGCAACCAACCCCTGCTACCAATGTTCTGTCTTCCAATTTCTTTCCTTAGAGTGGCAAGGTCAGAAGGCACCAGGGTCTGCCTTCCAGTTACAGCGTCTGACAATTTGATCAAATGTTTTTCTTTTTTAATTCAGTGGTTTTTTTAAAAAAATGTTTTATTTATTTCTGAGAGAGAGAGAGAGAGAAAGAGCATGAACAGGGAAGGGTCAGAGAGAGAGGGAGACGCAGAATCTGAAACAGGCTCCAGGCTCTGAGCTGTCAGCACGGAGCCCAATGCGGGGCTCAAACCCACGAACTGTGAGATCATGACCTGAGCAGAAGTCGGACGCCTAACCGACTGAGCCACCCAGGCGCCCCTGATCAGATGTTTTTGCTCTTGCATAATGTGGATCTCTAGCCCTCCATTCAGCCTGCAGCTGAGAGCCACCAGCCCGGTAAGGCAACGACATTACATAGTTTACATTTCTGTGTCAGCACTACCCCGCTTTGGGAATAGATGTGCATGTTAGTCCTGGGAATCAATGGAATCTGTTGCAACAGGCAAACGGAGAAATCTCAGTGGCTTAATATGACACAGGTTTCTTTCTTCCTCATGTTACAGGCTGATGTGGGTCAGGGGCCCAGCCTCTTCATCTTGCAACCCTATCTCCAATCCCTTGTTTCCAGCCAGTGGACAGGAGGGAGAGGGAGAAAGCACTGGTGCTCTGTGTGCTGAGGATCTCAGAGGGGCTCAGCCTCCGACACCAATTCCAGCCTCGGGTGCCTCCTTCAGCGGCCTGACTTGGCGGCTGGATGCTCCCTAGAAGGAGTGGGAGGGAGAAATGGAGGTGGAATTGCTCGTGGGGTGGAATGCCTTTGTCCGTGATACTGCTCTGTAGCGAGGTGTGAAGGTTGCGCACCGTCAGCCAACCTAGCTCATCCCTGAACTCACACCTGTCTCTTCTTCCTTCCTTGTTTCTCCTTCTGCTGTGAGGCAGCGAGTGACAAGCACATCCAGTGGCTCCTGGGGGCAGATGGCGAAGTCTGGGTCTGGATCATGGGAGAAGGCCCTGGCGACAAGCCCTATGAGGAGATCTCTGAGGAGCTGATTGCAGAGAGGGCGCGGCTGCAAGCGCAGAGGGAGGCTGAGGAGCTCTGGTGAGAGGTGCAGAGGGGCACCGGGTCGGGGCTGAGCACAGAGCCTACGGTGGGTCCAAGCTGCAGGACGCTAGGTTGTGGGAGGGAGGGAGGATGCGCCCGGCAGCTGGCTGGCCGTTTGGAGGTCAGCTAAGATCGAGTGACCAAAGCCTCAGTCTTCCTTCAGGTAGATCTCGTGGGTTCAAATCCTGGCTCCTCGTAAGCTGATCCAGGATCTCAGTTTTCACATCTGTGGTGTGGACATAACAACACCCTTTCCATCTGGACATAGACTGGATTCACTGCGATAGTACAGATGACATGCTTTTCCTTTATTCCTCACGGAGCTGTCCCTGGGACAGTAGAGGAGTTTGGATTCATTCACCTTGGTGGCTCCTCATTCCTCTTCACCTCACCTGCATTTCCCACACGAGGTGCATAGTTGAGCTCTCAGTGAGATTTGGAGTCAGATGTCTTTCATAAGCAACTCTTAACTTTTTTTTCCTCCAAATTTGGAAATCCATATGAAGTTGAGTCTAACAACCCCCTACCATCAGCTTTGAATAACAGTATTTTATTTTATTTTTTAAAGTTTTTATTTGTTTGTTTATTTATTTATTTATTTTTGAGAGAGAGAGAGCGAGAGAGAGAGCGCATAAGGTCGGGCAGAGAGAGAGGAGGACAGAGGATCTGAAGCAGGGTCTGTGCACATAGCAGAGAGCCCAATGTGGGGCTCGAACTCCCAAATGTGAGATCATGACCTGAGCCAAAAGGAGATGCTTCACTGACTAAGTCACCCAGGCGCCCCTTAATAACAATATTTTGTTTGTAAAATTGTTAACAGCAACTCAACACCCCCCACCTGAGATAATCATGATGAGCATTTAGGCAGTACATGCTTTGTAAACCGCTTTATTCACACCTTGTTAAATTAATTAATATAGATTCACCGTGTTATTTAAGGCTACTATATAGTATCTTATTACATGCAAAACCCAACTTATGGATTCTGTTGATGGATACTTAGGTTGTTTGCCATTTGTTATGTTATAAAAATTCTCTGATGAATATCTTCTACCTACTTCTTTGTAAACTTGAGTGGAAAATAGGATTTCTGAGTCTTCCCCCCCCCCCCAGCTTCCTGAACAATTCTGTTGATTTACACTCCCATACAGGAGGGTGACTATTTCTCTCCAACTTTGCCAACGTTGAGTTTTGCTGACCTTATATTTGCCATTTTGATAGACCCAGAAATATTGTTCATAGGTTTTATATGAAGTTTTGTTGTTATGTGGTCTCTCAGTCTCCTACATGAGCTTATATCTGCTGGTGTCTTCTTGGAAGGAGACAGAAGGAGGCAGAAATCACTAAGAAGTTTCGAGATGCTCTGGCCAATGAGAAAGCCCGGATCCTGGCGGAGAAGTGGAAGGTGGAGATGGAGGACCGTAAGGCTGCCAAAGTCCTGGAGGAACGCATCCACGAGGAGTTCAAGGTGAGGCAGTGTGTGGAGCCTGTGTGTATGGCCGCCCATGCCGGCTCCCAGGCTACTGGCACCCACCTCTGGTTTGGGCATTGAATGAACAGAAATCTCACCTGTCTGAGGAAGGAGGAATTTGACACACCATTTGGGCCAATTCATGTCTCATTGGACAGATGAGGAAACTGAGGGTTAGACACAGGAAGAGACTTGCCAAGGACAAGTAGCTGGGGATAGAGCCAGGATCAGAACTCAGACCTTCTGCCTTCCAAACGAAGCGCCCTGAGAAGGGGCCTAGAAAGTGTTGAGTTTGTGGTCAGACCAGCCTGGCCTCTAGTTCCAATTCTACTGGCTAGTGCTGTGTGACCTTGGGAAGCTTGCTGAACTTCTCTGAGCCCTCACTTTCTTGTTTATAATATTCAGGTAATAACAACACCCAACTTGAGATTTTTGGAGGGTTTAAGGAGATGGAAAATGCACATTTTCTGGCCCCGGACAGAAAACTATTGGGAACTTTGCGTGCCTATTCATTCTGGGAAAGTTCAGAGCCCATGAAGGAGATTTACACTGCTCTGGTAAGAAGTTTAGGCTGCTTGAAAAACATTTTTTTTCCTGGTCCCTATTTTGCGATTTTTTTTTTTTTTACCCTACAAGAATAATACATTTTGGGGGTAAGGGTAGAAAACTCAGAAAATACAGGTAAGTGAAAAGAAGAAAGTAATAGTCATACTAAGTCTCAATAATGATATTATTTCATAAATTATATATGCATGGAATTTGTACGTTTAAACATTTTATTTTTTATTTAAAGTTTTTAATGCTTTATTTCTGAGAGAGAGACAGAGAAAGAGAGAGAGAGAGAGCATGAGCAGGGGAGGGTCAGAGAGACAGGGAGATACAAAATCTGAAGCAGGTTCCAGGCTTTGAGCTAGCTGTCAGCACAGAGCTGGAACCCATGGACCATGAGATCATGACCTGAGCTGAAGTCGTATGCTTAATTGATTGAGCCATCCAGGCACCCCACGTTTAAACATTTTAAAAGTATTTTTTCCTATAGTGATTACACTGAACAGTGGCTCCTTAAAATCATTTATGTTGCAAATATTTTTCTCAGTATTATTATTATTATTATTTTTAAATGTTTTATTTATTTCTAGGAGAGAGAGAGACAGCGTGAGCAGGGGAGGGTCAGAAAGAGAGGGAGCCACAGACTCTGAAACAGGCTCCAGGCTCTGAGCTGGCAGTCAGCACAGAGCCCGACGAGGGGCTCGAAGCCACGAACCGCGAGATCATGACCTAAGCGAAAGTCGGACACTTAACAGACTAAGCCACCCAAGCGCCCCTCTCAGTATTATTTTTTCTTAATTGTGGTTATAGTGCTTTTGGATGTACAGAAGATTATAAGTTTTATTGGCCAATGATATCAATCTTTTAAAAATTATTTGTGTCACGCTAAGAAAGATCTGTGCCACCACAAGCTTATAAAAATGCTAATCTACATTGTTTTCTATATCTTCCATGATTTTATTTCTTTTTGCTTAATCTTCCTCTGCTTTAAATTTTTTTTTTTACATTTATTTAATTTTGAGAGACAGAATGAGACAGAACACGGGTGGGGGAGGGGCAGAGAGAGAGAGAGAGACAGAATCCGAAGCAGCTCAGAGCTTGAAGCAGGGCTTGAACCCACGAAGATCATGACCACATGAGATCATGACCTGAGCCAAAGTCAGACACTTAACTGACTGAGCCACCCACGTGCCCTGATTTCCCTCCACTTTAGAGCGTGGTATGATACAGGGCTATCACTTTTTTTTTTTCTTCGAAACAGTTAGCAAACTGTTCCATCATCATTTATTAAATAATCTCTCCTCTCTCCTCTCATTGGACTTGCTGCCTGGATTCTTCTTACACATGTTTGGATCTCTTCATTGATTTTTCTTCTTTGATTATTCCTGAACCAGATTCACTTATTTATTTACTGTACCTTTTAAAATAGATTTTAACAACTGCTAAGGGAAGAACCTATCACTGCTCTTGATTTTCAAAATGTCCCTGGCTGACTTTACTCATTTTTCTTATACTAGAGATACATTTGAATCATCATATCAGGATCCTCCTCCCTGAAACAACAAAAAAAACCACACGGTGATTTTAATTGGAATTACACCAGCGTTAGAGATTTATTTATCATTCAATCTTAACATTTTTTTAAAATATTTATTTTTTGAGAGAAAGAGAGAGACAGAGCATGAGTGGGAGAGAGGCAGAGAGGGAGGCACAGAATCCCAAGCAGGCTCTAGGCTCCGAGCCGTCAGTACAGAGCCCAACGTGGGGCTCGAGCCCACAAACCATGGGTCATGGATCATGACCTGAGCCAAAGTTGGGACACTTAACCATCTGAGCCTTCCAGGTGCCCCTCATTCAATCTTCCTTTTCAGGATGTGGTATGCTCTTCCTGTCACTCAAAGCTTCTTTTTGTCTTTGATAAAGCTTTTTTTTTTTTTTTTTAAAACACCTGTATATGCACCGCCCACCCAACCCCAAACATGCACAATCACTTATATGTACGTATGGTGCCTCCATTTCTTGGACTTGGGTGAAATTTATTGTTTTATTGAAATACTCCACATTTCTTCTCTGGTTAAACCTGAGGTTGAATATGTTTTGTTGCTGTCATGAATAATACTGTTCTCATTACTTTAAAAACTATTGCAATTGCTCGTTATGTATTTGTATTGATAATGATCTTATTTAATTTTCCCTTGAGTTATATACATTTTTAGGAGATTCTCTTGAGTTTTGAAGGGGAGCAATATTTCCTCTCAAAACACATTACTTAAAAATTTTGTTAATATTTATTATTGAGACAGAAATAGAGCATAAGTGAGGGAGAGGCAGAGAGAGAGACACAGAATCTGAAGCAGGCTCCAGGCTCTGAGCTGTCAGCATAGAGTCTGGTGTGGGCCTCGAACCCCACGAACTGTGAGATCATGACCTGAGCCGAAGTCGGACGCTTAACCAACTGAGCCACCCAGGCGCCCCTCAAAACATATTATTTAAAAGCAATTTCAAACTTGCAGCAAAATTGAAAGAAAAAACAAATCCTCGTATGTTCACTGAAATTCACCAATCATTAATATCTTGTCAAATTTGCATTCTCTCTTTCCTCCTCTTCCTCTATATCTGTATCTATCTATACACAGATATATATATACACACACATATATATATGTACTTTTTTATTGCTACTGCTGAATTGTTTTGCTAAACAATTTGAAAGGAAGCTGTAGACATCATCCTCCAGCCCAGGGGTTAACAAGCTATTTTCTGTAAAGGTGCAGATAGCTAATATTTTAGGCTTTGTCGGCTATACAGTCTCTGTCACAACTACTCAACCAGGCTGTTGTAGCACAAACACAGCTACAGACAATATGTAAGCAAATGGGTGTGGCTGTTCTTCAATAAGACTTTATTTTAAATAATAGACAGAGGGCGGATCTGGGCTGGGAGCTCTAGTCTGCTGACTCTTGATCACACCCTGTGTACCTCAGTGTACATCTCCCAGGACTGACGACCTTCCCCCGTGTAGCCACGACTATCATGATCACACCTGTTGAAATGAACAACAATTCCATTAATACTTTCAAAAATCCAATCAATCCATAGTGGAAAGATGTTTAGTTTGTATCGTTGGATTTTGCATATGATTGTTCAAGTCTGTTGGACAAGAAGACCAATACTGTCTGTGTATCCCTAACAGCAAGAATACCTGTTCTAATCTCTGGCTTCCCATTCCCCAGAGGTGGGCTGCGTCCCAGACACTGGGACGGTGGCTCCTTGGAGCTGGGGTCCCTGGGCTCAGTTCACAAGGAGATTACAGAAGCATGAGTTTCCAGAGATTTTCTGGTTGAACTTCTCCTTGAGAACTTCAGTGAGACAGAGATGATAAATTGTGGGGCGCTCTGTGTGGGGGCTCCCGTTGGTTTGGTAAAGCCATGAGGTACGCTAAGGAACCCCAACGCAGGCTTTCGGTGTTACTTCCAAAGAAGGCTAAGGTAATTACATGTTTGCTTTTGTTTTAAACATTAACTTGCTGAATGTGAATGTTTAAACTTCAATACTCATAGTGATCCTGATTTGGTATGTCTGCATTTTGGGGAGCCTCAGATAGGCAAGTAGCATCTGTGAGGCCCTGGCGGGGCTCATCAGGACAATGTCTGACAGGAACACCAGCGAACTCCAGGACTCTGGAGTGGGAAGGTCCAGGTTTATAAGCTAGAATATTTTCTGTCAGAGCTGTCTATAAATGAACTGCCCTTGCATTGTGATGAGCTCCTCAACACAGCACTGTTTTAGCTTGGGCTGAAGTGGCATCTGAAAAGTTTCTGTGGTGGATTAAATATGGCCGGCGGCAAGTTATTTGAGAGGTGGGTTTATTTCCCTTCCCCTGAGTCTGCTCTGGCCTTGTGGCTAGGTTTGATCTGTAGAGTGCAGTAGAAATGACTGTGTAACTTTCGAGGACAGGATATAGGAGATTTGTAGCTTCAGCCCCTCATGGAATGCTCACTTTTGGAAGCTGCTCCTGTGAGAAGCCCTACATCCTTAGACCACCACTCCGTAAGGAAACCCAGGCAAAGCAGGCTGAGAGAAAGGGGCTATGTGGGGGAGCGCTGAGGCACCAGACTGTGAAGAAGGCTTGGTTCTTCCCTTCAATGACCCTAATCAGGCAATTGACCTTGGATGTCTCAGATTAACCAATAGAACCACAAGCAAATAAGATGGTGGTTGTTTTGAGCCATGATGTTCTCCGGTAGTTTGTTACCTGGTAATAGATAACCAGATCAGCTTTGCCAAAGGGATTTATGCACTGGATTAGAGATTGGCTTAGATAATTTTTATTGTCTTTCAACAGCTGAGATTCAAACCTGATGTGAGGCTTCCATACAGGCATACACCAACAGCGTTCATTTAATTTCATACTTATTTTCCTTTTCCCTGAGAACCTAAGTGTAGGTTGTTTATGGGAGGGTGATGGTAGTAGTAATAAATTCGCTACTCTCAACAAGCTTACAGGGTGCCAAAGGAGCGAGAGAGAGAACTCTATGAGTAACCTTCAGCCCCCTGCATGCCTGGGGGACTATGATGGAGCTCAGTGAGCACCTGTAGGAGTCTGGGTGTGAGCAGAGATGGGAAGCAGACAGCAGATATGTGCAATCATGAATGGTCTGCTGGTGGGAGAGGAAAAAGTGATGGGGGAAGCCAGACAGGGACCTGGCAAGGTAGGCTGTGGAGTCCTTGGGTGCTACAATAAAGAGGCAGACAGTTCTCTGTGGGCAGAGTAGAGCTTCGAGGATCTCAATACAGAGGGACATGGCCAGATCAAGTTCAGTGGGAGTAACTGATGGTGATGGTGTGATTCAAGCGCTGAAGGCACGACGGGAGGGAGAGGCCGTGGTCAAAGTGGGAACTGATGAGTCTGACTATGGTGAGATTTAGGGGAATGGACACAGAGAAATGGAGGTGAAATCAGCAAGGCTTGGCATCAGTTAGATGCTGGGATGAGGGGGACGCAAAGAGCAAAGGCATCAGAGCTCCAGACTGAGGAGTAGGGAGAGGGTGATACCCTGCTGCCACGGAGAGCTGGGAAGACAGAGTAGGCTTGGGGGGAAGAGAATGTGCTTGGGCTGGCCGGGCCAATGTGGTTCTGTGGCATCTAGCAGAGGAATTTGGGGTGGGGGCTGGTGGAGAGGGGAGAAACTGGACCTGAAGTCTACTAGGGAGGGGAGTTGGCTGGGCTCGCTTCTGGCTGCAGGTGTGGGTGTGGAGGATACAGGCAGTTTCTTCACATCCTCCTGCTTATAGAAAGAGTAATAGTGAAAATTCCTTTGAGAAAACGGGAGGGAAAATAATCCCAGAAACTTGTGTCAGGTTAAAGAGGGAACTTCAAGACAGAAGAGACAGACAGCTGGAAACCTGTTTTTAAAAACCATTCTGTTGTGGCTGGCGCCATTGGAATGCAATTTACATGCATATGAAAACGTTCCTTTAGTAAAAAAGGGGATCAGGAGGCTAGATATAATTTGCATATTTTCTCTGCTTTCTTAACTCATAAAATTGCTTTTGGCTGCTTTTCTGTCTCTGCTTAAGACCTCAGAACGCAGACAGTAAGGCTCCTTCTCTCTTGCTCTTAGTCTCTCTCCGCTCCCACTTCCTGCCAGTGTTTCTGATAAGGAACCAAAACAGCTGATAGAGTTAGGCTGCCCTTTCAATTTTCTCCATTGTCTATTCAAGGCCACTCACTATCTCTTTGTCTTTTTTTTTCCCTCCCTTTCAGGTTGTAGTTCATTTTGGCCCTTGGTGACATCTTGTGTGACTACAGAAACTATCCCCACCTTATTTCACAAAAGGATTGTATAAATGGTGGGGACACTTTGCACTTTTCAATTTTCTCTAGAAAATTGTCGACTTCATCTGAGTTTCTCTTGGACAGGCCTGGCATCAACAGGACAACATGATGCAGCTTACCGTTCCCCTTTCAGCGATCAGCACAAGCCCTGTCTTAACTTCACTCTTTCGTCAGTTCACTTACTCCTCCGGTCAGTGTTGACAGAGCACCTGCTATCTGCCAGGCCCTGTGCTGCGGGCTGTCAATGGGGGAATAAATGATACAGGCATGGCCCTGCCCTTCTGGTGTACCTCATCTCGCAAAGCATGATGGTATTATTCGGGCCAGATGAACAACCAAAGGGTTTCAGGACAGCCCTCCTGTGCCCCGGAATGTGCCACTTTGGCACGTGGACTATTTTGAGCTGAAGGCAATTGCGACCCTGAGGTCTCAAGAGAAACTATTTTCCCTCCCTCCAACTACATAGGAGAATCTCAATGGGGCATCTTTTCCAGAAGGAGGGTTATTAACAGTGATAAATTTTATCTGAGTGACCCATCTGTATGGCAGGGCGAACGTCTAATTACCAAACATCTGCTCTTTATCACCCTGTGAGGCACATTCCTTTCTTTTGAAGTCCCAGAGCCCTCCTGCTCCTCCTAAGTTCAGGATGACACAGATCGGTCATCTTGCCTGATGGCCTTTGGAATTTCCATATCTGTGTGCTTTCCTTGTATGCATGTTACCAAATCTGATTTTCTTCTGTGAATCTGTCTCATGTCAGTCTGATTCTTCTTCAGCAGGAAGGCCCCTTGAAGGGGACAGGAATTCTTGCCCCCCACCACAACAAAAGCGACTATGGCTTCCTGAAAAGCATCGGTCTCGGTGACATTTTCCATCGGGGTGAGGTGGACCCGGGCCTCTGTGGGCTCCTGTGGTGTGCTGTTACCGATGGGTTATGAGGAGAAGGGGGATTGAATAAGCTGGACAGCTCAGAGGGCTTTGGGGCTGCCAGAAAAAGGCATCGATTCCTAAGGTGGAAGGGAGACTGTTTGCATATCCGCCTTTCGGCTGCCTTGGCCGTGGCTGCCAAATTTAAAGATAGACTTTAAACTGGGGCTCATGGAGGAGCCAAAGGATTCTGAGAGCCGCCCCAAATGGAGAGAGGTTTTCAGGCAATTTCAGCTGTAAGGAGTGAATCATTGCAGCAAGACCGCAGAGGGAAAGATGCCGTGCTCTTTATCTGTAGGTACAAAATGTTTTCTTTTGTTGTCCCCATCTCTGTGAGAAGCTTGTCTTTGTCACAGTAAGTGGCTGGTTATTTTCCTTTGAGACGGAGGCAGTTTTCTGGCTCCCAGTCCATTCACTCTTGGGTAAAGAGGACTGAGTGAACAGTGGCCCTGCCATTTATCCATTTCTTATTTGCTGGTAATTAACACCCCCCCCCCCTTTATTGAGCTACAATTTACAAAGAAGAATTGTATATATTTGAGATGTCCAGTGTTTTGGTATATGTATACAGTGTGAAATGATTACCGTAATCAAGATAATGAATGTGCCTCTCACCTTGCCTGGTTATCGTTTTCGTGTGTGGTGAGAACACTTAAGATCTACTCTGTTAGCAAATTTCAGGATACAGTATGGTATTAAGTAAAGGTACCATACTGGACATTATAGCTCCAGAATTTATTCATCTTGCATAACTGAAACTTTGTAGCTTTTCCCCAAACACAGTCTAAGTGTCTGCTGACCAATGAATGGATAAATACAATGTGGTATATATACATAATGTATATGTGTATATAATGTATGTATATATATATATAATATATACGATGGAATATTATTCAGTCTTAACAAAGGACACCCTGCCATTTGGGACAACATGGATGGACTCAGAGGACATTATGCCAAGTGTCAGTCATGATCCTTCTCTGGGGCGCAGTCTCTGTTATGGGCCTCATATCTTGACGATCTAACTTCCAGAATGTAAGTGTACGTAGAGGTAAGGTCTTTAGAGGGGTCATAAGTTAAGATGAGGTCTTCAGGGTGGGTCCTAATCCATCAGGACTGGTGCCCTTATGAGAAGAGGAAATTTGGACATAGACATGTGTACCCACAGAAGACAGGGCATGTGAGGCATGGGAAGAAGATGGTCCATCTAGGAGGCAAGGGGAGAAGCCTCAGAAGAAACCAACCCTGCCCACACCTTGATCTTGGATGAATGGGTGTTCTAACTGATGAGTGATGGCCTCTATACCTCATAAGTGTCTGTTATTAAAGCCTCCTGGTTTGTGGTGCTTTGCAACGGCGGCCCAAGCAAGGCAATACACTCCTTGTCTGTGTCAGAAAGTAGGACAAGGAGGTTCAAGCCCTTCTGGCTCTGACAGGCCTTGGCTGACTATATTTTCCTAAGACCTGCTCCCGCCTGGAAGATCCAACGTGAGCAGACGCTGGATCTCAAGTGTCTGGGTGGGCACCATCTTGGCTGGTGCTCTGTGTTTTGGGTGGTGTGACCTCCTTGGTCAGAGACGAGGGAGCCCTGCGGGGCCATAGGAAACCTGCTGTGTACACTGTAATGCTGTGCCCATGTGAGGCTGATTTTTGCTCTGCTGAGATGCCGGTGATTGCCCAAGGGGAGATTTTTTCATGGCTTTGAGCTAAAACTCAGCTTATTCTGCTTTGGAGCCAGACAGACTTTTGTTCTAATTTTGTACCTGTCATCAACTCTTGGCTCTAGCATTTCTCGCCTGAGCCCATCTCCCTGCTGACCCCACATTCCCCTCCACCGGCCTCTCCCCTTCTCTGCTCCTGTCTGCAGAAGATGTCCCTAAAGCTCTGCCTATGGTCATCTCCACTCCCTCTCCTATGTCGCCGGGATGTCTGCCTTCCCCTCCCCCGACCTTGGCCGCTTTTGCTTTCCCATCACATCCTGCGGCCATGACCCGCCTTCCCTCTTCACTTCTCTGTCCTTATTTTCTGCGATGGCTCGGGGCTTGCAGCTCAGTTTACCACTCCCTTTTACTTGAAATGTTCTCTTCTCTTGGCTTCCCCAACAGGCATCACCCCTCCTGGGTTCTTAGCTTATCTGTTGGCCTTCCTTCTCCGCCTCTTTTCCTGGCTCCAGCTCTTTCTCTCAAGTTTTAAGTGGTGGAGTGGCCCAAGACACTCTGGTAGTTCTCTCTCCTGCTCTCTCCGTTTTACTGTTATTACTGAAGTGTAATTGACATGCAGTGTTATATTAGTTTCAGGTGTGCAACATATTGATTCGACCATTCTATGCATTACGCAACGGTCAATCTCGATACGTGTGGTCACCATCTGTCACCATGCAACCTTATTACGGTTTTATTGACTGCATTCCCTACGCTGTACTTTCATCTCTGTGATTTATTTCTGGTTGTTTTCTCTTGATCTGCATCTGCCTTCTTTCTCTCAGGGATAGGATTAGGTCCCATGGCTGAGAAACATCATTCCTCTGCAGATGACTTTTCAGACAATATCCTCAGCTGAACTTGCCCTGAAGCCCACGCACATGCATCCTGCTGCTAAGGGCAGGCCTCTGGGGATGTCAGATAGTATCCCAGACTCATCAAAGATAGAATTTTGACTTTTCATCTTTCAACCACAGTGGATGATTCTATACTCCAACATGGCAAAGCCATTTGCAGTGCTGGGCCCACCGTGCTTGTGGTTTCCTCTGCCTGGAAATTTCTTTCCCCCAATACTCACTTACTAGTATTCTTCCTGACTGGTTATCAGATCACATTGTCCCTCCTGGGAGGATTTCTGGTCACACAGCCTAAAGTAGCTAACTAAATTCTGTCATTTGCCCTGTTTTAATTCTTTGTGTACTGTTTATCATTCCCTGACATTTCCTGATTTTTATTTGTCTGGTGTGTGTCATACATTGGAAGGTGAGCTCTGAGGGTGGGGCCTGTGTGTCGTGCCCCCAGCTGTGTCCCTAGAGACGACAGCCCGATGCGGGCCTGAGCCTCTAGGTGCTCTCTAAGTGTTTGGTGAGTGACTGCGTGAAGCCACTCGGCTTCTTTAGCCCTAATTCCCCTCTTGAGTGGCTCATTTGGAAGTGGGAATTTTATCTATTCTTTAGGATTAAAAAATTGATTTGAATTAGTGGAAAAAACTTAATCTATACCATTTCAGAAGAAAGAATAAAACGTTGTCTTTATTAAATGAGGGATTAAAACTCAGTTATCACTTTTTATCCCTCTTGTTGATCCATTCAAATGGTAGCAAAGGACCGAGAAAAGTTCTAAAGCACAAGGAGAGAGAAGATGAGAGGAGAGAACAGATGAGAAAACATTCGCCAGAGTTTGGCTGTTGGGAGGGGGAGATGGGAGGGGTTCAGCGGGGCACCTGAAGGAAGAGGGTGAGTAGGTGAGCTGGCTCGGTCTGGATTCCCATGAACTCAGGACGTAAAGGCACCAGGCACTATGACGAGGGGAGCTCAGACTGCTCAGTTTCTCTGTGCTGTGGCTGGACCCCCATGTCCCCATTTTCATCCATGTCTTCCAGGCTGCCACGTCCCTCCCTCCGAGCAGAAGGAGATGGGGCACGGGCAGAGCTCAGCGTGTCAGGCAGAGTGGAGAGAGCAGGCCAGGGGCAGAGGGGACACAGTGAAGGTCTGAACACGAGGACCTTCAGCCAATGTTGCCCCTAGGATGCACGGGGCCAGCAGATATTTTTGCATGGTGTCTTTGTTTATAATAAATGATCAATTTGAACCACAGAAAATCAGCCTGTTAGCTCTGTCCTGGTGACCCAACCTCATGCGATCCTGTGACAAAAATACGGTGTCGCGGGCACCTGGGTGGCTCAGTCAGTTAAGTGTCCAGCTCTTGATTTCGGCTCAGGTCATGATCTCATGGTTCATGGGATCGAGCCCCACATCCGGCTCTGTACTGATAGTGTGGATCCTGCTTGGGGTTCTCCACTCTCTCTTTCGTTCTGCCCCTCCCTCTCTCTTTCCCTCTCTCAAAAATAAATAAACATAAAAAAGCAAAAAGAAAATACGGTGCTAGCGGGCAGGTTTCATCTGCTTGCCAGGTCACCCTCCAGGAACCATGGTCTGGCCATGGGGCTCCAGGGTGACTCCCTAAATGAGTCCTGGAGCTCCTGGGGGCATATAGTTAACACCCTTTATGACGGAGAGGATCAGAGAGCACAGAGGGGGAGAAACAGAGACTAGGGCTCATGCAGGAGCTGGTCTGGACTTGGGGTACCTTACTGGATTTCACTGCTGCCCCTACCGATCCTGGGAGGACTCTGTGGCTGTTCCCAGGGGGACCCTGAGGGAGATGTTCGCAAAGAAGGCATTTCACAGCATGGCATTCCCGTGAAATGTGGGGGCCCGGCCAGGGGTCCTGCTTGCTAGGGTCTAAGGGCTGTCCTGCCTGCCCCCTCCTCCCCAGACTTCTGGTATGCTGGTGGGCAGACACCACTCAGGTAGGGTAATCTCAGAGAAAGGACTTCTAGATACTTGAGTGTTCCTCAGTAAAATGGCTGATTTCTCATCCGCTCATCCCAGAGCGAGGCCCATCTCCCAAGGAAGTCCTGTCTCTATGCTCTGAGTCTCTGTCTAGTTATTTCCTTTCTTGAATATAAATAGACAGGAAACATCAGATATCTGAGGAAAGCCTCTAACACGAATGACAGGCGCCACATAAAACACACTTTAAAGAAAACAAAAAGCAAAAAACAGAGGAAATAGATCTAAATCAGAATATAGGGGAGACAAAGCTCTAACAGCCTCAGAGATGAAACATTATGTTCATAACAGAGATAAAACCAGGACAGGGTGCAACGAAGCCAAAAGAAACAACCAAAGAATAAAAAGGAGGGCTTGGGATTTACAAATGTGGTGCTTGACATAAAAAAATGCAGTAGCAGATTTAGACAATAAAGTCAGTGAAATCAACCAGGAAGTAGAACAGCAAAGACAAGAGACAGAAAATAAGAGAGAAATGATAAGGCTCAAGGGAGGATCAAGTCAAGGAGTCCAGCATTTGACAAACAGGAGTTCTAGAAAGAAAAACAGTGAGAGCAGAAGAAATTATCCAAGAAATTCTAAGCCACGGTGTATTAGACTGGAAAGATCTGAGACTTCAGGCAGAAAGCCACTTGAGTGCCTGGCATAGTCGATGAAAGAAAGTCCCCACCGAGGCATATCACGTTAACTACATTCAACATGTCCGTGATAAAGAGGGAAATTAATATCTCATGTAGAAGATTGAGGATCCGAGTGGCAGTACTGGATGCTAGGGAGGAAAGTCTTCCAAAGTCTACTTTAAGAAAATGATTTTTCAATTAAATTCTATGCTCAGCCAAATGAGCAGCTGTATCTGAGGGCAGCATATAAGATGTTTTCAGCTAAGACTCAGGGAGCCTCTCTCTGTGTGTCTTTAGCCAAGAAGTCCTGTTGCTGCCAAATGATGAAGTGACCAAAAAAAGAACATGGAACAAAGAAACGAGGGCTCCAACTCAGGGAGGGCTGAGAAATGAGTCCCCGGTAGGTGGACAGACAGGAGACCCCGGTAACAACCAGCTGAGATGGGGAGAAGAAGGAAGGCTGGCATCTGGCGGCAGTGGTGATCCTCGAAAACAATAACTGCTGTTTATCCGTTATATTAATAAACACAGTGGGGCACCTGGGTGGCTCAGTTGGATAAGCTTCCGACTTTGGCTCAGGTCATGATCTCACGGTTTGTGAGTTCAAGCCTGGGTCCGGCTCTCTGCTGTCAGCACAGAGCCTGCTTCAGATCCTCTGTCCCTCTCTCTCTTGCCCTCCCCAACTAGTGCATTCTCTCTCTCTCTCAAATAAATAAACATTTTAAAAGTCTTTTAAAAATAATAAACACAGAGAAAGATTTACCACAGGTCTTAGAGAAGTTTGGGAAAACTCAGTCTTCAACTTCAGGATAAAACAGTTCAACTCAGGGAAGAAACAGCCATCATACTACCATGTTTTACCAAATTTAAGATGCCATTATTAGTTAAGTAACGATTTGTCGACCATCATTTTAAGAAGAAAGAAAAAGTTGTCGCCTACTAAAAAGGCAGGCTGTGGGTTGAGAGACACACCCATCTTTCAGAGGTTGTGTTAGAAAGCTAAACATGCTTTTTAGGATTGGTGAAAATAGTGGCCCATTCTGGTTTTGCAGTCAGCCATATTTAGTCCGACTATTGATTTTACCACAGATAGCAATGTCGACATTGCGAGGATGAAGAGAGAGAAAGTTCGGGTGTATACCTGTGTGGGAAACATTAGTGCTAAATAAATAGTCATGAACCAAAAAGGAAAGGCAGTAGTTTAATGTCTAGAATTGATAAATCAAAATATTCACCGCATTACAGGGACAGAGATGTAACCACATGAAGGAGCAACTAAAATAACAGAATGGTGGCCTCTGGGCACCGCGTAGGGGTGGGGTAGGTTGGGATGAAGTGGTCTGGAGACAAGCGGGTTTTTATTTTTTGATTTATTTTCTTTCAATTTTTTATTGTTTTAATTTATACTTGAGAGAGACAGAGACAGAGACAGAGAGAGAGAGACAGCTTGAGAGGGGGAGGGGCAGGGAGATGGAGACAGAATCTGAAGCAGGCTCCAGGCTCTAAGCTGTGAGCTGTCAGCACAGAGCCTGATGCAGGGCTCAGGCCCACAAGCAGTGGGATCATGACCGGAGCCAAAGTCGTATGCTTAACTGACTGACCACTGGGCGCCCTGAGACTTGCTGGTTTTTAAAATGAGCCTTTGGCATAATGCATATTTGACTAACTGGTAGGGGAAAATACACACGTGCGTGCACACACACACACACACACACACACACACAGCCTTGTTGGAAATTAAAAGAGGGGCAATAATTGCAGATATGGGGCAAACCTGCTTGTCTTTAAAATATTCAGACAGAAGTTTAGGACATGATCATATTCTGCCTCACGGGCCCCCAGAAGACTGGTACTTACTCCCTTCTCCCCCAGAATGCAAGTGGGCAAGGATGGCCCAGCATCCCCTTGTCTTTGCACAAAGCTTTAATATCTACACATCGTTCTATGTGTTTTTACCCATTTGAGCCTTACCGCAGCCGGGATTAGGCCGAACTATTGCCATTCCACGCGTCAGAGGTGGACCGGTGGCCCACCCCACCCCGCGATGGCTCAGCCTTGACCGGCCGCCCAGGGGCGCTTCTCTCTTGTGACCTCATGCCACCGTTCTGTCCCCATGATATTTTAGAGGAAAGAGGAAGAGGAGAGGAAGCAGGGAGAGGAGCAGATTCGCCTCCAGGAAGAGCAGAGGGCGAAGGAACTCTACTGGACCCTGAAGCAGGCCCAGCTGCAGAGCCACGCCAGCGAGAACGAGGAGCGGGAGTGGGAGGAGCAGCGTGAGTACTCGGGCCTGCCTCCCCCCACCCCCCTCCACCCCCCATCGTCTTCCCACTTGTGTGATGCTCCGTCTTCCCTCCGGCTCACTGCGCAGCCCACACCCCTTGACCCGGTGCCACCCACACGAGCGACCCTGCCGAGGACCCAGAGGGTAAGGGCTCTGACTGTAGGGGAGATTTCTTAACGCTAAAAAATAAAACCCTACAATTTACTGAGCTACCCGTAGGCCGCTGGCTCTGTGCGAAGCCCTGGGCATCCAGAAATGAGGGACTCATGGACCAGTTACACGGGCTTTGGGCTTGCAGGGAGAGAGTATCAGGTACTGCTGGAGCAGAGAGTGGTGATCCTGGTGGGCTTCCGGATGCAGCATTAGGACATGAAGGTTGATCGGGGCACAGGAATAACTGAGGCAAAGAGGTGGGAGAGGGCGTTGGAGACGGAGGCCCCAGCGGGTGCAAAGGCGTGGTGACCGGGATGCGGTGTGTGCTCAGGAAGGTGGAGATGTAAGGGGAGGCTACAAAGCTTGGAGGGTGTCGGTGGAGAGAAGTTAGGTGGGAGAGGGAAGGTGGAACCAGATTTGCAAGGTGATATTTCAGTATGTGCTCGGGGTTCGTTTGAATCAGGTACAAAGACACATGCAGATGTGGAGATGGTGATCTTGCAAGAAGTTTCTACTCTCAGGGGCTGTGGCATGCCAGGCAGGGGTGCATGGGGAAGCCCCCTGCCGGTCAGGAGGCGGTGGGAGCCAGGGGGCAGTGTGGGTCAGAGCCTTTGCTGTGGTTTCCTTGGGAAAGGTAGGGCCAGGCAGGGTAAGCAGGCTTAGGATTGGTGGGCTTGAATAATTTCCGCAGGCTCTGGGGCATAGGGGCTGTCCCGAGTTGTCTGACACCCTGCCCTTGGGTGACCAGGACACGTGGATAGTGACCCAGAGTGTAGGCACTGGATAAAGGAAGTGGTTGGGATATGGATTTTGGATTGACTGGTTTACAAATGAAAGACACACTTGCACGTGAACCCTTTAGGATCTTCGGGACGTGGCCAACTCTGGGAGAGGCCATCTCTCTAGGCTCAGCAAGGTGTCAAAACATCAAAAATGGCAGAAAATAAGAAGGCGTGGTTCATGCAGGTGGACAGTGGGAAATGTCTAATACTGAGTTTGGGAGAAAGCAAGAGCCTTTGCAGAGGAACATATTAGAGACGATGGGAACGAGGGCCGCGGCAGGGGGAGCAGAGATGTGGGGTGACTTCTCGCCAGTCTTCTGGTCCTCAGCCTTTCTCAACCACACGCCCAGAGCCATTAAACAGACCTTAAAAAAATTGAAATACAGTTCACATAACATAAAATTCACACTTCGAAGCGGTACAATTTAGTGGCTTTTCGTATACTCACTATGTTGTGCAGCCATCGCCATTATTAGTTCCAGAATATTTCGTCACTGCAAAGAGAAACTCTGTACGCGTTGGCTATTCCTTCTCTTGCCACGCCTCTGGAAAGCACCGATGTAATTTCTGTCCCTATGGATTTGTCTATTATGGATATTTCATATAATTGAATCGTACATTAGGTGGCCTTTTGTGTCTGACTTCTTTCGTTTAGCATGATGTCAAGGTCCAGCCCTGTTTTAGCATGGGCCTGTGCTTCATTCCTTTTTATGGTTGAATAAAATTCTGATGTAGGCAGGTACCACCATGTTGGTTTATCCATTCATTAGCTGATGGACCTTTGGGTTGTTTCTGCTTTTTAGCTATTATGAATAATGTTGCTCTGAGCATTGGTGTGTTTTTATGTGAACGTATTTTTTTCAATTCTCTGGGGAGTGGATTTTCTAGGTCATATGGTAACTATGTTTAACATTTGGAGTAACTGCCATTCTGTTTTTCAAAGCGACTGTACCGTTTTACATTTCCACAAGCAGTATATGAGGGTACTAGTTTCTTCCCATCTTTGCCAATGCCTGGTATCTTTTGTCTTTTAAACAAAATTTTTTTTTAATGTTTATTCATTTTTTGAGAGACAGAGCACAAGCAGGGGAAGGGCAGAAAGCGAGGGAGACACAGAATCTGAAGCAGGCTCCAGGCTCTGAGCTGCCATCACAGAGCCCGACGCGGGGCTGGAACCCACAAACTGTGAGATCACGATTGAGCGTAAGTTAGCCGCTTAACCAACTGAGCCACCCAGGTCCCCCTTGTCTTTTTGATAATAGACATTCTAACAGGTGTAAGGTGATATCTCATTGTGGTTTTGATTTGCATTTCCCTGGTGATTAATGATGATGAGTACTTTTTCATGTACCTGTTGGCCTTCTGAATGTCTTTTTGAAAAAATACTTGTTCAGGTCCTTTGCCCATTTTTACATTGGGTTATTTGTTTTTGGCTAATTGAGTTGCTGGGGTTCCTATATATTTTGGATATTAGCCCCTTATTGGATATGTGGTTTACAAAGACTTTCGCCTATTCCACAGGTTGCCTTTTAATTTTGTTGATGGTTTCCTTTGCTGTGCAGAAGCTTTTTGAATTGATGTAGTCCCACCTGTTTAGTTTTGCTTTTGGTGTCATATCCAAAATATTGTTGTCAAGACCAATGTCAAGGAACTTTTTTCCTATGTTTTCTTCCAGGCGTCTTACAGTATCAGGTCTTACATTTAAGCTTTTAATCCATTTCGAGGTGATTTTTTTATAGGCTGTGAGATAGAGGTCCAATTTCATTCTTTTCCATGTAGCTGTCCACTTTTCCCTGCACCGTTTATTGAAGAGACTATCTTTTCCCATTATGAGTTCTTAGTGCCTTTGATGAAAATTTGTTGACGATATTTGGATAAGTTTATTTCTGAGCTCTACAGTCTTTTCCATTGGTCTGTGTGTCTGATTTTATGTCAGCACTATACTGTTTCAGTTACTATAGCTTTGTAATATAACTTGAGCTCATGAAATGAGATGCTTCTAGCTTTCTTCTTCTTGTTCAAGATTGCTTTAGCTATTCAGACCTTTTGTGGTTCTATACGAATTTTAGGATTATTTTTTCTCTTTCTGTGAAAAATGCCATTGGAATTTTGATAGATTGTCTCGAATCTGTACATTGCCTTGAGTAGTATATTTATTTTAGTAGTATTAATTCTTCCAATCTATGAACACATTTATTTGTGTCTTCTTCAATTTCTTTCATCAATGTCTTATAGTTTTTAGTGTACAGGTCTTTTGCCTCCTTTGCAAAATTTATTTCTGAGTATTTTATCCTTTTCTCCCCAAGCTTTTAATGTACAGTGTAATATTGGTTTCAGGAGTAGAATTTAGTGATTCATCGCTTACATACAATACCCAGTGCTCATCCCAACAAGTGCCCTCCTTAATCCCCATCACCTATTTCACCCACCCTGATGCTATTGTAAATGGGGTTGTTTTATTACTGTTTTTTTTCTTATTCACTGTTAGTGCATAGAAACACAACTGATATTTGCATGTTGATTTTGTACCCTGTCATTTTAATTTGTTTATTAGTTCTAATAATTTTTGGATAAAATTATTAGGGTTTTCTATATGTAAGGTCATGCCACCTGCAAACAGACAGTTTTTCTTCTTCCTCTCTGATTCGGATGCCTTTTATTATTTTTGCCTTGCCTAATTATTTGGGCTAGAAATTCCAGCATTATGGTGAATACAAGTGGTGACAGTGGGCATTCTTGTGTTACTTCTGATCATAGAGCAAAAGCTTTCAACTTTACACTGTGGCTTATGAGGTTAGCTATGGGCTTGTCATGTACAGCTTTTATTATGAGGTACGTTCTTTCTACACCCAGTTTCTTGAGAGTGTTTATCATGAAAAGATGCTGCGTTTTGTGAAATGCATTTTCTGCATCTATTGAGTTGATCATGTCATTCTTATTCTTCTTTTTGTTAATGTGATATATCAGAGTTATTGATTTGCCTCTGTTGAACCATCCTTGCATCCCAGAATAAATCCCACTTGATCATGATGTATAGAGCCTTTGGAAAGGCCTCCGTGGAGGAAATGGCATTTGGTTTGGGAAAAGTGGAGAGGTAAAGAAGGCAGGGAAGGGCATCCCAGCAGAGGGAGCAGCACTGAGCAAAAGCAAGGTCATCATTGTGTGCATAAGGCATGGCATGCGCACCGATTCTGCTGCAGCCTGGGGTTCCTGGTGAGTGATGATGAAAATGAGGCTAGTAAGGGAAGATAGGCAAGGGCTAAGTAACAACTCATTTAAATTCAGAGTGGAAGAAGAGAGAGGAGAAACAAGAAGGTGGGACAGCGGTTTATACTGAAAATAGAGTGAGCAATTACAAGGTGAAGTCACGTGAGGTCACTCTAGTGTGCGAGGAGGAGGAGCCCTAGCCTAGGAGCCCCGCCCCACCTCTGCCACTAACTAGCGTGACTGTGAGCAAGTCCTTGCTCAGTGGTTCAGTTTCCTCTTTGAACAGTGAGGGTATCCATGTTGAGTCGAGGCTGTTGGGAGGGTAAAAGGAGAGGGCGGAAGTGTCACTCGGGAGCCTTCTTCTTGCAGCCACACGATGAGTTGGGCCATTGTGGGCTGGGCTGGTGTTGCCTTGGGGACTGAGACGAGATTCTCTGGCCCAAGTGCTGCCTGACTGCTAATTAATGCACTATGTGGCAATAGAAAATGGAAAAATCTCCAAAAGACAGAGGAAAGGTGATAATTCAGGTCCTATGATTTGGGTTCCCAGCTTTATACTTTCTTAAAGAACGATGTGCTGAATTCTGGAGGCTGTCATTCAAAACCAGTAAGGCCGTTCTGCACTCAATTAATTTTATATGAAAGATTTTAGTGGGCCATTAATCTACTGGGAGCAGCAGTTTTTGACAAAGCACCTAAATTAAATTCTCCCAAGTTAGGGGGAAAAAGGACATTGTTTCCTTTAGTATCACTTAAATCTGAAGTTAGTTGTTCAGTTCGAATAGCAGAGCAGGCTCTGGGCTCTGAGAAGCTCTGAATATTCCAGGCAGAAATTCATTTGATTATTTCTCAACTGTGAACTTGTAGGCGTGCGGAGTTAGGTCATGTCTAGTTGCCCAGAGATTTAGAGACGAGCCAGCATGACTCGGTAAATGATACTATTTCCAAAATTTGGAACTGTGCTCTTCTTAACCCCTCTCCTCCCTCCTCGGACCGTGTGATTCTGGTGCGGCCCTTAGCTCACAAGCTGTGCTCTGCTTTGCTCCCCACTTGCCCGGGTGTGGTCAGACCCGAGGCAGAAAACGTGTGCTCAGGCCCAATATGGAATCCAATTACATTGGTTCCATTCTCTTTGCCCGTAGAAAGGAGATGGCTCTTGGGGCGCCTGGGTGGCTTAGTCGGTTAAGCGTCTGACTTTCGCTTAGGTCATGATCTCGCGGTTCGTGGGTTCTGGCCCCGCGTCGGGCTCTGTGCTGACGGCCAGCTCAGAGCCTGGAGCCTGTTTCAGTCTGTGACTCCCTCTCTCTCTGACCCTCCCCTGTTCACGCTGTCTCTCTCTCTCTCTCTCTCTCCTAGAAATAAATAAAACATTAATAAAAAAAAAAAAAAAAAGGAAAGGAGATGGCTCTGGAGACCGGGTTTCATGTGGGTGATTCTAAAGTGCTGTGTGCTCGAGACAGGGGGAAGCCGAGGGGGTTTGTGGAGATGCAGTGTGGTCTGGAGATGGGGCGGGGCTGGGAGGAAAAGGTAACACAAGAGAAGGGCCTGTTCTATCCACTCATGGGTTGGGAAGTTGTGCAGTGTCTCTGGATGTAACCGCTTCGAGCTGTTCCTCATGCTCTGAGTGCCAAATGTCTCCACATTATGCCAGCCTGAGTCTCCACGTGCGTGATTCATGTCCTGCTTGGCGTTCTCTCCCCTCTTGAATTGCTCAAGAATCCCTGGGGGCTTTCTGGTGTCCCAAAGCAGAGTCTTTTCCAGGTTTACTCTGGCCTTAAGGAACCTCTGAAGTTGCTCCTGGTGGCCACAGGGGGTCACTGTTGGCAGCCATCAAGAATTGTTAGCAGGACACGGTGGGTGGTGACCTCAGAAGACTTGGAGTCTAGGTGGAGAGAGATCTCTTGTGGCTGCGTTTAGCTGTGGGTGAGCCTCGCTTTCTTTCCCTGAGGCTCATCTCTCAGGGTTCATCATCTTGGTGCCAGATCCATCCATTGCCCAGGTGAAGGCTGCTCCGGCAGGTTGAGTCCCCAAGGGCCTCTGTGCATATCCTTCAGTGTCTGGACTTACTGTTGTCCTTTCTCAGGGGTCAGGAAGCCTCCCCGTTCCACAAAGATTTCATTTTCCCCATTAGCCCGACAAGAGCTCCTGACACTACCCAGCCCCCAACCCTACACCCCTTGTTGCCTTAAGTGGGATGGACCCTTTGTAAAGGAGGCATTGCAGTCCCCTTACCTCACAGCGAAGGCAGCAGTAACGACAACATGTGATCTGTAATGAACTTCTACTGTGTGACAGGAGCTGTCCAAGACCCTTCTACGTAGTACCTTGTTTACCTCATTTACAAAGCAATCCAAGGAGGCCCCCATCTTACAGATGAGGAAATAAGGTGGAGATATGGTAATTCAAGTTGTCCAATGTCACGTGGGACAGAAAATGGAGAAGTTAAACACAACTACCCACATATGTCATTTAAATCTTTATGGGTCCTTTTTTATATATTTTGCACATATGCATTTAATCTCATATAATTTCGTAATATATTTCTTATATATAATATGAAATAGAATATGTCCCTAATTTTCAGGGACATTATAGTATTCACCCAAGGGGTTACTACAAATAGATATTGCCTTGAAGCATTTGGTTTCTCTGTGGAAGTAACCAGATCATCTGAATTCTATAAAACACCACGTCTTTTCTATCTGGGCAGAGGTAGAGAGCACCCAAGGAACCCTGGGACATTCTCCAGAGAGGGATTTCGTGAGGAGGAACTACTTGTGATCTTCCAGAACCCCATGCCCACTGCTCCTTTCCTCCTTGAACCCCAAAGGCACCTCTACCTCAACACATGCACAGCTCAGTCCCCTACATCACCCCCAACCTGCTTCGTCACCTGGCCGTCAAAGGCAGAAGCTTGGCTGTCAGTCTGCGCTCTCCTTTTTACTCACGGTCAGTCCCCAAACTTCCCGCATTGTAAAGATTCAACGTCCTTAATATTCTTTGAATTTACACCCCTCCACCCCGTAGTCCTGGGACCATCTGAACTTTGACCCCGTTGTCTTTACCTACAGTTCTGCTTTCCCAGCCTTCATTCTTGTTCCTGTTGGCTTCATTCCCACCCCTGCTGCCAGATCAGTCTTTGAAAAGTGCAAACAGCATCCTACTCTCCTGCTAAAAAACGTTTCAGTGGCTTCCCATCACCCTTTGGTAAAGCATTATAATTAATGAGCCGGTATTTATTGGTCTGCTAAATGACCTTTTCTGTTTCTGCACCCGCACCACTTGCCTGGTCTGGAAGAGAGCTTCCCTCCAGCCATGCTGACCTGTTCCAGGAGGGAGGCTTGAGCTCCCTCTCGCCCCTGGGCCTCTGCCCCTGACCTTACTCTGCCCAGAATACCCTCTTCTTGGCCTTCTGTATTGGTTGAGTCGCACGTATCCACCAGGCGTCAGCTTAGACGTCCTTCTCCAGAGGGTTTCTCTGCCTGGATGGGTTGCCCCTTACTTGGGGCCCCACAGCACCCTGTGTTCACCCCACTGACATCTGCCAGAAAATGGTTACATCTGTACGAATCTGTGATGATCCTGCAGAGACTGCCCCCCCTCCCCGTCCCCCCTGCCCCCCCACCCCCCCACCCCACCTCGAGGTGTGGAACCCTGCCTCTCACAGGGCCTGGCCTGGCTGTATTTCTGGAGCTATATAACTCTTCTCAGATTCTGCCAGGAGGAAAAGCAACTTCTGTTGTTTCTCTTCAGGGGTAGGGAACTGAGCAGGGGCCTTGAGCACAGATAAGGACATGATTCCAGAACAGTCTGACTGTTTTGATAGCCCTTGGACAAAGGGTAATACTGTTACTATTTTTCCATGGAGGGAAAACTAAGACCCGGAGAGACAAAAACTTGTCCCTGTCTGGACAGGCAATTAGGAGCAAAGTCAAGCAACTGCCCACTTGTCTCCCCACCCCCATGCCTGGAGCAGCTGATGTTTCCAGGTCTGCTATGGGAGAGGTTGGACCCCAAAAAACGTGAGACTCCTGGTTTCTTACTGAGCAGGAGGGTGCTAGGCTGCGTGGTACTAGAAAGTGATGTCTCAGTTTTGGGGAGGTAGCCCCAGGCAGGTGCATCCCTGGGATAGGGGGTGAGAGCTGGAAGGGACCATTCCCCTTATCTGTGTGCGAGAGGACTAAGGGATAGAGGTGGGGATGAAGCTGGGTGTGCATCTAGTTGAGGGAGACCCTTAGCTCTGCTCTGGCTTCTTAATTCCCGGCCCAGTGCTCACTGAGCCAAAACGGTATGGAATGTCCATTCTGTACATGGTATAAAAAAAAAAAAAAGAAATTGTGGGAAGATATACACCGCTTTAACAGTTTTTAAGTGTACAGTTCAGTGGCATTGAGTACATTAATGTTGATATGCTGCCATTCCCACCCCCTGTTTCCAGAACTTTCTTATCATCCCAAACTGAAACTCTGTCTCCGTTAACCAGTGACTCCCTGTCCCACCCTGTCCCCAACCCCTGGAAACCAACATTGTCCTTTTTGCTGTGTATTAACTATTGTAAGTACCATACGTGGAATATCAGTGGAGTCATATGACGTCCTTTTGTGTCTGGCTTTTGCACTTAGCATAATGTTTTAAATCTTCATCCACATTGTAGGAGGTACTGGAATTCCCTCCTTTTTAAAGATTTTTTAAAATGTTTTATTATTTATTTTTGAGAGAGAGACTGAGAGTGAGTGGGAGAGGGACAGAGAGAGAGGGAGACACAGAACCAGAAGCAGGCTCCAGGCTTTGAGCTGTCAGCACAGAGCCCAACGAGGGGCTCGAACCCACAAAGAATGAGATCAGAACCTGAGCCAAAGTGGGACATTTAACCGACTAAACTATCTGGGTGCTTCAAGGAATACCCTTCTTCTTAAAGGTTTTTTTTTTTAAAGATTTATTTATTTTTGAGAGACAGAAAGAGACAGAGCATGAGCAGGAGAGGGGCAGAGAGAGGGGGAGATACAGAATCCAAAGCAGGCTCCAGGCTATGAGCTGTC
The DNA here is from genome assembly GCF_003009895.1 of Hyaena hyaena. Lineage (NCBI taxonomy): Eukaryota > Metazoa > Chordata > Mammalia > Carnivora > Hyaenidae > Hyaena > Hyaena hyaena. Next base: position 180,659 of record NW_024080809.1, on the reverse strand, counting down.
AGCACAGAGCCTGACACAGGTCTCGAACTCACAAACTGCAAGATCATGACCTGAGCCAAAGTAGGATGCTTAATAACCAGCTGAGCCACCCAGGCGCCCCTAAAGGTCTTTTTAAAGGTACACACACACACACACACACACACACACACACACACTTCATACTTCGGTTATCTGCTCTTTGATGGACATTTGGGTTGTTCCTACCTTTTGGCTATTGTGAATCCTGCTTCTATGAATTTTGTTGTACAAAAATTTGTTCGAACCTTTTGGCTATTGTGAATCCTGCTTCTATGAATTTTGTTGTACAAAAATTTGTTCGAACCCCTATTTTCAATTCTTTTGGGTATATATCCAGAAGATCGTATGGTAACCGTATGTTTAATTTTTCCGGACCTGCTCTACCAGTTTCCACAGCAGCTGCATCATTTTCCATTTCCACCAACAATGCACAAAGGTTCCACTGCCTCCATATCCTTGCCAACACTTGTTTTCTGTTTTTTTTTTTCCTAATTAAAAGAATAAGAGCCACCCCGATGTGTGTGAAGTGGTGTCTTATTGTGGTTAGTCTATCGTTTAATATCTCTCCCATCCAAGTACTAAGCAGGCCTGGCCCTGCTTAGCTTCTGAGATCAGACGAGATTAGGCGTGTTCAGGGTGGTGCGGCCATAGACTGTCTTTTAATATCTCTATTCAGCCTTTCTGAAGCCTGTCCTGAATGTTTTCACGCGGTCCCAGCCATCCATACAGTGTTTCTGTGAGATGAGCCTCAGTTTCCCGCTAGCAGAAGGAGAAAGGAGACCAGGGACCTTCCCTCGGAACTGGGAATGGCCATGACCCCCCTTCGCTCTGTGTGCCGTGCACGCCTCCCAGGGCCTGTTGGGGCGTGGGCTGTGGGAGGCAGCAGCAGGCGTCTTGCTGTGGGTCCTCGCCTCTGCAGAGGGCCCGCCAGGCCACACGGAGAGTCTCATACTCGCTGGCTCAGGGCAAAAGATGCCTGTGGCTGCTCCTAATGTGGCTGCTTCTAACGTGGCTCCTAATATCAGTTTTGGTTACTTTCGCTGCGTTAGAAGAAAAACACCCCTTGTGTTCAGGCCGACGGTTTCTGTGGCAGATTCCTGGGATACAGTCTGAATTCATTCCTGATTCTGAGAAGGAACGAAAGCAAGTCCTTGGGGTTTCAAAGTGGAATTTAGGGCAATCTGCTTGACCTGGAGAGGATTCCCTGTGATGGACCAGCAAGGCTGCCTCCTCCTGGACTGGCCAGGGACTGTTTTGGACCCAGCAACGTCCAGGCTGGTGAAAATAGACGTTTTGGCTAACACTTAACCATTGTGCTTAATATGTACCTGACGTGGTTTTAAGTGGCTCTCGATCCTCATGACAACTTTATGAGGTAGGGACTGTTATGATCTCCGTTTCACTTGGGAGGGAACGCAGGCCCAGGGCGATTAGGTAACCTGCCCAGTGTCACACAGCTGGTAAGTGGAGCTGGGGTCTCAATCCAGGCAATCGTGGCTCCAGGCTCAGACTTCGGGAGATCTGAGGAAAGGATCAAAGTCAGGGGCCTGAATTAATAAGACACTGCTTTTCCAGGACACTTCATAGTTTGTAGTGCCTTTATGTGTTTCATGTACTCTCCATGACAACTCCGTGGGGCAGACATTCGTGTCCTTTTCATTTTGACAGAGCTAGAAACTGAGGCCTGGGGCATTCAGGGGTTTTCTTAGGGAAGCTGGATGGAGTGTGCCAAGGATGTGCAGAAAAGGAAACCGGCATATGTCATTGGTGGAAATGTAAATGGAAGAGTGTGAAGCTTCCTCAGATGCTTAAAAATAGAAGTAGCCTACAATCCAGCAATCCCACTGCTGGGTATGCATCCCAAGGAAATGAAAACAAACTGTTGACGAGATGCCTGCACTCACTCCCCTGTTTGTTGCATCATTATTCACAATAGCCAAGATATGGAAACGAGTCAAGTGTCTTTCAGTGGAAGAATGGGTAAAGAACACGCGCGTGTGTGTGTTTGTATAGACACAATGCGTATACACACACTCTCTGTGTATATGTAAACACACACACACATACACACAAAGAAATGTTATCCATGAGGAAGAAAGAAATCTTGCCATTTGCAACAACATGGTTGGACCTTGAGGATAATACATGCTAAGAGAGATTAGTCAGACAGAAAGACAAATACCACGTGATATCACTTCTATGTTGAATTTAAAAAAGCGAAACTCCTAGAAATGACTAGAATGGTGGTTACCAGGGGCTGGTTGGGAGGAGAGGTTGGTCCCTTCCCACGCGGGAGATGTTGGTCAAAGGGCACAAACGTGCTACTAGAGGATGAGGAAGTTCTGGAGATCAAGTGCACAGCACAGTGGCTCCAGCGAATGCTGCTCTCGTATATACGTGAGAGCCGCTAAGAGGCTAGATCTTGAATGTTCTCACCACAAGAAAGAAACGATGATTATGAAAGGTAATGGATGTGTTCACTAACGCTAGAGCAGCATTTTACGATATATAAATGTGTCAAATCAACATGTTGTATGCCTTGAACTTACTTGTTATATGTCAATTCTATCTCAAAAACAAAAAACGAATGTAAGGAGAGAAAAAAGAAACAACCCAAGAAAGCTGTTTTGGGGCCGCCCTTGACCCCGTGTGACTCCATGTCTGTCCATTTTCCATAATCAGGGCTGGGCAGCAGGGTTGGCTTTGCTAAGGCCAAGGCAGAACTCCCGCCTGCTTTCCGCCTGTGGCCTTGGCTGTGTCCTCAGCCCTGAGAGCCGTCAGTGCCTCGGCCTTTGTGTGCTGCCCCGACTGTGTGTTCATCGCAGTCGGTCTGAGCTGACTGAGCACAGCTGAGCAGGACAGTCCACAGAGCCTAGTGGACCCCAGCGCAGAACGGGGAGGGGCCCAGAAGCCAATAGAAGCTGGCAAAGAAAGTGGGGGCAGGCGGGACACTTCTTAAGGCCTGGGGAGGGGAATTTGTCTTTTATCTTGTGTGCTGAGACTTCGAGGAAGAGAATGGCAGGCTTGTGCTGGCCTTTAGGAGGCTGGGTTTAGTCTCTGTGTTCGAATGGGTTGGGGGCCTCACCTGGCTGAGTTCCCAAAGCCCGTCTTCCGAGTGTGCCTATGACTTCCTTCCGCAGCATGTCTGTCACCAAGTGTCGTCACTATCTCTCTGGGGCTGTAAGTTCTCAAAGGTCGCTGGCTTTTGTAGGACACTAGTGTCTGTCTTTTGTTTGCTGGCCGGTGGCTGCAACGCCCGCGCCTGGGCATCCTGGCCTTGTTTGACCCTCCCGTGGCAGTGCAAGGCTGGCATCATGGCGTTCCTGGTATCCAGAACTTACAGATGAGCCAGCTGGGCACCCAACCTAGAATTCTCCCTGGGATAGTTTCTTTCTCTGGAAAACTCCCACTGACCTTCCCAGATGCTTCCTCTCCTGTGACAGCAGTTGGCTTCCTCGCAGAATATGAGAGGTGCTGTCCCTAATCCCTGACAATACTTTCTCCATCCCAGATTTCATTGTGTTAGAGATATTTATCTTATTTTCCCAGGAAGCACCTTGAGGGAAGGGTCTGGTCTCTGTTATGTCTGTACCCAGCTCAGAATTAAATCCTTAATTGGGCACAGCCATCCAAGAATAGGTATTGTGCAGTGACAGACACAAACAGTTTTGTAGGCACTGGACTATAGCCATGAGTAGAGCAGAGGAAATTCCCCACCTGCCCTTGCAGGACTCAGCCTACCGGGTCCTCTGCCTGTGACCTCCCCTTCCATGAATACTTTCTGAGGGGCAGACTTCATGTGTCCTTCTTCAGACCTGGGGCAACATTTTCTTTCAAGAGAGGGTCTTTGACAACTTGAGAGACAACTTTAGAAGGGCTTCCTTTCAGGACAAGGGCGCATTTGCCTTATGTCCTCCAAACACTAACGGAACACAGCTCTCTGATGCTGGCAGGTTGTAGGTGTTTGCTAGGCATGTGTGGACTGGATTGGAATAGAAATAGGTAAGATTTTACTCCAGGAAGGGAAGGTGACCTGCCCGGGTCCACTCGGTCACTAGTCATGCACAATTAGGACACGGCCAGCCCCAAGAGTTCTCTGCAAAAGGAACTAGAGTTTAGAGGCAGACGGGCCTGACGAGACGCATTCAGACTACAAAAGAATTGGTTTGAATTCTAGACCTTGCCCCCAACCGGTTTTGTTCCCTCTCTTGGTATCTTCCCAGCTGCAGGACTCCCTTGTCAGTATTAGAAGCAGCAACACACTGAGGCCACTTGGCTGAGACAGGGCCCTGCCCAGAGGAACACAAAAGCCTGAAAGGCTAGAGAGAGGGGCATCTGAGAGCTCCCAAAGAATCCTCTTTCTCCAACACACTTACCCATCCGCTGTCAAGGCCACCGCAACCCAGAGAAAGGGCACCAGGACCAGGGCCCCGGCGTTTCTAACATCTCACCCTGTGGGAGCAGAAAGGATGGTGCGTGGCTTCGCCGCTCACCCAGCTGGGCACGTTACTGTCCTTCCTTGGGCCTCAGTTTCCACATGAGCCACATGAGGGAGTTGGACTGGATAAATGCTCTTTTGGCTCTTTGTGGGAAGGAGCAGGGAACTCTGGTGTCAGACACACCTGGTTTTTGACTGAAGGCAGCTTGAGATGTGGGGTCTGGGTGGCGGAAAGAGCTGCATGGGTTTTAGAGCCAGCCAGACACACTTGGGTCCCAGCCCTGGCTCTGCCCCTTGTTAGCTGGTTATCTGTGGTCAAGTTATATAACCTTCTGGAGGCTGGGTTTCTTTTTTATTTCTTTTTTAAAATGTTTGTTTATTTTTGAGAGACAGAGAGAGAGAGAGACAGAACGTGAGCAGGGGAAGGGCAGACAGAGAGGGGGGAGACACAGAATCCCAAGCAGCCTCCAGGCTCTGAGCCATCAGCACAGAGCCTGATGCGAGGCTCAAACTCATGAGCCTTGAGATCATGACCTGAGCCGAAGTCGACTGCTTAACTGACTGAGCCACCCAGGTGCCCTGGAGGCTGGGTTTCTGATGTAGGAAGAATGATGGGCCCTCTTCCCTGGGTGGTTGGGGGAAGTATCTATAATGTGATATTGCAGGCAAAGCATAGAACCCAGGGCTTGGCACGGAGAAAGCTACAATCAGCGTGGGTGATGGCAGTGGTATTTGGAGATGCTGACCACCTTGACAGGTGCCCTTGAGGCTGGGCAGGTAGGCACATGGTTTGAGAAGCTGCAGAGGGAGATACATAAAGAGATGTATATTTCCATCCAAAGGTTGCTCGCTCATTCTGGAACAGAGCCGTAGGAACCGGCAGATGACCGGTTCTACCTCCACAGGGACAGGCAAGCCCCAGGCTGCTGGCCAGGGCTGGGCCTGCCCTGCCATTTCCAAGCTCTGAACCTCCATGCAGCCCATGTGGGTGAATCCAGGTGCATCATGGGACTCTGGATGACTCCCAGGGCTGTGGCCCAGTCCTGACTTGCTCAGTGTACAGCCTGGGCAGAAGGTCTGTGTAAACATGCTCTCTACCCCTTTCCAGTGCGTCGATCCAAGGCTGCCGACGAAGAGAGGAGTCGCCGAGCCCAGCGCGCCAGGGATGAGTACCGGCGCCACTCACTCCGTGCCATCCAGAAGGGCACTGTCGCTGGCCTCAGCTCCATGTTCCGAGAGCTTGGCCAGAGCCATGAGCAGGAGGCCAGACTTTACCACCACCTTCCCGGCCCTGGGCCACCGCCACCCCTTGCCGTACCTGTCAGGTGGGTCTGAGGGACTCTGCAAATGCAGCCCTGGCTCTGCCCCAACCGCTGTGAAATTTGGAGCTAGCCATTTCCCTGCTGTGGGCCTCAGTGTCCCAGTCTGTATAATGGGGCAGGAGGGGATGATGAGGAGTCTGATTGGAGATTTCTAATAGCCCCGGAGTTCTGGGAGCCTCAATGGGTCTAGGATTCCTTTGAGAATCTAAAGAAAGCTGTCTACAGTCTTCCTTCCAAAGTGTGCATATGAACATACCTCAGAATGTTTGCATATTGTCAAACTCTTCAAGGTCCACAGAGCAGGTTAAGAACTTGTCATATAAGACCTCACATGGGTTACATGTGGTCCGGCAGCTTGGAAACCGGTGTTGGCTGCTAGTTCTAACCACAGGTAGTGCTAGTGCGTCCTGGTTCTGATAGGTTTGCAGGTGAGTGTGGTTGAGTGCAGGGGTCATCTCGGAGTGCTTTGGCAAGGACATCTTAGGTGACTGCCCATGATGCCAGGACCTGCCATCAAGAGGTTGCCCGAAGCCTCTCCTTAGAGCAGCCCCCAGGTTGGTCCCCCACACCTCCATCACCACCCAGCGACTCCTGCCCCAGGGAGGGTGGGCGGTGAGTGCTTGCTGCTTTCCCGGACCGCAGTTCATCTGCAGGAAAGGCCATTCACTCCTAAATGATGGTGGCTTGTCTGAGTTTTGCTTTAGTTGGGATTTGGGATTATTCATAACCACTTTCTCCCTCTCTCTACAGCCTAGGGATTGCTGACCATGTTCGCATTTCTTCCTTTCCTTCCTTCCTTCCTTCCTTCCTTCCTTCCTTCCTTCCTTCCTTCCTTCCTTCCTTCCCTTTTCCTTTCCTTTCTCCCTCTTTCCTTCCTTGCTCTCTTTCCTTCCTCCCTCTCTCTCCCTTCCCCTCCCCTCCTCTCCTCTCCTCTCCTTGTCATTGATGATTCACAAACCAGAAAGTTTAAAGAGAAATATGGAGGGGCACCTGGGTGACTCAGTTGGCCGAGTGTCCGACTTCGGCTCAGGTTATGTTCTCACAGTTCGTGGGTTCGAGCCCCGCGTTGGGCTCTGTGCTAGCTCAGAGCCTGGAGCCTGCTTCCGATAATGTGTCTCCCTCTCTCTCTGACCCTCCCCTGCTCACGCTGCCTCTCTCTCTCTCTCTCTCAAAAATAAATAAAGCATTAAAAAAAAGTTAAAAAAAGAGAAATAGGAAAAGACTGACTTCCATGCCTGCTTCCACCTCCATGGTTTTCCCTTGCTGCGCAGGTGGGAGCCCTGTTCTTAGCTGGTGCGTGCCTGCGCAGTTCCTTTATGTAGTTGCTGACACAAAAAGTCGTAGCCCAGTCTTTTTTTGTTGTTTTTAAGAAAAGGTTGCATACTGTACACATGGTTCTGCTTTTTATATCAATTCTTAGCTATTCTTTTATTTTTATTTAGTTTTCTTTTTTGAAATATTCATTTTTAAGTAATCTCTGCCCCCACCATGGGGCTCAAACTCACAACCTGGGGATTAAGAGTCGCATGCTCCACTGACTGAGCCAACCAGTGCCTCTATTTAGTTTTTCTTCTCTTTTCTTTTTTTTGGAGTGAGAGAGAGAGAGAGAGGGTGAGATGGAGGGGCACAGAGAGAGAGAGGGAGGGAGAGAATCCCAAGTAGGCTCCAGTCTGTCAGTGGAGAGTCCGAAGTAGGGTTTGATCCTGTGACCCTGGGATCATGACCTGAGCCAAGATCAAGGGTCGGACCCTTAACACACTGAGCCACCTAGGTGCCCCTAGTTTCCCTTTTTATAGTTACATCGTATTCCACTTCATAGATGGGCTAGAAGTTAATTACCAAAAGCTGCTAGTGGCCATTAGAGCTGTTTGCAACCTTTGGTTATTACCAGCTGTGCCCTCAAAGAACAGCCTGGGAGACACTCACCCGGCACAGGGGCGGCCACAGGAGGGAGGCCAAGGAGTGGCCACTTCGGGTGCCTCGGTCTGCTGCGCCTGCAGAGGAGTTTCCTTCATGGACGCTGATGTGTATGCCCTGTGATCCTCGAGGGGAAACGTGCCTTTTCTTGCCCTCAGACATCGCCTCCTGTCTTCTTTCCATTCCCACCTGTGTGGCTTTTTTCGAAGTAAGTGATAACAGTTCTCTCGGGGGAAAAGGAGTAACAGCTGGTACGTTATAATCTGCAGAGCGCCTTCAAGCACCTGGACTCATATAGTCGTCTCCACCGGCATGAGTGTGGGCATCGTGCTCATTCATCCTCCCAGGGGCCTTCCCTCCGCTCCCCTCCTCCTTCCCTCCCCCTCCCGCCCTTACTTTCCTCACCCCTGCTCTCCTCTCCGCAGGACTTGGGCGCGCCCACTGCGACCCGTCTCCAGGGAAATCATAGTCCGCTGGTTTAAGGAGGAGCAGCTGCCCCGCCGGGCCGGCTTTGAGAGGAACACCAGATCCATTGCCCCCTGGTTCCACGGTAGGATGGCTTCCCGGGCCCCCAAGGCAGATAATTTCCACATGTCCTCCTCTCTCTGGGGTTGGCAGGAGGTCCTGAAGGACTGCGGTCATCGGGCCTGTGGAGGACTTTGGACTCTGCCGTCCCCACAAAGACTGGCCAGTCTCCCAGGGTTAAGGGGTGGCTCTCCTGCGTTGCCTGCGTGGGAGGTCCCATGGCTGTCCTCTGGAATGTGCTGAGTTCAAGGTGCAGGTTGTGATTTCCCCGGGGCCTGAGCTGAATTACTGAGTGGCCTTCATCAAGTCCCTTAGGGACGAAGGCAGACATCTCCGAGCAGGAGTGGAGGACACTGGAGGCACCAGGGATTAGAATGTGCATTCCCCTCTCTCTGCTGGGGAGGGATGACACGATCTTGCATGCCACTTTCACTCACAGACTCCTGGACCACCAGGGGCTCCTCGGAGGTGCCTTCTCAATACACCCAACACAGTGAGCTCTCAGTGCACCACGAGCTCCTGGGAGGCAGGGCCCACATCTCGTTGTCTAAGCCTGCATCCTGGATCCTGTCCAGAGGCTGGCACACAGCAGGCTCTGAACACATGCTTGTTGATGAGATGACAGAATGGCTGAAGAGGTCAGAGTCACCCAAACATAGAACATGAGAGCTGGAAGGCTCCCTGGAAGTAAATTCCTCCTTTTGCAGATAAGGAAACAGATCCAAATCGGGGAGGAAGTTTGCATAATGTCACCAGCAGACTTGTAAAGCTCAAGAGTAATTCTCAAGCTCTTGACCCCTTGTCCAGTGGTCTGAACGTGTAAGAGGCCTCCAACAGGGAAACAGGATTGTGGTGTTAGTAGAGCCTCGGTACAGTGAAATCAGAGTGGCTACTGGCCTTCAGACTCCTCTGTATCAGTTAGCTATTGCTACATAACAAATCACCACCAAACTCAGTAGCTGAAAACAAATAAGCATTTATTATTTATTCATAGGTTTTTTAAATGTTTATTTATTTCTGAGAGAGAGAGAGACACAGAATCTGAAACAGGCTCCAGGCTCTGAGCTGTCAGCACAGAGCCCGATGCAGGCTGCAACCCACAAGCCATGAGATCATGACCTGAGCTGAAGTCGGATGCTTAACTGACAGCCACCCAGGGCTCCCCCAGTTTATTCATAAGTTTCTGAATTAACTAGGCAGTTCTAGAATGGGCCAGCCTCATGATCTGAGCTGAGCTTGCTTATGGGCCTGCAGACAGCAGGCTGGCTTATCCAGGATAGGCTTGACTGAGACATCTCTCTGCTCCATACGGTCTCTTATTCTCCAGCAGCCTGGCCAGACCATCAGGTTTCTCTGGATAAGTTGTCGCCAGGCCTTGCTCTCCGAGTCTTCCCTCCCTCATCAGCACTGAGCCCAGGTTGGCCTGAGGGCTCCTCTGGTCAGAATTGATCTCCCCTGCCATAGTTAGCATCCCTCGGACCCTTACTTGCCTTTGTTGCACTTCTGCCTGCTTCCTGGGGGCGTGGCCGGCCCCGCCTTGGCCTTGCCATGTGAACTACCCACCTGCTTCCTGGCCAGCTTCCAGGTGTTCTCAGTTCCATCCGGATGTAGAGATGACCCCAGCATCATAATGGGTACTAGAGACCATGGGATCCTAAGGGCTACTGGGGAGGCCCTCACAGGCCGGCCGTGGGTGTGGCTTCAGCTCCAGGAATGGCAGCTAAAGGGAAACCATGCAGACATCATTCAGGGGTGAGCAAGGCCATGCACGCCTTCATCCCCATCTTCAAGAGCCCCAAGAGTTTGTGAACTCCTAAGTGTAGGCAGTAGCAACGTTACAGATGGGATGACATGTGGCATTGTTCAGGGACTGGCCCAGGTCATAAAGGTCACAGAGGCACCATCCAGTTGATGCAAGATTGTCTTCACTGGCCTGCTTGTTTCACTCTGGCCGCTCTATAATTTATCATTCACACAGCATCCTGAGAATGTTTTAAATAGAAGTCAGATCCTGTCACTCCCTTGCTTAATAATACCCACTGCTCACTTCCCTTTATACTTGCAATGAACTTCAAACTTTATGCTGGGGCCTGCAAGGCCCCAGTTGATGGGTCTTGACTCCTGCTTCAGCCTCATACCACAATTCTCCCCTTGTCCACCATGCTTCCACGGCTCTGGCATTTTTCTTCTTCAGACAAGCCATCTTCTTTTCTACCCCAGGCCCTTTGCACTTGTCTTTAATCTGGTTGGTATTGCTCTTTCCCTAGCTTTTTCGCATGGGTGATGCATTCTTATTTCTCATCTCAAATATCCCCTTTCTGGAAAGGCCCTTTCCTGAATCTTTACCTAAAGCAGCCTTTGTCAGTTTCTCTCACTTTACTACACTTATCTCTCTAAGAGTGCTCACCAAGGGCTCCTGGGTGGCTTAGTCACTTACGCATGTGACTCTTGATTTCAGCTTAGGTCATGATCTCACTATTTGTGAGTTTGAGCTCCGCATCAGGCTCTGCTTCGATGGCACAGAGCTGCCCGGGATTCTCTGTCTCCATCTCTCTCTCCCTTTCTCTGTCTCTGAATAAATAAATAAACATTACAAAAAGAAGAATGCTCACCCAACTGATATTTATCTTGTCTGCTTTCGTCTGTTCTCCTACCTGAACATAAGCCTGTGAAACTAAGGACCTTATTCATTTTCCCCAGATGTCTACCATAGTAAGTGTCCAGGGGAAGAATGGATGAAGTGGAATTGTCAGAGTAGATCCCAGTCTTTCTGGTCGCAGTGAACAGCCATTGCTTCTGTGCACTGGGCCCTGGTGGGTGCATGGGTCCCCTCAGGGTCTGATGAGTGATGATAAGCTGGAGCCATCTGCTTGTAGATCCCCTCCTTCTCCGGACTTCCACTTATCCAACAGAAGTATGGAGAGGCTCTTTATGGCCCAAAAAGAAGGGAGTCAACATTCACTGGTGACTGAACCACACATCCTCGAAGCCGGTCCTGGGGGACACCCTGCCTCTCACTCCCAGTTACGCGTCCCTGTAGCCCTAAGAGCTTCCATTTGAATCGTTGCTTTCCTTGTCATCCATCCATTAGAATCATGGCGGCACAACAGTAGCCTCTCCGGCTCCTGCATAGAGCAGCTCAGGAGTTCTGTGGAGATGGGGTTTGCAGGGGCCCCGACTGCGTTGGCCTCCCTGTGGCCGCCAGCGGAGAAGGCACAGCCGAGGGCCTCACGTTGATCTCTAGCTTTATTTTCTCTCCTGTTGGAAAAAAAAATGTAATTTTTATATTGTCACAAAACAAACAGAACCATGATTTAAGTCTCGTCATTTATGGAACTGATTTCATGTTCTTTTGACAGTTCTATCATAAAGCATGTGAGAAAGTTGCTAATACACAGACGAGGGCTATTTAGTGACAGAGTTTTTATTGATCTGTGACTGAATGAAAGAAAAAGGCTCATGCACAGAGGGTGACCGACCGCCTTGGCTTGGAAAGGACCGCGTCGTATTCTCAGATGATATCTTTTCCTCCGTCTCAGTGTTCAAATGTTCCATCATCTTTTATGGATTGGTGGTGATAGTAAGCAGTAGTTATTTTCATATATTGCCTTTGCTCAGAAGAGCAAAAAAGGCAGCAGCTCCATCTTGGTTTCCAAACTCTTGGGAGTAACTTTGCTCATACCTAAAATCCCAAAGTCTGGAACTGCCGGTATGGTCCAGCTTCTGCCCCAACGTAGGCATTCCCTGACAGCTTCTCTGAGAGCCTCCCCCATACCGACCCTTCCAGAGAAGGAGCTACTGTCCATACCATGCACAGACAGCCTGCACCCAATTAATTCTTGCCATAGGTTGGCCGAGAGCTCTACTGATCTTGGCTGGACATCTTAGCGGGGGGGGGGGCTCCCTCCCTGTATCTCCCATGCTCCTCCTGGGGGCCAGCGGGCTAGCCCAGGCACGCTCTCCTCAGGGACCAGAGACCAGGTGGCATTCTAGGCCTGTGAATCTGGTCTTTGAAGCAGGACACTATTGCTTTCACCTCACGCCGCTGGCCGCGTTATGTCCCAGGGCTCAGGGGTGGGAGAATGTATTCTACTCCTTTCCTGTGAGGAAGACAAGGAGGGGAAGAAAATTTGAGTCAATAATGTCATCTGTTACAATCCCAATATAAATCTTTTCTTGGTAAAACAATTCTAGCTAATTTAGCTAGATTTTAGATGCAGGTTAAAAATGACCACTGTGGGGGCGCCTGGATGGCTCAGCTGGTTAAGCACCCGACTTTGGCTCAGGTCATGATCTCACAGTTCGTGGGTTCGAGCCCTGCGTTGGGCTCTGTGCTGACAGCTGAGCCTGGAGCCTGCTTCTAATTCTGTGTCTCCCTCTCTCTCTGACCCTCCCCTGCTCATGCTCTGTCTCTCTCTGTCTCAAAAATAAATAAATTGTAACAAAAAAAAAAAAATGACGACTGTGACTTCTAGTTCCTTCCCTTCCATCAAGCACATTTGGACGTGGTGTGGGGTATACCCCAAAGAGCTACGTGGACAAGGAGCCTGAAGATATGGGGCCCACTCTAGAACCCTGCAGCTCTGTGGCCTTGGACATGCCCTTTATTTATTTATTTATTTATTTATAAAAAGTGTTTATTTTTGTGAGAGAGAGAGTGAGAGCACGAGAGGAAAAGGGGCAGAGAGAGAGGGAGACACAGAATGGGGAGCAGGTTCGAGGCTCTGAACTGTCCGCACAGAGCCTGACGCGGAGCTTGAACTCACGAACCACGAGATCATGACCTGAGCCGAAGTCAGATGCTTAACCCACTGAGCCACCCAGGAACCCCTGGGCATGTCCTTTAAATGCCCATCTGTGAAATGGGGATTTTCACATTGATTTCTCAGGACTTCGGGAGACAAAGCCAACAAACGTGCTTTGTCTGCCCTAGTGAGTCCCGTCGCCCCAGCGAGCCCTGTCTGTGTGAGTGCTGGTGTCTCTCAGAGTCTGAGGTGGGTCATCAGAGACTCCACCCCCTCTGGGAAACACAGTATATGTGGGGGTGGGGGAGGGCTCAGAACAATAGGGGGAGGGGTGAGACCTGGCTTCCTGTTGGGACCAAGAGGTTCTCAATGGTCTCTGTTAAAAAGAGCAAGTGGTAAAGTTATTCCTTCGCCCTCCTTTGTTCATTGTTATGTTCCAGGGATTGTAAGAGAGACGTGTAGCTCTACAGAAATACTCCTGAGAAAAGCTACCGCATATGAGCTTGGCTTTGGGGGGAAAATTCTATTTTTGGACTTCAGCATGTATCTAAAATTATTAAGAACATCCTCTGTCTGAACAGTGGCTCAGTCAGACCCCATTTCTCTTCCTGTGCTTTACTTGTAGAAATGCAGTCACAGCGTTATCCACGGTGCGTTGTCGTGGTAGCGGCCCACTGGCGTCTTGCAGGCTGACCGTAGGGCTTGGCGGGGAATAGGCAGTGGCTGATGCAGTTGGTAACCTGTTCCCACGAGACCCTGCTCAGGGCCTGGGAGTGGATCGTGAGCATAGCCTCACCTGCATGCGGGCTGTTATCATCACGCCTTTTCTGACCTTCACCAGGGAGGAGGAATTCCCCATCTGCATAGACAGCAGGTGCAGTCTGCAGGCTCCCAGCCTTTGACGGTGGCTTTCCACGCAAAGCTTGAGCTCCTGAACAGAATGGACACTGCTTCCTACCTTTCCACACTGCGACTTCAGAACATATTTAGAGGGGAGGAATGCTGAAGTTCCCAGAGCCGCGAGATTCTAGAATGGTCCCAAACCTTTCGACTCTGTTCACCTTACACTTTTTTGTAAAATTATTATTTTTAATGTTTATTTATTTTTTGAGAGAGAGAGAGAGAGAGAGAGAGAGAGACGGAGTGCACGTGAGGGAGGGGCAGAGAGAAGAAGACACAGAATCCGAAGCAGGCTCCAGGCTCTGAGCTGTCAGCACAGAGCCCGACGCGGGGCTCGAACTCATGAGCTATGAGATCATGACCTGAGCTGAAGTCAGACACTTAGCCAAATGGAGCCACCCAGGCGCCCCTACCTTCCTCTTGATTACAATGCATCCAAAAGTATTTGGGGGGAAGGGAAGGAAATAGACGTCATTGTCATGTGTAGCAATTACCTGGGGGAATGTTTGTCCTGGAAGAGAGAAACCGTGGTGTGGGACGGATGGGGGAACAGAGCCACCACTTCTCAATCTCAAATTCTGTCTTGAGAAGCAGGGATTATTAAAGAGGATCCAATCAGAGCTGTGGGCTAGGCGTTCGGAAGAGATGCGTCTCACTCAGTACAGGAAAGAACTCTTTGGTGTTTTGGTGGCTTCGGCTCACCACGGGGCAGTCTGGGTGGCTAGCGGACTCACCCAATGGGAGAAGGAGGACCTTCAAGCCTCCGTCCTTTGTGTCTGGGATACGGTGTGATTCTGAGTGCATGCTCTGCAGGCATCACTCTGAAGCTCCAGAGGTTTCTCCGGCGGTTGGGAGCATTGGACACTATGGTCAGGGCACGGGGCTGGCCCCTAGTGGGCGCCGGGGAGTCTGCCGGCTGAGGATGACGCACAGGAGCGGAACAAGGCATAGGGCTTCTGGATCTTGGTCTTGCCTACTCCATTTTGGCGGTCCCTTAAATACACTGTTACCAATGGAGGGAGATCGGGGCATAAGAATGTTCCCTCTTGATTCACTATCTCTTACTGTGTATTCATGCAAACCTCTTTGAGATGCTGCCTGGGTTCTTTATGTTTAAATCTCACCCCTGCTCAATCTGTGACCTTGTGGAGTGGAGATGCCACTGGTCTCCTGGCCCAGCTAGAGGGAAATCCGGCAATGCCCTGTTTAGCTTTTGGGATCACTCTCGGAAACTAGCATTTCTGGGGCCGAGGTGGAGAGAGTGGACCGGCTCAGGTCCTGTCCTTGGTGTTCAAAATCAGTGGGGGGACAGGGAATGGTGGTGAGGTTTTGGAACCTGTAGTCAGAATGAGAGACTTGGGCTGTGGACCCAGCTGTGCACCCAGACCCTAAATCCATGTTAAGCTTAGAATAGCTGAAGACACGGGCAGATGCAGAAAATAGTAATAACCACTGTGTAGTGGGGTTATGAGGATTAAATGTATAATATTTATAAAGTATTTAGAACATTCCTGGCATACAATAAATCCTTCCATTTGTTACGTGGAATAAATAAATGTGGCAGCCTCTGGAGATGCATATCAGAATTTGAATATGTAAATGGTGGCCTCACACCCTGAGGCTGTGCTACTGCTGTCACTTGGAAGTAAAAAAAAAAAAAGGTGACATCAAATGACTGCAGAAAAGGAAGATGGTACTTATTTAGCCTTCCCACCCCCAAAAAAGCGTAAGTCTGAATTTTCCTACACGTTAAGAATAAAATCCCCCTCTTGAAATGGTTTCTGAAAGCTGTGAGGGTAACACACAGGTCATTTGCGGGATGGTTGGCTTGTCACAGATCCATCATGTCAAAGTTAGATTGCAAGTTTTCCTCTGCCGAGCAGAATGTGGAATGGAAATTTTCTACCAACTCGGATCCCAAATGCAAACATTTCTAAAGAGGAAAAAAGTGGGTCAGTTGACCTACTTTCCTCTTAAGTTCTTTCTTAAGCTGTTCCAACTAAGAAATAAAGGAATCTTTCTCCTTCTTTTAAAAAAAAAAATTGTATGCTGGCTGTAAAGTCTCTTAAAAAAAGGATTACAAAGAAGAGCGACATTATTTTTTGCTTTAGAAAAGCATAGATTGTAATGGTATCTTCAAGATCTTAACTCTTTTGGGCATCGGTATTTCTGTATTTTGGATTTCCGCCTTTTGTGTCTTGTCTACCTCACACTTTTATTTTGGTTGTTTTGCTGTGATCTTTACTTTCTGGCCCACAGGTGGGGGTGACTAAAATGTGTGGGAAGGGACAGGGCTAGGGGACCTAGTTGTTTTGAGAGGACTGAAATTTTATTTTCTATCTGGATTTTAAAAAGTAACAATAAACCATGGTTTCTGTTGAGGCCGATTTAATATTCTTCTGACAGTGCTATCGTATTTCTGGTGTTCACGGAAGATCCCTCCTATCTTCCTAACTCTGGGAAGTTCCTATCATAGGCTAGACCCTTCTTCAACTCCAGAAAGCTGTTTTGGAGCTTTCTCTGTTCCGGGCTCTGGAGTCTAGTTTCCCACCTGTTTCCAGCCCCAAGTCCATCCCAGCCCTGGCACCCAGGGCCCCAGATCATGTGACACCGTTGGCCTCACATTTTCCTGAGGGCAGGAAAGGGGTTGAGAAGGAACATTTAGAGTGAGGGCCACAGCAGCTGCTGTCTTGAAACCCCTCACCTGTGAGAGCCCTCAAGGTCAGGACATGGAGCACATGGTGAAAATCACAAGGTGCTGACTTTGATTCAGTCTGATGAACTCTTTAGCAGTTAGCTGTCCGGAGATGGAATAAGCCATCTCTGGGAGTCGCAAGCACCCACTGTTGGCGGGGTAAACAGAGGCCAGACAGCCCTTTAGTCGAAACAGTGAGCCTGTGGATTGTCGGGTCTGATGGGGATTAGGTCAGATCGCATGACTCCCCCCTCCCCCACCTGCCCACCATGAGTTATTCCCTCTCTGCTTATCTGAGAAACCAATACGGTGGCTTTGACATTTGCTGGAGAATAAAGTCAAGCCTCAACTACAATAGTGGTTGAGAAGACTTTCTGGAAACGAAGACTCATTCATATTTATGCCTGATTATTAAAAGTTTATCAGACTCAAATCACCTTCTGTCTAGTAATTAAGTTCTTTTCTAGGTTTACACGCCCGAGCATTTGCTTACAGGTTTTATTTCAAACCAGGACACTGCTTTTGGGTGTTGAGAATCACACTCTTGTCTCCCCAGCCTCCAGGGGTGCACCGTGCAGGAGGGTGGCCCCTGCCCCTGCGGCAGCCTAGGAGAGCTTCCTGGAGGAGAACGGCATGGCTTGCGCACGCAATCAGTGTACGGTTTCTCCTGTTATCGGCACAGATGTGCCGCCCCTGCGGACAGTGGGGCATTACCAACATTTGTGCAGGCGTCCGTGTCCAGAGGAAATGCAGTTCCTTTACTTTTCTACGTTTTCTCCCATATCCTGAACCTCGTACCAGCTCCTTTTCCTTTCTGGGGACTAGGGGAGAAATAAACTCTAGTCCGTGTTGCTTAACTTTGTCCTGTTCAGTGGAGTGGCCTTCTTAGTGAGCCTGTCCTTTTTGGGGAGACTAGGTCTTTGGGGCTTTCTCCCCCTACTCCCTTGCTTTCTGCAAAAGGGCATTGGCTTATTTGGGGCTTCTCTCCAGTGTGAGGAGGTGGGAAGGGCAGGGCTGCCGTGGAGCTGTTCAGACTTCGTCTTGCAGGAGGGTTTGTGGCTGAGGGGACCAGAGAGGCTGACATCTGGGTGACTGTTTCCAAACTCTGTACCCTGTCCGTCTGGAGTGCACCGAAGTCCTGCTTGGATTGGTGACACCCCTGGAAAGAGGCCCTTTTTTTAAAGTTTATTTATTTTGAGAGAGAGAGAGAGAGTGCAGGGATGGGGCAGATAGAGAGGGAGAGAGAGAATCTCAAGCAGGCTCTGCGCTGTCAGCACATGAGATGGTGACCTGAGCTGAAACCAAGAGTCGGGTGCTTAACCGACTGAGCCGCCCGGGTGCCCCTGGAAAGGGGGCCCTTCACCTTGTACTGGTGTCAGGTGCGTGCCCACTCGCTGCTGTCCACAGGGGTGTGGTTGGTTGGCTTCCCCTATGGGGTCAGGCTGGCTTTTATGTTCTAACGGACCATTTGTTAAATTTTCCCTTTGCGCTGTCCGTGGCAGGTGAGCCATGAATAGCCAGTGTTGCATTTATTCCTCTGGAAGAGGTAGTAATACTGGCAGGCACACAGTGTTTACAGCGTGCCCGATTCTCGCTCACGGTCGTTAACTTATATAATCCTCGTAACGTCACTGTGTGCTTCCTGCTGGCAGCAGCCTCATTTCACAGAGGAGGAAGCTGAGGCCCAGAGAACGGAGGCCACATGCGTGAGGCTAACTGTTCGTAAGTGGGGGCAGTGGGGCTCGAACCCCGGTGGTCCGGCTCTAGTGTCCATGCTCCTATGATGCAAAACAGCCTTGTTGCCATCTCACCGTTAAGTAACTGCCATGGGGCGTGCAGTACTCAGGGAGCAGTTCCTTCCCAGCCCAGAATGTGTCCTTGAGGAGGAAGAGATGGGTCTTCCATTAGGAGACACCTGTGTCTCTGGGTCATGCCTTATGCTTGGCGGAGGCACGTGCTTGCTGTTTCCTAGACCTCCCTCCCGCAGAATTCCTGAAGGGTGCCCTCCACGTGCCATATGGTCTGCAAAGTCCTCCTGCAGTAAATGGAGTGAAACAGAATTGTCGGTGTTGGGAATTGTCTAGTTACCTGGGCTGGGGCTCGAAGAGGAGGCGGGCTCCCTGAGCAAGGCATTTGCATAATTAACTTCCTGGTTGTTAATATTACACTTCTGTTGTGTGCTGGGCACTATGCTAAGTGCAGGGCCTGTGGTGGTGAATGAAACTGACCACTTCCCTACCCTCATGGACCTTATATTCATTTCCAAGTAACAGAAAAAAAAAATCAAACTGGTAGCATCAAAAAGAGGAATTATTTGCTCATATGACTGAAAAATCCAAAGGTAGGTCTAGCTTCAGGCTTTGCTGGATCCAGGGAGCTTGAGTTTTCAGCACCTGGCCTCTCTCCCTCTCTCAGCTCTGCTGCTCTGCATGTTGTTTTCATTCCCAAGGGGTGCGTCAGCTTGTGGTTGCATGCCCGCTTTTGCTTAGTTTGAAAGCCAACAGACACGGGGCGTGGTTTTCTAACACTCTGAACACTAGTCCCCATATCCTGCCTTGTTGGGTCTGCTGTGGCCACAAGCTCACTCCTGACTCCAGTCCCTATGGCCAGAAGCACGAGACCTCTGATTGGCGAAGCTTGAGTTACATGACCATACCTGGCCCGGGAGAGAGGCCATCCCATTGCAGCTGCACAGACATGAATGAGAGGGTGTGGCTTTCTAAAAGAAGGTCCACGTTCCCTTGCTAGATGAAGGGCAACTGGTCCTGAGTGGGCAAGACCGATGGATGTCTATCATAGAGAGGAAAAAAAATTTCCTCTGAACTAGTGAAATTGTCAGTCTCGTCAGCAAGACTGGCATGAATCAAATAATAGGTGTAGACTTCCAGTTAAAGTTAGTGCTACACGGGGGCGCCTGGGTGGCTCAGTCGGTTAAGCGTCCGACTTCAGCTCAGGTCATGATCTCATGGTTTGTGGGTTCGAGCCCTGCATCGGGCTCTGTGCTGACAGCTCAGAGCCCGGAGCCTGTTTTGGGTTCTGTGTCTCCCTCTCTCTCTGCCCCTCCCCAGCTCGTGCTCTGTCTCTGTCTCAAAAATAAACGTTAAAAAAAAAAAAAGTTAAGAAAAAAAGTTAGTGCTACACGGGATCCTTGGGTAGCCAATTTCGCAAGTCACTTTGCAGGGTGGTTGCAACCCTCTGTCACCAACAGTGGCTTAGTGATTTGAACCTGGTATGTCAGCTTGGAGCAGACAGTTGTGGGCATGGGATACTGTCTCTTGCATGGTTATATCTGGAACCAAGAAGCTTCGTCCGCTGAAACCCTTGTCTCAGCAGTTAGCTATGGTTACATTTCATTTGGAGTTATAAAAAATGAAGGCATGTGAGCTCGTTCATCATGATCTCTGTGGCTTTAGGATGCTTTAAGAAACTGTTGAGAATGAAGAGCATAATAATTCCAGCCTCTTTAATGATCCCGTCCGGAAAGGATGGCAGTAAGAAAGGAAAGTCACAAAAATGAATGAGAAATAGCGAACCGGTCATGGAGGAGCGGGGGGCCGGTGAGGCGTAGCCATAGTGAAAGGTCCAAGAAATATGCACGTCAGATAAATTGAGACCCATAAAAAGTAAACCTGTCGTGTCTGGCCCACCTACATTTCTTTCTTTTCAGAGAGAAATCCTAACAGAGAAATAAAAGGAGTTCATTTGGTTACTCAGGTTCAATTCAGAGCTAAGGATTTCAGGGACTGGGCCTGGAGGTGGAGGAGGAGCTGGGAACTGAATCCTGGCTCAGCCTTAGAATTTGCTAACGCGGATTTTTAGGTCCCCGAGCATCTTTTGAAGGTGTGCCTTCCCTTTCCTGGAGCTGCTGCAGTTAGCACCGATGGGATAATATTTTGATAGCAACTTGAAGTTGTTGATGGTGTTTGAGAGCATCTGCATGGGATGCAGGGAGATGATTAGGTGAGGCATCGAGAAGAAGACACCGGGATATGTGCTCCCTATGAGAAAGGAGTCAGGAGTTGCTGGCTGCAATTGCAGGGCGCTGGGTGCCCACACCTGCCTGCCTGCCTGCAATATTAATGTGTGGGTATTAAGACAGGGAGAGCAAGTGTTCTTTTAAGCCTTGACTTCTTTTTTTATTTTTATTTTATTAAAAATTTTTAATGTTTTATTTCTTTCTGAGAGAGACAGCATGAGCAGGGGAGGGTCAGAATCTGAGGGAGACACAGAATCTGAAACAGGCTCCAGGCTCTGAGCTGGCTGTCAGCACAGAGCCTGATGTGGGGCTCGAACCCACGAACCGTGAGATCATGACCTGAGCCGAAGTCGGATTCTTAACGAACTGAGCCACCCAGGCTCCCCAAGCCTTAACTTCTTGGCTGGACCTCTCCCCCCTCCTGTGTTCCTAGCTTCTCAACTGGCACGGGGCAGCTGCCCTGGAAGGCTTAGGTCCCCTGACCTTGGCCCTGGCTTTTTTCTGCAGAGGCCCAGCAGAGGGCGCTGTAGTTGCCTTTGATGCCCCGCTCCCAGAGGCGCCCTGGACTATTTTGCTATAACTTTTGTTTTTGCTAATTAGACATCTGTCCAGTCTGTCTCCATGTCAGTGGTTCTCAACTTACCAGGGGTGATTGTGCCCCAGGGGACAGTTGGTGTCTGAAGACATATTGGGTTGTCACAACTGTGAGGTGCTGTTGGCATCTAGCAGGTAGAGGTCAGGGAAGCTGCTATTACTCCCTATGATGGATTCCGCAGACCCTTTTCTGGCTCGAAATGCCAACAGTGCCAGGTTGAGAAACCCTGGTCTACCTCTAGATTTATATCTACATCTCCATCAAACTTTTTAACTGTTGTTAGAAAGACCTACAAGTGTTACTTCTTGTTTACTTCTTTTTCTAAATGATCTTACCTTGTCAGGACCTCAGTTCTGCTAATGTCTGAGAAATAACCCTTAAAATTTCCGGTTCCTCTGGTTTCAGAGTATCTTTCAGTTTTACTTTCTAGCAAATATTCGACCTTAATTTGAAACTCAAAGTTCTGCTTCTCCCTTCTCGCGGGGTCCCTCTAACATCACTCCTTTTCCCCGAGCAGTGCCTGAGGGTAAGGGGGGCTTGTGGCTTGGGAGTGGGCCAAACAAAGGCCTTGGTTGGTCGCTCATTTCTGGACTTTGTTCTCTGCTTTTAGGGGTCCCCTTCCCCAAACTTGACTTGGCTGTATCTTAACTCTTGCTGGGGCTTCTGAATTTTAACAACTACGATAAATTAGCTGTTGGTGAAGACACCCCCACCCCAAAGCCTAAGTTCTGGGGTCACCTTGCCTCTTTTCTGGGCTATGCTCTTTTTTTTTTTAAGTTGATTTTATTTTGAGAGAGGGAGAGAGAGTGTGGGGGCAAGTGGGGAAGGGGCAGAGAAAGAAGGAGAGAGAGACCAGCCCAAGCAGGCTCTGCACTGTCAGTGCACAGCCTGACTGCGGGCTGGAGCTCACCAACCCAGAGATCATGACCTGAGCTGAAGTCTGATGCTCAATGGACTGAGCCACCCAAGTGCCTCTGGGCTATACTCCTAATGATGATTATTTATCAAAAATCCCTAAGTCCTAAAGGTTCGCTTCACTGGCTGCATCTTCCCTCTCTTGTCCTCATAGTTTATGATCATTATGGAAAGGAACAAGACTGTCCCTTATTTGTTTATTTTCTTACTCTCCTTTATTTTCCGCTCACATTCCCATTCCTCCTCCATAAACAGCCATTCTGATAATACTGTGTATCTGTTCAAAGGGTTCTTGTATATATATTGTATATATATCACCCAATGGAAGTTACTCTGCTCCTTATTTTCTTTTTCTTCTTATGGTAGCATTGACCTTGGTGCTTTTCTGTAGCTAGTTTTTATATGAAATTAGTTTGCCTGAACATTTCGAGTGAAACAAGGGCCAGGAGAGTTGTTTGTTCTTACAGAGCCGCCTGTTCTATTATTTTTGTGAAGTGTTCACAAATAGGGCAGCTTGCTTCCCCGGGGTAGCTCCGCTCTGCTCCCCTCCCCCCACGCGAGTCTGGACTTGCTCCTTCTTTCCTTTCTTTTCTCCTACCTGGCTCGATTTTGATGCCACGCTCAGTGGTCCCAGGTGGCTCTGGGGGGTGTCCCGATGGGCCTCTCGCACGTCCCCAAGATTGTGGAAGGCAAATCCTTCCCAAGTTTCGGCTGCTGCTCTTAGGCTAGCCTCCTGCTTTGCAGTGAGTTCCTGTTGACTGCTCTCAGGTCCATTGGTCACGCTTGCTTCTTTCTTCTTCCTGTGGAAACACCTGGCACCACGAAGGTCTTGTACTGATTATTTGTTCCCACCACCATTTGTGTGTGGGGTCCGTGAGACTACCTTGCTACCTGGCTCTGTTGTAAACATAGTCCATGGACTTTTGGGTTTGTTCTTTACTTGTTCTGCTTGTTCTTATTTGGGGATTTGCAGATTGGAAATGATGTTGCTGCCACGACAGATTCTACCTTTTCCTACCCAGCGCGTAAGTACATTTAGCTGAAGGCTAAGGTGCTCTAGTATCGTTCTTGCCTCTCACTCTGTCTCATCAAGCTTATGTTATAAGAGCCACGCTGTTCCTATCCCTGGTCTGTTATTTCTAATTGCTGCACGGTATTCCTCAGGGTGAATCTACCTGGTTTTGCTCATCTGCTCTCCAAGTCATGGATACCCTGATTGCCCCCAACTTTCCAGCACCACAGATCAATCTAAGAACCAATTACATCTATTGCGCTAGACCCTTATGGACCTGTGTGATGATTTCTTTAGAATATATCTCAGTAATGGGATGGTTGGGCCAGAGGGTGTACATGCAGTTAATTTGATTCGGGGTACCAGCGGCTCTCCAGAAGGCTGATCCGCCGCTGTTGCCGGCAGCCATATATAAGAGTTGCTTGACCCTCGTGTTCCAAACCCCACACCAGAATGCAGCAGACGTCCTTGGGCCCCTCCACGATTCACGGGAACTTGGGAAGACTGGCAGACATCATCATCAGGCTTTTCTGTCTCCTAATACATCATTCTGCCTGAACTGTGTCTACATCATACAGGCAAAATTGGGGGGACAGGACTCTTTCTACTTTCTCAATACCTGTGGAGTGTGGGGTACAGGAATACGAGTGGGGGCCTCTCTTTAGTCCTTTCTACCCTCTGTCCCACCCCAGCCCACGAAAAGCTCTTTCCTGTCTGGCAGGGACTTCTCCCTGGACCTAACCTATGTCCTCTCTAGAGTAGGTCAGGAAAATTGTGTTCAGACCTCCAAATATTACTCTAAGCGTACAGGGAGTTTCTAGAATGTAAGAGTCACTTTTTACATCTTTGCCAATCCTGGCTTGCAAGACTGTTTACACTCTAGCTCAGTGAGTCTCAAACCTGGCTGCATATATGGATTACCCGGGAAGGTTGTCAACATGAATGATGCTTGTTGTACCCAAAATGAATGACATGAGACTTGGTCAGAGCGGACCAGGGCAGAGAACCATGTGCTAGAGACTCAAAACAGCCAACACTGACATTTAAAGCTCATTAGTGATACTTTTCTTCCTGGGTGATAACCTCCTCATCCCTCAAAGGACATTGACCGACTTTGAGTGAATGGCATAGCATAATGTGTGTGGGGGGGGGGGGGGGGGGGGGGGGGGGGGGGAGTGCAGATAAGTGATATTTAAATACTTAAAATATCAAATGTTGAATACACATGGTGTGTGCACATGCGGGGGTGAAGGGCATGAAGGAAGCTTCAGCAGTGGAGAAGCGGCCAATCCTGGAAGTACCTGTGTGCTCCTCCCCAGGGCAGCTCTGGTCCCTCCACGGGACGTGATCCGTCTCCTGAATATTTTCTCCATCGGTTCTTTGCCTCATTTCTTGTTTATATGTTAATCTGCGAACGCTGTAGTGTTTAGTTTTGTGAGCTTTTCAATTTAATATAAATGGAACTAAAGTGTAGTTATTTTTTAGTTATTAGCTTGTTTCATGCTTCGTTGAAAAAAATTTTTTCTCATTGTATTTTTCCACCTCTGTTGTTTGGTGCTTGTTTTTTAGTGGTTAGTTTAGAAGATTTAACATGCATATTTCACATATTGTAAAGTGGATGTATATCTTTACCCTCTTCCTAAACACACAGAGTTTTAATTTATTTTTATATATTTTTAATGTTTATCTATTTTGAGAGAACGAGCACACACGAGAGAGAGCGTGAGTGAGGGAGGGGCACAGAGAAAGGGAGAGAGAGAATCCCAAGCGGGTTCCGTGCTGTCAGTGCAGAGCCTGACTTGGGGCTCGATCTCATGAACTGTGTGATCATGACCTGAGTTGAAATCAAGAGTTGGAAGCTTAACTGACTGAGCCACCCAGGTGCCTCTATTTTTATTTTTTATTCTTTTTTGAAGTTTTATTTATTAAGATAATCTGTACGCTCAACATGGGGCTTGAATTCATGACCCCAAGATCGGGAGTCGCCAGCCAGGCACCCCTTAAACACATGGATTTTTTTAAAAAAATTTTTAATGTTTTATTTATTTCTGAGAGAGACAGCGTGAACAGGGGAGGGTCAGAGAGGGAGCGAGACACAGAATCTGAAACTGGCTCCAGGCTCTGAGCTGGCAGTCAGCACAGAGCCTGACGCGGGGCTCGAACCCACAAACCGCGAGATCATGACCTGAGCCAAAGTCGGACGCTTAACTGACTGAGCCACCCAGGCGCCCCATGGATTTTTTTAAGTAACATTTTATTTATTTTTTAATTTACATCCAAGTTAGTTAGCATATAGTGCAACAGTGATTTCAGGAGTAGAGTCCTTAGTGCCCCTTACCCATTTAGCCCATCCCCCCTCCCACAATCCCTCCAGTAACCCTGTTTGTTCTCTATATTTAAGTCTCTTATGTTTTGTCCCCCTCCCTGTTTTTATATTATTTTTGCTTCCCTTCCCTTATGTTCATGTTCTGTATCTTAAATTTCTCATATGAGTGAAGTCATATGATATTTGTCTTTCTCTGACTGACTAATTTCACTTAACATAATACCCTCAAGTTCCATCCACATAGTTGCAAATGGCAAGATTTCATTCCTTTTGATTGCTGAGTAATACTCCATTGTATATATATACACCACATCTTCTTTATCCATTCATCCGTCAGTGGACATTTGGGCTCGTTCCATACTTTGGCTACTGTGGGTAGTGCTGCTGTACACATTGGGTGCCTGTGTCCCTTTCAATCAGCACACCTGTATCCCTTGGATAAATACCTAGTAGTGCAATTGCTGGGTCACAGGGTAGTTCTATTTTTAATTTTTTGAGGAACCTCCATACCGTCTTCCAGAGTGGCTGCACCAGTTTGCCATCCCCTCAGCAGTGCAAAAGAGATTCTTCTTCTCCACATCCTTGCCAACATCTGTAAACACATGGATTTTTTTAAGCCCATTGATTCTACTCTCAGCTGATCAGATGTTGTCAGCATTACAGTTCTATCTATTTTTAAACCCTCAACTTACCCATTATTTGAATTATTTTGGAAGTTAATATGTATTTTTCACTTACTGCAGTATCTGTGCTCCTCATGCCTTCCAGCCTCTCAGATGGTCTGTCCAGGATCCAATTTCTTCTACCTGAAGTACATCCTTTAGAATATCCTTAATAGTCAATTTTCTCAACTCTCCCCCCACCCCAAAGATGTCTTTATTTTGTCCTCCTTGAAAGATAGTTTCACTAAATGCTGTTATTTTTTTTTTCTCAGCACACTGAAAATGTTATCCCATTGTCCTCTGGCTTCTACTGTGCAACTGAGAAGTTCACCATCAGTGTAATTATTTATTCTTTGTAGACAATCGGCCTTTCTCTCTGGCTGACAAAACGAGATGTTAAGTGGGTTTGTGCAGTTTCGCTGTGACGTGTCTGTGATGAATCACTCTTAAATATTGCCTCCACTCCATTCTCCTCGCTGGTCTTCTGGGGGATCCAGATCATACATGTGCTAGATCTTTCAGTCCATCCGCCATGTCTCTTCTGGTCCTGAGACTTCGATTAGGCGGCTCTTAGGTTGCATTTATGTAAATGTGCCGGGACTCTTTCTTCTTAGTCTTTGCTGTGACTCTCCACTCATTTTATCCCTCCTTCCCCCCTTTCACCTCACCACCTCTGCTTACTGCCATGGACTCTACCCAGCCTCTGACGCCTGCTTCTCACCCCCCTTCATTGCCTCTCTAAGGCCCGCCCTGACTTTTCTGCAGGCCCCATTCGTCTCCTTCTTGCGTCTTTCACAGCGCATACTGCCCTCTGCCTGAGAGAACATGGTGTAGAGCAAAGAGCACTGGACTTGGAGTCTGAGGACCTGAGGTCAAGTTCTGGCTCCACCATGTAATAGCTCTGTGACCTTGGGTAAGTCCCTTTTCTTGCTGACCCTCAGTGTCCTGAGTTTTGAACTGATGATAATTGGGATGGTAGGAAGACTGAAGGAGATGAGGCCCACTGAGGCCCCAGATGGTGCCCCATGCTGGCCATGAAATGAAGCTTCTCCTGGAACCCACAATGTGTCTTTTTGCCCCCAAGCTTCAATATAGAAGCCATTTCTGGCAGACCAGTGGTCTGGGAGCTGGATTCCAAGGCTGCCGCTGTGGAAATGTAGCTCTGAAGCAATGCTTAGATGAAGGAGTCCTTATTGCACTGAGATCTCTAGCTTGTGTGCCTCTAATTCATAACCCCCCCCCCCCCCCACAGCCATTTTTTCATTCCTGAACTTTCTCATAATCTTCTGCTTCGGAAACCCCAGTAGTTTCTCGTTGCCCTCAGAATTAGGTCTAGAATCCTTCTAATGGTTGGGGGAGGGCATGGGAGCTTGGCCCCTGCTGATCTCTGTGTATGTTGCCACTGCCCATCTCCTAAGTTGGTCTCCCCTCCTGCCTCTTTGGGCTCCCTTCCTGCCACGAAGAACTGTGAGCTAACCTCTTTTGCAAAGTAGATCCTTGCCTCACGCCTCTGTTTTAACCCTTCTGGTCTCAGTCTAGATGTTACTTCTACCCCTGGGGCCAGAGCTGAGTGGGGAGGCAACCAGTTCTCACAGTGCCTGTGGCCTTGATCACCACTGGTTATGGTGAGCCTTTTCTTTTTTTTTCTTCTTTTTTTAATTTTTTAACTTTTTTAAAATTTATTTTTGAGACACAGAGAGAGACAGAGCATGAATGGGGGAGGAGCAGAGAGAAAGGGAGACACAGAATCCAAAGCAGGCTCCTGGCTCTGAGCTGTCAGCTGTTGAGCCTGATGCGGGGCTCGAACTCATGGACGGTGAGATCGTGACCTGAGCCGAAGTCAGACACTTAACGGACTAATCCACCAAGGCGCCCCCAACCTTTCTTTAAAACCAAACAAAAGAAAGCAAAAACAGAAAAATTCTTCCAATCTTTATTTCTGTCCAGAGTCAAAACTTCTGGAAGGCAGGAACTGTTTCTCATTCAGTGCTGACTCCCAGGTGCTGAGCTTGGGGCTTGGCTCCTACAGAGTGCTTAGTACATACTTATTAAAGGGAGGAAGGAGAGAAGTTTCAGGAAACACTACATGTCCCATTTTTGGCGGGTGAGAATTGGCTCAGAAGGGATCTACAGTTGCATTCTCCAGCAATCATTCTAGAATGAGTCCGTGGAGCATCGTATGGTAAGGCCACATCCCTTAGCCAGCCCTGGTCATGGGCAGAGGCAGAAAGTCCCCATGATCCCTGGAGAGCAGTGTGCTCCCTCCCCAGTCGGAAGGGGTGAGATGATGCTCTCCCTCCTTTCACTGTGGTGAAAGCACATTGTGAAGAACTGTAGAACCTGGGAAAATTTTGTTCTTTGAGCTGTTTGCCTGGTGTCCGCAGGTGGATGGAGGAAGCCCTCTTTCTTCTTAAGAGCACGTACTGTTTTCAGGCGCTCATTAACGGGTGCAGGAAGGGTATTGGGCTAATAGTCGTAAGTCACACGGTGTTGTCATCAGAGCAGGACTCTTATTTGTAATCGATGGATGCTATAATTCTGGCTCACTGTTCATTGTTTGCTTACCCAATACATCCAAGTTAGCGTGGCTTAATTCGGAGGCAAGTATGCTAACCTGAGGTCCTGGGAGAAATTCTGCCCCCAGGCTCACAGCTGCTTGTTCTGGGCCCAGATGAGTCCCCTGTGGAATGAGGCAAGTGCCTGAGCCCCCTGTAGCTCCCCTTCCTGATGCCCTTGAAGGAGAATGAGGGGCAGGGATGAGTGGGGGAGAGAGTCAGGGGAAAGGTTTGCTGAACCTACAGACTTCTTTTCTTTTTCTTTTTGAAACCAGGGATTATTAGCCGAGAAGATGCAGAAGATCTCCTGGAGAACATGACGGAGGGAGCATTTTTGGTCCGGGTCAGTGAGAAAATCTGGGGCTACACCCTCTCCTATCGCCTGCAGAAAGGGTTCAAGCACTTTCTCGTCGATGCCTCTGCAGATTTTTACAGCTTCCTGGGAGTAGACCCCAATCGCCACGCGACCCTCACCGATCTCATTGATTTCCACAAGGTATCCCTTGGGGTTGGGGGGGGGGGAGCCGGTCAGGAGACGGGACTGGTAGAAACTTGAGCTGAAGGAACGCCAGGTTGTAGGTGTTGTAAGAGGTGAGGTGGAGAGGGGGCAGGCAGCCCCAGACGGTCTGTAGGATCACAGGGACATGGAACATTGGGGTGGAAGAGAGTAGAGGTTGTCTAGACAGGCTCTGGGGCCCTCTGTTCTCTCTGGCTTACCCCCTGACTGATACGGGTACCCGGTTCCTAAGCTCTTCTCATCTCGAGTATCTGAGGGCTCCCTACTGTCAACACTTAGGAGCTAGTTGACCCACCTTCTGTCCAAGCCTGCATCTCACCCCCAACTCATCCCTAGGATGTCCTGCCTGAGAACATTCTAGGCAGGTCTCTGGCAGCTCTGTAGAGTTAGCTGAAGCCTAGCTGTCAGCCCCGTAGTTTGAGAAGCTCTTCTGGTAGAGTTCCCATGTCTCTTGTTCCAACTACAGCTTTACCGCTTGGTACGTGTGTGGCCTTGGACAGGTTCCTTAGCCTCACTGAACTTTCGTTTCCTAACCAGGCAAATGGATGTAAATAATACTTAGTTCAGACCCCACGACCATTAGATGAGGCAGTGTACGTAACAGAACTGTGTAACTGTGAAGTGGTATGGGGGTTCTTGTTTTCCAGAACCCCTTTTTTGTTATTTGTTCCCCTGCTGTGGACCTCTCGCTGGGAAAGACGTTGCCTTCCAAACAACCTCTGTAGACAGAAGCAACTTTTGTGTTCATGTGGCTGTTAGCACAGTGGTAACTGGTGACTGGGAGAAAGCCAAAGGTGGAACTCGATGACCTGGAAGACAGGCCGAGAGACAGAGTCGTGGTAGCTCACCATCTCCCTGAGCTTTGTCCCTGTGCAAAGCTTCACCCTGGACCATCTCGCTGGGTTTTTGCTGCAATAGGGACTCTTGGATTTGTATTGTTTTTTCTTCATGGAGGTCCCCAGGGCTCTGGGGGACAGCTCTTGACTTGACCTTATAAGTCAAGTACATAGAAAATCACCCATTTACAAATACCTAGACACCGGGTGGAGAGTAATGTTGGAAAACTGGACTAACCAGGTTGAAGGCAGACTTCTACCTGTGGTGGGAAGAGCCTTCTAACAACTCTAGGAAAGAGAGACAGAGAGAGAGAGAGAAAGAGAGAGATCGGCAGCTGCTCTGTATCAGGCATTGTGCCTATTGCAGTACATCGTGTTCTCACTTAATCTTCATGACAGCTCTGTGAGGGAGGCGTATTAGTCCCATCTCACAGATCAGAAAACCAAAGCCAGTTAGCTTTGATATCTTCCCTAAGTTTTCGTGGCTGGTACCACCAGGTTCAGGAGTTAATACTGAAGCCATCTGTCTCTAAGGCTTGTGCCTTTTTCCTCTGTACCGCACTGCTTGGTTTCCCCTGTCCCATAGAAGCTGCCTTGAGCAGTGATGAACTCGTTCCTGGAAGTGTTTAAGCAAAGGGAAAAGGCCCATCTCTCAGAGATGCTATGCTGTGGTTCCTGCATAGGAAGGCTGGAAGGTCTTTGAAGGTCTTTATTCTCTTCCAAATCTAGGGCTTGAGACTGCAAATTCAATTTCATTTCTTCCACTAACGGGAGAGCTCATCTATGTCCATGTGGAAATCTGATATCCAGCATATATAAATTAAAATTTTAATTACACCATTAATTTATGATTACATTCTAAGAAAAATTAGATACAATACAAGGTGAAAGCCTTGTTCTTTAAAGATTTTTAAAATTTATTTATTTATTTATTTTTGAGAAAGAGAGAGAGCATGCAATCAGGGTAGGGGCAGAGAGAGAGAGGGAGAGAGAGAAACCCAAGCGGGATCTGCACCATCAGCACAGAGCCTGATGTGGGTCTCGAACTCACAAACCATGAGATCGTGACCTAAGCCAAAGTCTGTCGTTTAACTGACTGAGCCACCCAGGCACCCTGTGCCTTGTACATTTAAAATCCCCACTTCCCATGGGTGGCTCAGTCGGTTAAGCATCCAGCTTCGGCTCAGATCATGATCTCATGGTTAGTGGGTTTAAGCCCTACTTTGGGCTCTGTGCTGACAGCTGGGAGCCTGGAACCTGCTTCCGATTCTGTGTCTCCCTCTCTCTCTGCCTCTCCCCTGCTCACTTGTGCCCTCTCTCTTTCTCTCTCAGAAATAAATTTAAAATCTCCGCTTCCATCCTCCACCTTGAATTATTAGTTTGCCACGTACCTATCCAGGTATTTCCTGGACATTAACGTAGAAATTCATGTACATAAGGAAATACATAGTTTTGTTAATTTTTACCCAAACTGGACAGTTCTTTACCAATAGCTCAGCAATTTGATTTTTTTTTTTTTAAACAGAATCAATGTATCATATTGTGTATTTTTTAAAAGCATGGTCCCTGGATAAGTTTTAAATCCCACCTTCATTACTGTGTGTGATTGTGGGCATCTTCTGACGTTTTGATACTTTAGTTTCCTCCATAGTAAAATGGGTTTCAAAATAGCATTTGCCCCCTTAGGGTCACTGGGAGGTTCCATTCAGAGAACACTGTGTAAAGTGCTAAAACAGTGTACCTGACACTTGTAAGTTATCAGGACGGTGGCTGTTACTGAAACGGTTCTATTTAGTACACATACCACATCCTTGTACGTGGCCGCAGCATCACATGATGGCCACTTACTTCCAGGCTCCCACGATCACAAACAGTGCTGCAGACCTTTGCTTGTCTATGCCGCTTAGGGCGCATGCGCAAGGATTTCTGGAGGATGGATCCCTGGTACTAGGATTGCTGGATAGATCATGCGCAGTTTACTTTGAAAAGATCTGCCAGATTGCCCCCCAGAAATGTAGCACCAATTCATGCTTCTGCCAAAGCAAGATGAGACTGTTGCCCCACACTGCTGCCAGCCCTGGGGGTTATCAGTCATTTTAATTTTTTCCCATTTGATGGACAGATGCCATATCTCCCTGTTGATTACCTTGCATTTCTCTGGTTCCTCCTGACACAGAGGATCTTTTCATATGTTTAATGGCCAGTTGGATTTCTGCTGGGGATTGCCCATTCCTATCTTCTGTCCATTTAAAAAAATTTTTTTTCATGTTTATTTATTTTAGAGAGAGAGAGAGAGATAGGGTATGAGAGAGAGAGGGGCAGAGAGAAAGAGAGAGAGGGAGGGAGACACAGAATCCAAAGTAGAACCTAGGCCCTGAGCTGTCAGCACAGAGCCGGAAGAGGGGCTCAAACCCATAAACCAGCGAGATCATGACCTGAGCTGAAGTTGAATGCTTAAGCAACTGAGCCACCCACACGCCCCACCCTCTGTCCATTTTCTACTTGGACGTCTCCTTTCCTACTGATGTGTCAGTTCCTCCAGCAATGGAATTGCTCTTTAGTTATGTCCATTCTGCCCCTCAGGTCTTCTATGGAAATTTTTATTTAAATGGCATTGTTTTCATTTCCAGGTTCTTTAATTTTGAAAAAATAAAAGCCCATTCTTATTTCATGGATGATTTATGTTCTTATTCTCCCGAGGAGATGAATACCCATCCCTTCAAGGTGCTTTCAGTTTGTTTTATAAACTTGATATTCTCTTGGGTGTCCATTTTATGGGTGTGATTTTCCCTTTAATATTTATAAATTTTGAGCTATGAGGTGGTGTCCGGACTTGGAATTTCCTGTTTATCCACAAGTGGAAACAATCCCTGTTTCCCAAATCTATTCTCTGTAAGGGTTGGAGTTGACAGTGAGTAGCTCATCTTTTGGGCATGGGGGCGTAGGACCTTTAGTGGTCTTTCCCCGCTTCTGATCTGCCTGAGGCAAAGACCTTTGCCATCTGGGGTTCCCCAGCCCCCACCTCACTTTATCTCCTCTGACAATCTCATTTTGTAGGGCTTTTGTTTTTTCAGTACTCTTGAACACTTAGCTTTGTGGATGGCCTTCCTTCTTATTTTCCCATATTGGATTTCTCTCCGTTTTCTCAGTAGGGATTTACTTCTTTATAAAAGCAGACTTTCCCCCGTGTCATTTCTATAAATTTGAGTGAGGGGAAGGCAGATACCTATTCATTGACTTTCTATGTTTTTTTAGAATGTTTTATTTATTTCTGAGAGAGAGAGAGAGAGAGACAGCGTGAGCAGGGGAGGGTCAGAGAGAGAAGGAGATATAGAATCTGAAACAGGCTCCAGGCTTTGGGATGGCTGTCAGCACAGAGCCCAACACGGGGCTCGAACACACTAACTGTGAGATCATGCCATGAGCCGAAGTTGGATGCTTAACTAACTGAGCCACCCAGGCACTCCATAGACTTTCAATCTTGAACTGATCTCTCTCTGGCGGATGCTTATTTCCCTTGCTTGATTATAAGTGATCTTTCCTTTTTGTTTTTCCTTTTAGGAGGAGATTATCACTGTGTCAGGAGGAGAGCTACTGCAGGAACCCTGTGGACAGAGGGACAGCCCACCAGACTACCATCTGTTGTTTGAGTGATTTTTCCCCCCTTATCAATCGGACTTCTTTGGGCATCCAGTTTTTGAACTCAACTTAAGAATTTCCCAGCTCAAATCCTTCCTTATGGCCTTCTGGAAGGTCCATCACTATCCAGTGGGGTATATAGATTACTTAGCCTCAAGGGATATGAAATATATGGCATATGTGCCATCAGTCTCTGTCCCGATGCCCAGGACAGAAATTGCAAATAGCTGATGCAACTCTTTCACGAAGAGTTTAGTTATGACTTCAGAAGATGAAGCCTGTCTACTGTGGCTGCCCTAAAGTGAGCTGCTAGAGCACACGGACCACGTTTTCATAATCCAAAATAATTCCAGTGCCGAACTCTGAGTTTAACATATGGTAGACCTTCAGTAAATGTTTGTTTGAATGAATGCTGTTCTCCTGAAAGCTTTCCAACACAAATCTGCAGTCACTTCTAGTCATTTCCTACCCGTTCTGTTTATAAAGTCATGGGTACAGAGGAAATGTTGCATGTAAATTTCCATGGAAATTTTACATGGAAAATATGGCCGCTGCGTCTTTAATGGTGGACGTTATTGCCCTCATTGATTTTATCGTTGGAATTACCTATGGCTTCTGAGACCCAGCTTCCAGAGCAGGTGACTGATACTGCCCTGCCTTCTTTGTTTGCCGCCCCTGCTTGGTCTCAGAGGCATATCTTGACCCTGGTTTTATAATATTGAGGCAGTGGTTCCATGTACTCCCATAGCTGTGCCCCAAACCTGGGTTGACTTGTAAATCCAAGAAAGCCTTTGCTCTCTGGGATTTACCCCTCTTTGTGTGGGTTATTCAAATGATTACTTCTGCCTTTACAGTCCTTTTGATTTTGATCCTCACATTCACGTAGTCTGGGTATGTTTTTCATATCAACAAGATTCTTCCGGTGACCCCTCGATAACTCTCAGGGGCAGGGTCTTTGTGCCTACTCCGGTTCCACGTTTATGGACATATGCATAGAGACAGCATGCTGGGAGGGGAATATTATAGTGGCATCAAGCAGACTTGTGTTCAACTGCCCACCCTGCTAGCAGCCCTGTATTTGGTGGGGGCGGGAGGATGGATGGGCTGTGTGCCTTGTTGGTGGATGGGCTCACATTACTTGATGGTCATATCACACATCTCTTACATCACACCCCTCTTACATTATGCATCTCTTACATCACACACCTCCTACGCTCTACTTCACCTCTTGCCTCTCCTACTCTTCACATCCTTGGCTGCTTCTTACAGCCCGGTCACCATCACTGCAATTAGTTCTGAGCAGACTGTTTTTCTTCACTGGGCCCAGCAGCTTCATGTGAGATGAGCCAGTGCCTCCTTGCCCCACGTGGGGCTCTGGGCCTCTCATCCCCTGTGGCTGCAGACACAGTAGACACCGGACAACATGAGTAGGGCAGTTAACTCCCTGTGAGGTGAAGCCTGGGTCAATGGGAGACGGCAGCTGGTGGATTAGTTCTCTCTTCCTCCTCCCGGGGGGCAGTTTGGACAGGCGACTCTTCCTACGACCTCTGGGAAGACAGTCCTGCAAGA
Source organism: Hyaena hyaena (assembly GCF_003009895.1). Lineage (NCBI taxonomy): Eukaryota > Metazoa > Chordata > Mammalia > Carnivora > Hyaenidae > Hyaena > Hyaena hyaena. The sequence continues at coordinate 145,497 of NW_024080809.1, read as the reverse complement.
CTGAGCCACGAGTCATGAAGGAACCAAGGGGTGGCCAGATGAGCCCACCCCCTCTGGTGTGGCCCTCCTTCCCCGCCTCCCTCTGCGGCTCCCCCCGGAATGGCGCTCCTGAGCTGAGTGTTCGGTAATGTCAGCTTTGCAACCTGACCCCCGTCTGCTGTCTCACAGGGCCCCTGAATGAATAAAACCAAGAGAAGGGCGGAAACCTGCTTCCTGGACGCGGAAGTGCTTTAAAACCATTACCGATTATGGTTAGATTTTCTTTTATGAGAAACCCAGTGGCCTCAGATGAACCGAATTTTAGTGTTGGCCAAGCTACTTACAAACTATGTGACTTTGCTCAAGTCATTTAACCTCATGAAAGCTCTGTATACTGAGAAGAGAGCTTTCTATCTGGCCGTCACTGGGTTCTTTGGAGGGTCAGCTACATGAGCAATAGGAAAGCTTTATCTAAATGGAAGACATTGCTCATAACAACCGTGCTAACAGCAGCAATTATTCCGGGCTCAGCAGCGATGTGTCAGGGGAATATGGTGTTGATGATTTTCAAGGTGTAAGAAGAAACTTCTAATTCCGAGAACTAGCGGCAGCTCTGAAAAGCAGACCAAGGGTTGAGAACCTGAACCCCTGAGCTGTTGTTTCTGTCACCCCTAATTAATATGTGAGAGACAACAGCTGGGTTTTCCATGCCTAACACATTTATTTCATTTTATTTGGGGCCCGCACTTTCTGCATGTCTCATATATTTTAGGTTTTACCTGGCCTTAAAATAAATTCCTCGTAAGTTGTCCTGCAGATGAAATTACTGTCTGGAAAACTGCAATTCCATCTTGAGAGTTTTATTATGCTAATAAATGTCAGGATTCTCAAATAAAGGGATTGGCTTTTTCTTTTTTTTTTTTTTCCTCCCCGAGCCCTACAAATATAATGAAAAACAGTCAGTCAGCTACAAGATTCAGCAGAGAGAAAATTTACAGTCTAGAACTAGAAAGAGAAGTTGTAAAAAAAAACGCTAGGCAACGTATCGGAAGATAAATGTCAACGAATGGAAGGGTGACTTGGGGGTCCCGGTCAGGGAGAGCCCTGAGTGGCCGAGCTGGAGAGCTGGACACCTGGGGTGCAGGGGTCTGGGGAGCTATAAGCGATTCCTGGGAGTCTGAATGGAGCCCTGGACATGAAGACCCAGGTGCCTGGGGAGGGCAGCCTTTTTTTTTTTTTTTTTTTTTTAACCCTTGAACCCTTCATTAGCCTCAGGACCAAATCTGGAGCCTGAAAGACCTCTGTTTTGTGACCCGAGGCAAATGTTTCCAATTCTCTGGGCCACAGTTTCCTCTGTGAAATGGGGTAAACCATGCCTGACTAAGATGGTGGCCTGTGAAAACGCAGTCGACTCTTGAACAATGTGGGGGTGAGGGGTACCAGCCCCCCACATGCTCAAAAATCCACATATAGTTTTTGAGTAACCCCAAACTTAACTAGTAATAGCCTGCTGTTGACAGAAGCCTTACCAATAACATAAATGGCAATGAAACACCTGCTTTGTATATGTATTATATGCTGTATTTTTACAATAAAGAAGCTAGAGAAAAGAAAGTGTTATGAAGAAAATCATACTAGGGGCACCTGGGTGGTTCAGTTGGTTGAGCATCTGACTCTTGATTTTGGCTCAGGTCATGATCCCAGGGTTGTGGGATGGAGCCCTACGTCAGACTCTGTTCTGAGCATGGGGCCTCCTTGAGATTCTCTCTCTCTCTGCCCCTTTCCCTACTCATGCTCCTTCTCTGTCTCTAAAAGAAAATAAAAAACAGAAAAAGAAAAAGAAGAAAATCATATTGAAGAGAAAATACATTGATAGCACTTTCCTGTATTTGTTGGAAAAAAAACCTCATGCATAAGTGTACCCGTGCAGTTCACAGCCATGTGATTCAAGGGTCAACTGTCACATAACGTGAGATTTTGTTATAGTCATGACGAATTCTGTTTAAGCTCTGTGTGTGTGTGTGTGTGTGTGTGTGTGTGTGTGTGTGTACTTCTCACAATCCTGCTGAGGGAGACAATACTGTCATTTCCACCTTGCGCACGAGGAAACTGAGGCATGGGGAAGTTTAGAACCTCCCCAGGGTCAACTGTCTGGGAAGTCATATTTTAGAACTGGGATTGGCCAGTCTGGCTTCAGAGCTGCAGAGACCTTATATGAGTGCTTCTCAAACTCGGGTGTGCAAAGCAGACACAAAGGGGTGTTCTTAAGATGCAGATTCTCTTTCAGTGGGTCTGGGGTGGGGCGTGAGGTTCTGCATTTCTAACGAGCCCCTGGGTGCTGCTGATGTGGCTGGACCGTCTGCCAAACTTTGAGAAACGAGCTTTGAGAGCAGGGCTCCACAAACCCTTGCCGCGGGCCAAAGTTGTTTCCATAGCCTCAGAGCCACGAGTGGTTTGTACATTTTCAACTGGTTGGGGAAAAAGTTAAAAAGAAGAATAACATTTTATGACCTGCGAAAATGATATTACATTCAAATTTCAGTACTCATAAAGAAAGTTTTATTGGAATAGAGCCGCCCTCATTTGCTGGCATAGCGGCTTTGGCTGGGTAGGGCCTGGGAAGCCTAAAATAGTTACTATATGGCCCTTCACAGAGAATGCTTGCTGACCCTAGCTTTAAATTATGTGCATGTGTTATGAATTATTTTGCTCTCTTGCTCTGCTTTATCTAAATCTACTCTTAGGAGCGATTCTAACACCATATTTATACTTCAAACAAAATGTGTTACGTTTTCCGACAGCGTTACCAACTTAAATATAATGCATCTCATCCCATCTCTGATAACCAAGAAGGAGACTCATTTCTTTGACAAAAGATTTTAACCAAATGTAAGCCAGGACTGTCACAGTTATATAGATGCTTTGCATGCATCGAATCATTTGCCTCTAAACGTGTCATCCTTTCTTACACTGAACTGTGCCTATGTCTGTTTCGCCCTTCCGTCTGTGAGGTCCCCGACACCCGGCAATGCCATATTTACTTGTGTGTTTTCTCATGCACGGAACAGTGGATATTGTTGAGTGGTGTTTGTTATAGATTTGGGACAAATGGACGACACAGATTTCAAAGCCTTGCTTTACCCTTGACAGGAGCCCTATAGTCGAAAATCACAGGTTGAGCTACATTACGACTGCTTTGGGTTAGAATCTCGAATCCACTAGTTTCAATTGTCCAGAGGAATAGACCAACCAACTAATGAGACTAGAAATGTCAGAGACAGCTCATTTAACAGCTAGTGTGGGATGGGCAAACAGAGAATTAAAACAGAAACCGCATCTTGGCAAAGCTGTTCTGTGACGTGCAAAACGTAAACTGAACTCAGCCACTGCAGTCAGGAGACCTGCTTGAGCTCAAACTCTTTTAGTCTGTTTGTGCAGACGCGTGTGTTCTCACAGGACATCGGATGAGGTGATCTGGTGGTAATTCCGTGTGACTTCTTTTTTTTATTGTGGTAAAATAGACGTAACATAAAATCCACCATTCGGATGCGCTCGGTACCACTGCCCATCTGCGGAACACTTCAGCCTGTCAAACTGACACTTGGTACCCATGAAACAGTAACTCCCCATTCTCTCCTCTCTCTGGCCCCTGGAAATCAGCATTCTACTTTCCTTCTGTATTAGCTGGATAACTCTGGGTAGCTTATATAAGTGGAACCACTCAGTATTTGCCTTTTTGTCACTTAGCATGATTTCTCCAAGGTTCATCTGTGTTGTAGCATGTGTAAGGATTGTCTTCCTTTTGAATGCTGAATAATATCCCATCATATGTATGTACCACATTGTGTTTATCTGTTCATCCATCAGGGGACATTTGGGCTGCTTCTGCCTTTTGGCCATTGCAAAAATAATCCTGCTAGGAACATGGATGTATATCTGTATGATTCGTGTGCTCTACAACTCCCTAGTTTGCAGATTGTGACCGATCCCTTGGTCCAAGCCATTCCCAATCTCAGTAAGTAACCTTGCTTAACCCCCACCTTATGAGATGTTCTGTGATTCCTTTGGTCTTGTTCTGTCTCGCTGCGATGAGCTAACAAATCTAACTTAGGTTACATGTGTGTTCTGGGTGGGCTTTAGCTGGTGGGCTGTAAAAAGATGATATCTGTAAAGCACGGGGTCCATGATAAGCACTTAACAAGAGCCAGATGTCTTCTCCCCCCTTGACCATGCGAAGAGCAGCTGTGCAAGACCGTGTTGTGAGTCGTCGTGTGTGCATTTACCACTTTGTCTCAGAGACTGAGCTTCCAGACTGGCCAGGCTATGAGCTCATCCCCAGAAGACTGAGGATGGTGAGGTTGCAGGGCCAGAGGCAGACATGGTGTGCCCGCTGCTCTTCTGAAGGGAAATTTCTCACCCCAGGGGCACCCAATGTCAGAGGCCTGGCAATCAGAGGGACCCCCTTGGGGGAGGCTGAAGTAGAGGAGGGCCTCAGGAACACCCACATCCTGTAGAATGAAGGGGGGCCGGCAGAGCTTGTCTATGGTGGACTCTTAACCCATTTGTTAAGGGGCTTCTACCCTCCATGGACACCTCTCCTACCCATCCCTCTCCTCCCCCCCCCCCCCCCCCCCCCCCCCCCCCCCCCCC
>NW_024080809.1:0-140745 GCF_003009895.1 Hyaena hyaena | reverse complement strand
TGTCTGACTCTTGATTTTAGCTCATGTCATGATTTCACCATAGTCATGAGATCAAGCTCTGTGACGGGCTCCAAGCTGGGCATGGGGCCTCCTCAAGATTCTTTCTTTCCCTTTGCCCCTCCCCGCTCATGTGCACATGTTCATGCATGTGCTCTTTCTCGCAAATAAAAAAAGAAAAAGGAGGAGAAGGAGAAGAAGAAGCTACTAAGAAGAGGAAACAAGTGTCATAAGCAGGGTATGGAGGCATAAAGGTGCATAAGTGTCTATGCATGTGTGTTTGAGGGTCAGGAGCCTTAAATATGATCCAAAGAAGTCATTCAGACCCAAACAAGGGCTGTGTGTGTGTGTGTGTGTGTGTGTGTGTGTGTGAGAGAGAGAGAGAGAGAGAGAGAGAGAATTAAGGCCTGAGAGTTGCTCTTTAGCATACTATCCTCTACCCCTCCCTTATCATACAAACTAAACATTTGTACAACTAAATTCATCACTAGGGACACATTCTCAGCCATTAGCCAAGTGCCTTGGACACTTCTGCAAGCCTGTGGGGCAACAGCAGTTTGTGCGTGTGACTTGGGTATTGACCAAAAATTCAGCATAGACTCTCCATCACTCGGTTTGTTCCCTACGCATCTTTTCCTGAATCCTTTAATCAATATTGCATATTGCTGACTACCTATTTATGTCCTATGATGGAACATCTCTGGACAATTTCTCTTTTATTCTCACATCGTCATGGAGTTTTGGTGGGTTTTCCATTTGGTTTCTTCTGATTGGCTGTCATTATTGCCTTTCATTTCACCATTTTCTGATGGTTCTTTTTTCCCTAGGCAGTTGCCAGGCAATTCGATGAGAGGAGGGAACCCACCCCCTTATGTGTGGCATGGGTATTCCTTGCAGCCTCATGTTTCTACTGGTTGTTGGTTGTTGAACAGAACTATAGAATTTTCTTTGGGATAATCAAGCTTCCCCCCTTATTTCCAGTTTCTAAGGATTTATGAGAAGTATGACCCACGTTTAAGCCAATAAAATGAACAGAACAGCCAAAATATTACAATGAAACACAAAAATTAGTATTCTAATAAGTAACTACATCTGTAAAAACATCTATGAGCTAGGAGCCCAAAGTCTGACTCTAGCACGCTGTTTCAGGAACAAATCCAACACCTCCCCAAGTCTACCTAACAAAATATCGTTTTCCATTAACAGCTTAGCAATTTGTTCAAGAGGCATGGAATCCCAGAACAAATGGGCCATCAGGAAGCTAATTAATGACACTTTGCATTAGACACGTTCTTAGCCTTAAAAAGCAGGCGCTAACTTATAGCTGAAACAGAAACACAAAATCATTTTAAGAACAACTTAACTTTTATTACTTAGTGCATATCAAGGGAGGAATACTTTGTGTTAAAAGCACTTACCTGACACGTCTATAAAACAATAGAGCCCAGGCTGGTAGATGTACCACACATGGCCCTTAAAGAGAAACTGTCAGCGTTCACAATAGAGATTTATGTTCTCAATTAAGCAATTCAATTATTGGGCTAGGGGAGGTACCATTTCTCCCAGCAATTTAAAAAGCCCTGCACACTAATTTTTTAGCCAATTGTACTCAAAAGTACGATGGTGGCTCAAAAAGGAGAAAAAGTTAGAGACATATTTCATGGGCTCTTATAAGCTTTTTCTTGTGCCCTGGTTACTTCTTCAGATATAATCAGTTTTCTTTAAAAAGTTTTCTTTAAATGTTTTATTTATTTCTGAGAGAGAGAGAGAGAGAGAGAGAGAGACAGCGTGAGCAGGGGAGGGTTAGTGAGAGAGGGAGATACAGAATCTGAAACAGCCTCCAGGCTCTGAGCTAGCTGTGAGCACAGAACCCGATGTGGGGCTCAAACCCATGAACCGTGAGATCATGACCTGAGCTGAAGTCGGCTGTTTAACCGACTGAGCCACCCAGGCGTCCCTAGAATAATTTTTCAATACCATCGAATATGTATTCTGTCTTTTCCCACAGACATCTGAGAGTGGCCAGGAGCAGATCTAGGGGCTGTTGGTGTCTATATTAGTCAGGGCCTAATAGGAAATAAGAGGTAGCCCAATGCAGGGCCATCTGATGAGGTTTCATTCACAAAGGTGGGGGTGTAGGGGAGCTGCACTGGAACGTGTGGTGACCTGTGGCTTAGTAGTTTCCCAGCTGTCACCCTCCCTAACTCACCCCCAATGACAGGGGAGGGAGCAGGTGCAGCATGAGGGGGAGATCCACGTGCAGGTGGCCATTTTGAGAGAGTCAGGACTGTGTCTAGGGACAGAGCTGGCCTCGGGTGACCTTGCAGGCAGGCCCCCGGAGCAATAAATACATACTCTGACCTCATCCTCCTCCTTCCTTCTAATCTCTGCAGTGTGGCCCAGTGACTGCACCAGCCTTTAGGCCAGAGGGTCTGAAACTCTTGGTGAAATCTACCCAAGTCAGTCTCCTAAGGTAGAGGGGGCCAAAGGTGTATGTGAGGGGGCAAAGTTAGTCTGACGGCGTCCTAGCTTTCTTTGCCAATCTTGAGTCCTCTCACATTTCCAGAGGCATATCTCTGCCTGCTGTCCTGTTCCATCCATCACTGTCGCCTTTTCAGTCCCCCTCGCAAAGTCTGTTAATGGGCTTCTTCATCTTGCTTTGAAGGCAGAGACCGTTATCTCATTGCCTAACTTCCAGTTTTTCGACTTGGCTGTAGTGTTTGTGCCCACCACCGCCAGGTGATGCCCACCTTTCTCCTCCTTACCTAAGGAGAGAGACAGCCTGGCAGTGGTCACTGGACCCCGGGATGGCAGACTGCCTCATCCTCCATACTCTGACATGCCCATTTTGAGAGAGTTTCTAGTTAGTTTCATGTCTAGCAATGAACCCATTCTTGGTATATTTCTGTCCTGTGACCATTGGATCCTTTTGTGGGTCTCCAAAGACAAAGTAACAATGGGAGATTTGTGAACATCATCAGAGAAGCGCACAACTGGGGGCAGTACCCTCTGTGCATCTTGAGAGACTCAGGGCTCCCGCGCAGGTCCCTCCCACCCCTGCTGTCGTCTCCTCACTGGTTCATCTGAGCAGGGGATGAACCACTAGTGTGATTTCTAGCAGATTAGAAGAAGAAGTGAAATTGAACTATAGTTGGGACTTCTTTCTGGCTGAGTCTAATGTGGCCATATTTGAAATTTGGCCACAACAGTAGGACAGAAAACGCACTAGTAACAAGGGGAAAGATCCTCAATTGTCTGCTCATGTCTGTCCAGCCAGTGCATTGTCTATACAGAGGCATGAACAGGAAGATCTAAAGTAGTTTCCAGTGGTGCATGAGAATAATCCAAGGATTATTCTTTGGATTTAAAACAAACAAATGAGCAAGCAATCCCTGCCCTAGAGATGCGGATACCTTTGGTCTGGGCTGGCGTCTCTGTATCAATGTATTTGAAGGAAATAGGGACTCTGTGTGTCAGAGGCTAAGTTTGCCCTCTGTGGGACACTGGATAGTGTGGACATGCTGTTTTTATGGGGATGATGACATTTATTTATTTATTTATTTATTTATTAAAAAAATGTTTTATTTAGTTTTGAGAGCAAGAGAGAGCACAACTGGGGTAGGGGCATAGAGAGAGAGAAACAGAATCTGAAGCAGGCTCCAGGCTCTGAGCTGTCAGCACAGAGCCGCACGCGAGGCTCGAACTCACAGACCACGAGGTCATGATCTGAGCCGAAGTTGGATGCTTAACCGACTGAGCCATCCAGGCGCCCCAAATGATGACATTTATAATCTTCATAACTTCAGGTAACTGTGCAAGGAATGACCGTTTAATTTTCTGTAATTAAAACTAATTTATATCACATTCTCATTCTGCTGAAATAAACTTGGTTATTTCAGGTTCAACTCGGTCAGTTCACAATCCCATCTTCTTCCCTGCGTGGATTTACAGAACCGGGGGGTTTGTGACTGCTCCTGGTGTGGGATGGGGCTGGCTAGGGGGTCTTCCTTTCAGGAGATGTTCCTTCCTTGTCAATATCTACTGGATGTAGCCCTGTCTACTGTTGGGGTCTGTCCTGCCCACCTGCTGGATGCTGGTGGAAGTTCCTGTCTTGTTCCCAGCCATGAGATTTACACTGCCCCTACTGATAGTCCTGTTCTGGCTTCAAAGCTCAGCAGGTGCACCCTCTGTCAAAGGTACACAGGAAAAGATTTGTCTGTTTTCTGAGCTCTCTATATCCAGATGTGTGGAGACTCTGTGCAACCTTCTGGGTCCATCCTTCTAGGTACATTCATATATATATTTAAATACAAACATCACTTTTATTGACAAATAGGAGAGTCCCAAGACGAATATATATATGAACATATATCTATCTGCAGGATTTGCCATTGGAGAAGTGAACCTGAAGTTGCAGTTCAGTACAAAGACTGTCTGCCGCAGAATTCCCTCTTGCTCAGGGGAGGTCAGTCTTTTGTTCTAGCCAGGCCTTCAACTGATTGAATGAGGCCCACCCTCAATATGGAAAGCCCAATCTGCTTTATTCAAACTATAGAAATGACCCCTGAAGGTATAGTCTTCAATCTGCTTTATTCAAGGTCCACTGATTTAAATGTTAATCTCAGGGCCCCTGGGTGGCTCAGTTGGTTAAGCGTCTGACTTCGGTTCATGTCACCATCTCGCGGTTCGGGGGTTTGAGCCCCACATCGGGCTCTGTACTGACAGCTCAGAGCCTGGAGCCTGCTTCAGATTCTGTGTCTCCCTCTCTTTCTGCCCCTCCCTTGCTCATGCTCTGTCTCTCTCTGTCTCAAAAATGAATAAACTATGAAAAAAATAAATGTTAATTTCATCCAAAAACACCCTCACAGAAAGATTCAGAATAATGTTCGGCCACATACCTGGCACTGTGGCTCAGCCAGTTGGCACATAAAAATAACCATCACAGTGACCCTTAACTCTAGAAGCCAATGGTGATGTTAAAAACCACTGACTTCCTGATGACAAGACTTTGGGAAGGTGACCTTAAGGAGGACCTTACTTGGTGGTCCCCTCTCTTGTTGGTCAGCCACATCTATGCCTCAGACTAGAAGGACCTAGATCTCTCTAGCACCCCAGACCAAAGCCTTTGCTAAATCACTCCACCCTGCTTCTTCGGCCTAAAATGGGAGAGAGAGATTGCCCCTAGGCTCTGCTCTTTCTTCGAGGTTGCCAATTCAAAGGTATAGGATTAAAAATAGCCCTCTATCCAGAGTCTGCCTGGATGAATTCCTCTGGGGGCTCTCCCCTGAAAGCACATCTGTCAGGGGCTTATAAGCCTGTCCGGTCCTGCCTTCCACTTGCTAGCAGGTGAAGAGAAGTGAGCTGCTGTAGCAAATCGCCCGTGTCCTTTGGGTACTGTATGTGACTTCTGGAAGCCATCTGCATCAGCTCCAGCTTCTATCCACCTCTGAAGAGGTGAGTAATTGTAGACTGACTGTATCTGAGAACTCCAAATGCTTGTTCACCTTCTCAGACAAATGTTCACTCCACACTGGATCCTTTCTAACAACGGGTCCTTTCGCCTTGGAATCTCCAAGAATGTTTTCCTCTGGCAGAGACGGTGTGGTCAGGACTTGCATGGTAATGAAGGGACTGTAAATCCAGATTGGAATCCCTGACCTGCACTTGCTTGCCTCCCGTCGGGTCTGTGCTCATCCCTGTTGCTTCGTTTTGCATCCCTGCAGCAAATATGCCGATTATAGCCAGCATTTATTCACTTTTTGACATTTCCTGGATGCCTGCGAAGCTCCCGCTCCCTGTGGGGTGCTGGGAACATAGGGACAAATCAGCCACAGGCAGTGATTTCAAGGGGGCTCCCAGTCTAGTGGGCTCATTGGAGCTGAAGGTGGCAGAGCTCTGTCCCCCCTCCTTGGACGCCATTTTGCCATGGCTGCTGTCAACATCATGTTTTTAAGAGCTTGCACCTGCCACTCTTCTTGAAAGACTCTGCCAGGGTAACTTTGCAAAGATGTGCCTTGGAGTTTATATTTCTACCCCCCCCTTCTCCCACCCTGGCTGCCACTAATCCATTACTGTTGGGCATGAAGTGTGGGACCCCAGCCCCTTGTCTGGGGGTGGGACAATTCTGAGGCGCAGGTGACCTTTGTGAATTCCCCTGAGGACTCAACCCAAAGCCACCCTCTGCTTCACCCCTGTCGAGATCCCCTCCTGGCTCAGCTTCCTTCTCTTCCTGTCCTGTTCTCCCTTCTCCCCACACTGATCAGCCCCCAGGAATTGCCTCCGTAAGTCACACGTATGCGATTCCTCCTCTTAAGGTCTGCTTTGGGGGAGTGCGTCCTAAGCCACAGCAACCTAGTCAGAAACATATAGAACCGTATGATTAAGCTTAAAGAGGTGCTGGGAACACGGGTCAGGGACTGTGTGTGAGTGATGTGTGTGTGTGTGTGTATGACACACAAAGTGTCTGGGAAGTTTTGGCGCTGCAGCGATGCTCATGTAGAGTTGCAGTGTCTATTCTCTTTCTGGCTGCCTGGCACCTGAGCCCCTTCACCTGAGTGAGTCTGGCTGGAATGCAGGCTGCGTGTCCCACCACGGAACCTGAGAAGTCCACTTTTTCCATTCTCTGCTCGTCCGTGTAAGAAGGGCAGAGTCCCTCAGACTTGCCCAACTGGACAGATCTGTTTGAACTTGGCATTGCAGCGCTGTGTCACATTTCTTGGAGTGGTGATGACGGCAGCATGGGGGCAGAGTCAGCCTGCAGTGGGTGGTGGTGGCGGTGGCACCTGCGCCTCTGGCTTCTGGTGCTTGGTGGTGGCAGTGGAGGGGTCAGTCCTGCACTGTTTTGCACTGCGATCTTGGCCATGGTTCTGGCTGTGATTTCCTTCGTTCCCAACTATCTGCCTAGGCTTCTCAGTGATGCTGGGAGCTCCTCTGATAGGCTACTTTAGTGCTTAAGTCACCTGGAGGCAGATGCTGTTGCCCTGACTGGTCCTTGGGTCAAAGATTTGGGGAGGCTGGAGGAAAAAGACAAGAGAGGGGTGTGTGAAAAGCCACGGAGGCGGAAGGGGCATCAGGAGTTATGGAAGTTTGATATTTATTGGACATGGAGTCAGGGATGAGCTGGAGAGGACAGTGCAAAAGGATCTCATGGGTTCTGCGATGGAGATGGGCCTATATTTCTATTGCTTTTTCTTCCAAATGTAACCCAGATGGGGAGATGGGCCTTCAATGCTCAGTGACCAAAACTCTTTGGCCATAAAATAAATTGCAGTATATTTTATTTCCAAATGAACATTTGTGAAATATCCGCTGCCTCTAACTTCCTTGGGCCCAGAACTAACCGTAAAGAAAGGGTCTTGATTTATCCTGAATTCCACCCCTTCTGACACAAGAGGAACCAGGGCAATGGGGATGATCCTTTCCAAAGCAGTTTACGTTCTCTAACTTCGATGCATTCTGTTTATCATCCCATTTTACAGGTAAGGAAACTGAGGCTCAGATGACTTAAAGGTTTTTTTAAGGTGACCCAATGACAGAGCATTGATGTCAGTATGTGAACCCAGACCTTCTAGCTCCAGAGCACTGAGTCTTTTTCCTCTGGGTTCACTGAAGATTTTATTTGCAGGTCACGTTCCAGTGTCTGCCTGGAGCACAGGTGAAATACGGCTCACTTCCAGTGTGGTGATGAGGCATCAATCTTATTTCTTCCGTGTCTTTCCAGCTTAGATGTGAGAGAAGATGTACATTCATCAGGGACGCCTAAGACCACTGTTAAGAATTCAGCTCTAACTGAACAAAAGTCTCAGGGTTCACAGTTACAGGTGGAGCTCACCTTGGCAGTGAGGGGGCTAATAAATGACTCTGACGTCCACACGTGTGAGATGCTATAATTTCCATGTTTGTGTAAATCAAAGCATTATCCATGAGCAGTGAGCTGCTGAGGACATGAACTTATTGGGAGAAAATTCACATAGCAGTTCTGGTAATAGTCACCTTTTACTGCACACCCGTTACATACTGAATACCCTCCTAGGTATTTATATATGGTATCCACACAATCCACACAAAATGCGGTGAGGTAGGTATGGGCATAACCATTTTACAGACATGGAATCCAAGGTTCAAGATGCTTAAGTCCTTTGTCCGAGACCATATAACTGGTAAGTGGGAAAATTGGGGTTCAGACCATTCCATTTGACTCCAAAGCGCATGTGCTTTCGTCTACAATCTTTCTACTCTACGTGTGGTCCTTGAGTGAGCAATAGTATCACCGGTGACCTTGTTAGTAATGCAAGGTCCCAGGCTCCACCTGACACCCAGCTGATCCAAATTTGCATTTCAACAAGATCTCTGATGAACAGGTCTGTTCACATTCTGTTTCAAGGCACTGCTCTGGGCCACACTTCCTGGGATTCATCCTTTCGGGATCTTGTGGATGGAATTCTGATCGCCATAGTCTCAACTGAACATGAACAGAAAAAGTCTGACGGAATATTTCATTTCCCCTCTGTATGGACAATTTTCCACTTCAGCCCCATAACTTATGTGTAAGGTTTCCAACTATTGGGGATGGGGCTGGCAGTAATAGGGAGGGTGGGAAGGCTCGTGATATTCTGTTTGTCCAGCAGGGGCGCCTGCTGCCTCTGCTAGTCTCTAGCTGTGGATGGGAAGCTCAGACCTCTGCAACATGGTGGGTGTAGTGTATAGAGCAGATCATGGCTTTTTTCATGGTGAAAAAGTCTTGCTGTCTGCTTTCTCGGACCGGGACACACGACTCTGCAGCTCTGTGGCGCAAAAGTGCAGGGGGCTTTGTCAGTGTGTGTGTTTCTGAGTAAGCCATGCTTCGAGCCCCTTGGAAGCTGCAAGCCAGCAAGCAGGTGGAAGCCGGAGCTTGTGGTCAAGGGCAAGGCGACTGGGTTCTAACTCTAGCTCTGCTGCGACCTCACAGTGTGATGTTGGCTCCCGGTTCATTTCTCCACCTTAGTTTCCCCAGCTGTCTGATGACTAAGGTGCATGAGATCACCTCGAAGCTCTTTTCAAACTGTAACTGTCTATGAAGTCATTATTAAAATGCCCCGGGAGAACACATTCTCGATTTAAAGCACTCTTTTTTTGGTTAAATGAAACTGTGCAAAGCTAATTATCACTCCTTAATTCATCTATTTTATAGCTTTCTCTTTTGTTCTGCCTGGGTTTTTTTTTCCAGGTACAAAGTGAATATTTAAAATATGAAAAGAAATCACAACAAAACACAAATCTGAATAAGTTGCCAAACACAACAAGCATCTTCAAGTCCAAGATGGAATAACAGTTGCTAAACAATTGCCTGCCACCCGTCTAGAGTACTTACATCTTCCTATTTGTTTTTGACTTCCTATTCTTTGATCATCTTGTCCTAGAACTGTCATTTTCCACACAAAGAATGAAAAGGATAATCTACTGTTTCTTCTCACAAAGTTGATCAAAATTTAAGGTGTATTCTTGAGATTTGCAATGTATCAACCACATGACTTAAGACATACGCATACTCATTGTTTGTAGCCTTGTTACAGGATTGTGCTTCTCAAACAGGAAATCCAAAAAAAATGTATTCCACCCAATTTTCATCAACATAGAGAAAATATATGGTACCTTTATAACTCTATGCACTGCATTCTTGAGTATATTTTTTTAAAGGAGAGAACTTTCCATTTTGACTAAACGTCGGTGAGAATTCTGGCTTCCACTGTCGATTGTATACATATGATGGCCTGAGAACTTTCTCACAGATTGACTTCTGGCTCACACTTCAGACCTTGTTTCTCCTCCATTTGCTTTTGATGCGAGGGACAGTAGGACGTGTTCACAGGGCGATGGAGCTGATGGTCCTGTACCTTCATGAGAAGATGTTAAATACATCATCATGTAGAGTATTCTGGAAGCCATTTCTGCACTCTTGCCTTCTCCAGAAATCTGGACAAAATTTGGGCTGAGATTCCATCACTACTGCTGAGGAAAGTTCACCTGAGGCTGGGGGGTGGGGTGGGATGGGGTGGACAATGCAGGCCACTGGCTCTGGTTGACCGAGGCTTTGATCTTCCCCAGGGAAGGTGCCAGTGGAAGATGGGGCCACTGGAAAAGCTTCTTCTAATGCTTTGATTTCGTCTCTTCTGAGCGGGTTCAAACCTCAATGTCATTTCCCTCCTGTATGATGTGCCCTTTCTTCTCCTTAACTATTTTTCTCACCATATGTCCAAAGTTTGAAACTGTGGGTGGGCTGGGGATGAAGAGAGTTGCATCCTACTTTCCCTCTCTCTCCAAGCCACAACTTGAAGGATAAGTGAAAAAGGAAGCAAGGGTCACCTGGGTGGCTCAGTTGGTTAAGGATCTGACTTTGGCTCAGGTCATGATCTTGTGGTTCACAAGTTCGAGCCCAGTGTTGGGCTCTGTGCTGACAGCTTATAGTCTGGAGCCTGTTGCAGGTTCTGTGTGTCTCTCTCTCCATGCCGCTCCCCTGCTCATGCTCTGTCTCTCTCTCTTTCAAAAATAAATAAAAACATTAAAAATTTTTTTAATTTAAAGAAATAAAAGGAAGCTAATATTTTGGTTATTCTATTCCTTTAGAGAATATTTTCCAGTCAGGTCTCCTGCTTCTCACCTGTGCTGCTAATTCTTTGCCTTTTTTTTTTTTTTTTTTTTAAATTAAGCCTCCTATAAGGATGTGGTAAGCCAAATTCAGGATGAGGAAAATTCTGAGGAAAATGACCTGACTTTTTCAAAAAAGAAACGGCATAAAAAAATTGGGGTGGGGCAGTAAGTTGTAGATGAGAAGAAATTTAGGAGACAGATCAACCAAATGCAATATGTGGAGACTCTTTGGAGCCTGTGCTGGACAAATTGCTTATAAACAGGATGTCTGTGAAACATGTAGGATGTTTGAACATGGTCTAGAAATCAGCCGATGCTAAGGAATTTTTGTTAATTTGGCTAGATGTGCTGGGCTGATAGTTTAAATTATGGGTCAGCACATGCTCACCCCTTACTACCCATGTCCCCCAACAGCAGGGGATGTATAGGGAGGGAGAGGCAGATGCACAAATCCAGAGAGGAGATGGCGGAGGCTCAGACAAGGTGGTGGCCCTAGGGGTAGTGGGAAGGAATGAACCACAGAACCATTTTCTCTTTCCATTTTGCTCATTGTCTCCTCCCCATACTCTTAAACCTTTTCTTGCCCTTGGGCTTTGCTTACTGGGTTACCACTTCTTAGAAGCCTTTTCTCTGGCTTCATTTGTCTACACCCCACCCCATCCTACCTTCGGCCTGCTTCCTCCAGGGAGCTGCCTCTACTTAGCACACACTATTGGCCCTTCTCTGCAAGCCTACTGTATGCCCACTGAATTCACAGGCATTGACCCACAAATCAGCTCTTGGTCACGTGCTCATCTCCCCAGTTGGACAAGGGTTTTTTTTTTTTTAAGTTTATTTATTTTAAGTGAGAGAGAGAGAGACAGAGAGAGAGGGAGGGATGGAGGGGCAGAGAGAGAGGGAGACAGAGAACCCCAAGCAGGCTCTGCACCGTCAGTGCAGAGGCTAACATGGGGCTCGAACCCACAAACTGCAAGATCATGCACTGAGCCGAAATTAAGAGTCAGATGCTCAACAGATTGAGCCACCCAGGGGCCGTTGGACAAGCGGTTTTTTGAGGAAAGGCAGGGGCTGGGCCCGATGTGTGCCCCATCTCTCCTAGCGTGCATGCTCAGAAGAGGTTTGCTGACTAAGAAGCACACCAGGCAAAGATAATGTATCCTGGAAAATGTGATTGTGTTGAGATGGGGTTGGCCCTGGCCAGTGCCTCTACCAACTGCAGGTGTCTTTGGAGGCAGCAAGGACACCAGGTGAGGACCTGCAGATACCCCAGAGGATAATGACTCATGTGGCTTTATTTCATCATGTCTCCCCCCTGATCATGGCACTTCAGAGATGCTCTCTCAACGACGAGGCCAGACTCATGGTGGAGAAGGCGTTGATCTGTTTCATGACAATGCTTCTCACCCCTGGTCCTCTGTTAGAATCACGTGATGTGGGGAGGGGGTGTCTTAAAAGGCAGTCCTCACACATGGCCCTCCTTATCTCTTGCAGACTAATTAAAACAAAATCTCGGCGGGGGGGCGGGGAGTGGGGACCCAGGCAACTTATTTTTAAAAACCCATCCAGGTGATTGCACTTGCAGCCAAGGCTGAGCAGCACTGGGCCATGGGGATCTTTGCCCCACTACAGAGCCGGGATTTAATGGAGTCATTTACAAAGCTGCCAGCTGTTCCGAGTTGGCTGTGCCAACAGAGAGAACAAGCTTATAGTTTTTTATTTCTATAAAATACAGTCAATGGTCCCAACAGTAAACAAGGGAGGGTTCTTAAAGCCATATGCTACAGCAGAAAACTGGGGTCTGGGCTTAGCTGCCAATTGGAGAGATTCAGAAGAATGGGATGGAAGTCTCTTTGCAGGAGAAAAAGGGGCTAAGCAGTTATTTCAGATGTTTCAAAGTTCCGTGTTCCGGGAAGGAGGCTGGAGAACGGGGGGAGAAGGACAGTGGGCAAGAGGGCGGGAGGAAGGGGAGAGTGGGGAAGTGTGGCTGCCCTGGGGTCTGTCCTCAGAGGAAGAGCTCTAACAATCAGAGGGGCACTTGGCTGCCTGGAGCCCAAGGTCCAAGGAGAGGGTTAAAGTATCCCTCTCTGTACCATTGCCAGCTCTTGCCAAATGCATGTGACCTGGTGGGGCATGACTGGGAGCTGAGCAGGGCACATGGGGGTGGCTGAAGGGTGCTTGTCAAAGTAGGGAAATACTAACCAGTTTGGTGACCCTCTTTTGTGCCGTCATGGTAGCGGTCTCCTTCCCTCTCAGCACTTGCTACCTTGTGTGATCACTGAGTGGATAAAAGAAATAAATGACTGGGGCTCCAGGGTGGCTCAGTCGATTAAGCATCAGGTCATGATCTCATGGTTCACGAGTTTGAGCCCCGCATCTGGCTCTGTGCTGACAGCTCAGAGCCTGGAGCCTGCTTCGGATTCTGTGTCTCCCTCTCTCTCCGCCCCTACCTCACTCACACTCTGTCCCTCTCTGTCTCTCAAAAATGAATAATAGTTAAAAGAGTTTTAAAAAATAATAAATAAAATTTTAAAAAAAGAGAGGAATGATTTACATGATACTTGAGATACAAAAAGTGACACATTTCCTAATTTCTCTAAATCATATACAATCCAGCTCTGAGATTCAGCTCATATACAGGCCATCATTTCTGGGCTTTCCCTAGACAAGCATGGGAGGTTTCTGCATCCACAGTTGTTGCCCTTTTCCTTTTCTTTGCTTCATCCGCTAATGACATCACTGCTTCTCGAGGCAAGTCTACTGTGCTGATGTTCTTGTCTCAATAGCAGCAGAAACGCAAACCCTTCCCCTTCTGCAGCTGATATGAAGGGCTGGAGCAACACACCATTCAATCCCTAATATTCAAGGGGGCCAGCTCCCTCAGTGGCTCCAAAGGGTCCCCTTAGACTAGCTCTTCTCACTGACATCTCCTGGGGAACTTGGGACACTACTGCTCGTTGGCTCTCACCTCCAGATTTTCTAACTGGCTTAGATGTAGTCCGGGCATAGCGACTTAAAAGCTCCAGGTGATTCTACCCTATAGTCAAAATTGAGAGCTACCACCAGCCCAACCCCTCTTCATTGAGCACAGAGAAGGTTCACAAACCCAGCTGCAGAGGGTGAGTGGTTAACATCAACGCCAGACACCAAGCCTCCTACACACCCAGATCCAGGGTCTTTTCAAGTTTTGTGCAGGCTGAAGCCTGTGGTTACAGGCGGCCCTCAGTCACGAGTGTGAGATCACTTGCCCAGATTTCTGAACACAAAAGTTTACTCATGCACTCATCTGGTGGGTGAAGGAAGCCTAAGCCTTCAGACTGAAAGCCCTCGCTATCTCTTTGGGGCAATAAGACGCAGCTATTTCTAAACTGGGTGATCGCGTATTTCTAATGAATCATGCTGCTCTGCTAGTAGGCTTGTCTGTTTTTGTCTGGAGCAGCAGTTGCACGAGGCTGGTGACCAGATCTGTGAGTTTACTGCTATATTGCTACTTCATAGGACAGAGCCTGGGACCCGGCCAGTTGTTGCAAGAACACATGAATGCCTGAGTGGGTGGACAGATGGACGGATGGACGGACAAGTGGGCATATGATGAGTATGTGGATAGAAGAACTAGAATCACAGCCTCCTGAGAGGCTCTGGAAAACCAGCCCCTCACACAGGATTTATGGTTCTTTTCAAAAGTCAGAATTAGAAGGACATCCAAAAGCGGAACAACCTATAAATTCAGTTTTTCGAAAGGCCAGAACCTCCGAGTCCTGGGAAGTTTTATTTCAGCTATTTATGTTGTTGCAATTTAAGCTCTTATAAGAGTAGCCACCACATCAGCCTCTCTATCTTGTGACATGCAGACCCCACGACTGAGGAGTGGAAAGAAAGCACATTCCTAAGAAAGCCATCAATCTCAAAGAGTGACCTTTCAGATATGATTTCTACGAGAAGAAAAAAAAGATGCTACAGTGGAAAGACTAAGATTTCTTTCTTTCGTTCTTTCCCAGCTACTTTCTTCCTGGAGGAAAGATCTTTGAGCTGCCTTTTATACCGTCATTGTGAAGGCTTTCTCTGCAACGCGTGCAGAGGGGACCTCCAGGGCAGAGACACCTCTGAGCTGTTGGGTGGAGATGGGAGGGTGTGAGGTGGCCTTGATTGACTCCTTGCCGACCTGACTTCATTCCAGCTGCGCCCAAGCAGCGTGCAGCCCTGCGGGCTTCTCACCCATCTCTAAGTAAGGAAAGAGCAGCCCACGTCCCTGTGGCACAGTCTGCCTTTTGCTGGGGACCCGAGACCCAGGTCTGGCTGTAGGATGGTGTCTTGGGTGGCTGGTAGGTTCTCTTGCTTCCCCTACAGAACCTCCCAGAACCAGACGTTGGTTGGGCCTATGGACAGAGGGGTGAAGAGTTCAGTAAGAACCCCTGGGTCAGAAGGTGTGTTCTACACCTTGATCAGCTCTCACTTCTGATCCCTGACCTTTGGCTCGGCAGGGACTGAGCCCACCAAATCCTGTTTTTTAGGCACTGTTATGAATGGGAAACCCATCTTTGGAGGAGTCAGTGTTCTGCCCCTGTTTGAGGTGATGGTTGAGATCTGGCCATATTGAACCTTTCTAAGGACAGGCAGCTGTCCTCCCTCATCCTGGGCCATGCTGGACGCTACCACCATAAAGGAACCAGTGACCCATAAAGCTGTGTATTGTTTCGAGAATGTGAACTTTCCTTTGGGGTCCTGCTCTGTGTCATGCTCTGTGCTTTATACATTTCATTTTCTTTAAAATAATTTTTTTTTAATTTTAGAGAGAGACAGAGAATGTGCGAGTGGGTGAAGAGGGGCAGGGATAGTGAGAGAATCATAAGCAGTCTCCAGGCTCAGCGTGGAGCCCAACATGGCGCTCGATCCCATGATCCTGGGATCATGACCGGAGCCGAAATCAAGAATCTGACACTCAACTGACTGAGCCACCCAGACACTCCACATTTCATCTTCTTTTATCTTATAACAGCCCTGCAAATGATCATGATCGCCCCATCTTACAGAAGAGGACACCGAGGCCCAGAGCCATACAGCTAGCAGGTGAAAGAGCCATGTTTAAACTCTTGGCCTGTTTGATGCAAAGCCCGGTGACTGACAGCAGATACCCCTACAGAAATTCCTGAGACTCCAAAGGGCACATAAAGGAAAGATGGGAGGAGGGACACAGAGCCCAGCCTTGCCAGGCAGCGTCGGGGTGAACAGAGCCTTGAGAATGCAAGACTCCCAGTGAATGCCAAGGGCACGTGCACTCAAGAGCCTATTTCATTTTGTCTGGAGTTAATAGAACAAGGACAGGGTCTGCCTGCTGTTTGGGGCAAGGTTGATAGATGGAGCAAAAGAACACTATTTTGCTTTCTCTGTGGGGGGCATCAGTTCACGTTCTGACCCAGTTTGGATGGAAGAACCAATACAATGGGCTGTTGAATAGACCTTGAGAGACAACCTGTATCATTTAGATAAAATAGAATGAATTTTATCATGAATAACTCCCAAGTTCACCATCAGTCCTTAACATCAACTTGTCAGGGACAGGTCCGTCAGAAGAGGCAGAGTTGGGGCTCAACCCAAAAAAGGCTGAGGGAACATGGGCTCTGCTACGAGAGAGAGAGAAAGCAGAACCAGAGAAAAGATGTGTGTTCTTGCTCTACAGAGATCTCGTCCTGTGGGCTGGGCTGTACTGCTCAGATGATGTTTGGTCAATTGAAGCATGCCCAGGAAAGCATTCATTCAGATTCTGGTCCAAGAAGGCAATGGAGGAAGACCTTGAACTCACCTCCTCCATGGATGCACCAATCCATACCTATTTATAAAGGTATGAAGAAGAAGAACAGAGGTCTGGCTGAATAGCTTCTGCACAACAAAAGCTTGAACAGTGAGAGAGAAGGAGACCCAAAGAGACCCCTACCTCTAACACTGGGGACTGAGAGCACTGAGGGAGGGAGCACATTCATCTGCTCTGAGCAGAGGACAAAAGCCATGGTAAAAGAACAATGAGGGGGCTCCTGGGTAGCTCAGTGGGTTAAGCATCTGTCTCTTGGGTTTGTGGCTTGGATCATGATCTTCACAGTTTGTGAGTTCTAGCCCTGCATTGGGCTCTGCACTGACAGTGCGGAACCTGCTTGGAATTCTCTCTCTCCCTCTCTCTCTGCCCCTCCCTGCCCTCCTCTCTCTCAAAATAAATAAATAAACTTTAAAAAACACTGAAAAAAACTGAAAGAACAACCATCATATTAAAGATCCAACTCTAAAACCTGCCAGTGGATGGGTTGGAGAGGCTAGCAAGCGCCAGTTTATATTCCCTCTTGGCCTTGGTAGTGCAGACAGGGGCAAGGTCCAGGCACCATAGCCTGCCTGCCACCTCAGTGAGCTCCAGGCTGCCAGGCCCAGCAGCCCCAGCCATCCCACCAAAGCGGCTCTGGGACACCCCTGGTCAGCACTCATTACAGCTCAGACCATTGTGCCAAGGCGACACAGGTACAAAGCACGCCAGAATACTCCAGGCCCACACCACTTAAGGGCCCGGTCACTTGCCGGGGCTCCCGTGGCACAGAGCACTGTGGGACCTCCTGGCTCACACCTGCTTCCAGCCACATGGCCATGGCGCCCTCTGCATGCAGCACCCTGGGACACCTCAACTTGGCACCCACTTTAGCTACAGCTGTTCTGCCAGGGTGCTCCTTGCACAGAGCATTTTGGGATCCCCCAGCCCCTCTGTCAGAGCACCCCTGCACAGGGCACCCTGGTACCTCTCAGCCTGCACCTCACCTCGACTCCAGGCCCTTGGCAGGATGCTCCCTATGCAGAGAGCCCTGGAACACCCGGACTCATGTCCACTTCAGCCCCCATGCCATCCTGCCCACACAACTTCAGGCTAGAGTGCTCAGGACACCCAGCCCAGGCCAGCCAGTCACCAGCCATACACAGTCTACACAAGGGATGGCCACACACAAGACCATTCTTTCAAGTCTAGAAGAAGAAGCTGTTCCACCTAAATATAGAAACGAATATAGAATGTCAAGCAAAATGAAGAGACAGAGGAATATGCTCCAAATGAAAGAATAAGACAAAAAACCTCGGGAAAAGACTTAACTGAAACAGAGATAAGCAATTGGTCTGACAAAGAGTTTAGAATAATGACCATAATGATATTCACTGGACTGGAGAGAAGAGTGGAAGAAAAGCATTCATTCGTTCATTCTTTGATTCAACAGATGCCAGGTACTCATGGATTTCTTAATCTAATGTAGAGATGTCAATCAATGAGTGTGGAAATAACAAGGCAGATTCAGATGCTGATAGAAATGTGTGACAAAATTGAAGCAGTGGGGTATGTCAGAAAGTCCCTGGTGAGTGGAGCCTCCTTTAGATTGAGTGTCCAGGAAAGCCCTCATTGAGGATGTGACATTTGAGCTAAGGTCTGGATGCTAACTAAGAAGGAGCCAGCCATGCAGAGAGCCAAGCAAAGAGAAGAGTGGTGGGCAGCGTGAAGTGGGAATACACCTAGTGTACTTGATGAACAGAAGTAAAGAAGTGAGCACTAGTCCTAAATTGATAAGACATATGATGGGGATTGCTAAGTAAGCCCTTTCTTCTTTGGGGCACCTAAGTCTTGTCTATTTCCTCACCACCCTTGATGCTGGGTATGACTGTCTGATTAAGTTTTAGCTCATGGCATGTGAGTGTAGGTGGTAAGTGCCGCTTCCAGTCCTGGCCTGGAAGAGGCACCCCCAATGCCTATTTTCCATGTCCAAAATAATAAGAATCATGTTTTGAAGATTATAAAAAAATATTGTTAGCTTATCTTTTGAAAGGAAAGATCAAGTTTCTTGTTTTAGATACATCGGGTTTGAGATGCTATTTAGAACTCACAAGAGTTTGCCCACTCTGAAGTTAGCGGGTGTATGATCAGATCACTCTCACTTCTGACACCAGCTGCAAGTTTGTGGACTTTTAAAACCACCTTCATATTTGGTAATTCACTAGATGGACTCTTGGAATTCACGAAAAGCTGTTACGCTCATGTTTATGGGCTATTACAAGGACAGGATACAGGTTAGAATCAGTCAATGGAAGAAGCTCATAGCAGAGTCCAGAAGTGCCAAACATGGAACTCCATTGTCCTTTCCCTGTGAAGTCAGGATAGTATTTCTCTCCCAGTATCAATGTGTGACAATATGCATGGAGTATTGCCAACCAGGGGCTCATCTGGGCCTTGGCATTCAGAGGGCTCCATCACATAGGCATGAATGAATACTCATGTGGCTGATCTTAATTTCCAGTCTCTTTCCTTATGCAGATACCATGCAACCTAAATCACATTCTTAGACTATTTTGTGCTATCCAAGGCTCTCAGGAAAATAAAGGTACTCTTATCAGTGAGGATATTCTAGTGGCTTATAGATAAGCTCTCAGTGGTGAATGGTAAAGACTAGACCTTTTTTGGAGGGAGGGTTAATTTTTTCCTACACAGTATCCAAATGTAAATATCTAATAAATACTTGGTTATGCGAGTGTAGAGCTCAATGGAAATACATGAGCTAGCGTTAACATGGTTGGGGCGTAAGAATTAGATGTAAGAATTAAAAACCAGAGGTAGATAGAGGAGGTTTGAGGGGCTAGGACAAAACCCAGGCCCCCCACCATTTGGAGGGATCCAAACAGCCTGAATTAACAAAGGGCACTGAGTGGTATCAGCCAGTGAGGTAGGAGGAAACTAGACACTTACAGGGAGCCTCTTACACACACACACACACACACACACACACACACGTGTATATATGTGTGTGTGTGTGTATACATATATATATTTGAATGGCTAAAGGTGTCAGAATCATAAATAAAAGAGTTTGAAAGGAGAATAATTACTAGTATATAATGAAATGCTTAATATGCATTAAGACTTACGCTTGCATTGTGCATAAAACTCTATGAGCTATTTTCTCCTGTAAATTCTCCATTTTATAAAAATTACAAACATTTAGTAAGTGCTTAATATGAGTTAAGACCAGTGTTCACATTATGCACCAGGCTCCATGAGGTGTCTTCTTTATTAAATTCTCCGTATTACAGAAGAGGCTTTAAGTCTTAGGAAGGTAAAATAGCCAGACGGGGCCCAACTAGATTCACTCCACATCCTTCTGACTTCAGAGCCCTTGCAATTAAGCACTGGGCAACAGAATTTTCCCTTTGGTCTTTGGGGACTGAGGAAGGAATGGAGAGTCCTTAGTGGAGGTAAGAGGGGCTTTCGTAGGAGTGGCTGGGTGGCTTAGTAGGTTAAGTGTCTGGCTCTCGATTTTGGCTCAGGTCATGATCTCACGGTTGTTAGGTTTGAGCCCTGTGGAGGGCTCTGTGCTGACAGGTCAGAGCCTAGAGCCTGCTTCAGATTCTGTGTCTCCCTCTCTCTCTCTGCCCCTCCCCTACTCATGCTCTGACTCTCTTTCTCAAAAATAAATAAATATTAGGAGGTGCTTTTGTAAGGCCACCATTTGGAAGCAGATATAGAACGGCTCTATGTAGCAGCAAACGGCAGCCCTCAAGCCTGCACTGGTTTACTGACCAGATTTCACCAGACACAGGGAAAACTTCCCAATGGCTAATGTTCTCTGAGAGTAGTGTAGAAGGTGTTCAGGCTGGTGAGCCATGGTCAGGGTGGATGGATTCCCTTCTTCCAGTTCACTTCGCTTTTCGTGTGTGGGAGGCTGCTACTGGAGTCTGAGCTCTGTTTCCCCTCTATGCTTTCTGGGCCATTAAGTGTAATCCAAATACCACAAGTCCCCAGTCCCCTCAAGTTTTTCTTCCTGTATCTTCAGTTTCCTTAAATGAAAATCAACCAGTCAATAAGCTGTAATTGGTGGGTGTCACGTGGTTGCTGCCATGAAGGGCTCTACTGAGCACTAATTTTGTGTCAGGTGCTGTATTAGCTGCATCTCAATAATCCAATAACATAGGTACCATCATTCTCATAGAAAGGTGAGGAAATGTCAGAAAGGTGAAGTTGAGAGCTTGGATTCTAACTCCAGCCGGCCTGGCCCCAAAGCTTGTCCACATAGCTGCGTATAACTGACCAGATCCTGGGGTAACATCCGTTGTGGCTGCCCAGGCTATGGTGCAAGCTGTCTTGTCAACCTCATTGGTTAATTATGGGATTGTTGTGTTTCTTCCCTTGAGCCATAAGAGATAAACAACTAGCTATTGATGTTTTGGGGAAGGTCCAATAGCAGAAATGTCAGCTCTTTCTGAAGAATAACAGCTAAGGAATATCAGCTGAAGAATAACGTGGATTTTCCTTGAACATAGGTATCTGAGCAGTGGGGAATAGACACCCCACCCACATCTGTCACCACCAGGATTCATGCTGACCCCGACACTCAGCCAGATTGTAGGCTGGGAGGTGAATGTGCAGTGTGGGTGTGAGAGATCATTTCTAAATAACTGTCTTCCCCTTCATGCTATCTTTTCCTTTTCTTTCTTTTTTTTCTTTATTTCTTTTTCTTTTCTTTTCTTTTCTTTTTTTTTTTTTTTTTTTTTTTTTTTGCTATAATCCTTAGTGACTGAAGCACTATTCTGTTAGCAAAGTGTAAACAATACTCCATGATCTAATGTGATTCTCCTATCGGGCTTGGAGGTACACAAGACGATGCTATTGCTCCTGTTTTACAGCTGAGGAAACTAGGACCCACAGAGTCTGAGCAAAATGCCCAAAGTGACATAGTGGGTTAATGGCGAACACCTTCGTGCTCTCTACTCGACCACACTGCCAGCCAGCCTCACTCATAGTTCCCAGAGAGAGGAGTCCAACTTCTTTCCAGAGTGGAGAGGTGAGTGGGGAGGAGGGAACATGGAGAGAGCAGCTATTGTGTTTCTTACGAGAAACATTCTACAAAATTTGATTCTTCCCAGGTCCAAACCAAGCATGGCAGCTGGGCTAGTACATAATTCTTAGGCTTGCCCATGCATGGAGGGAAATGGGATATGGAATGCTTATAAGGTGTTATTGTCACGTTAATGCAGGAACTTGGAGTGATTATACTGTGAAATTTACCTGGCAGCTCACCAGTGAAATTGCAGCTAATTAATTTTGCCCGACTTGATGGAATCCTCCTCATTCTTAATCCTCTCTCTGCTCTTTGCCAAAAGATGAATGAAGGGGATGTGGATGGAAATGTAACTTGCAAAGTAGCTTCTATGTGTAGCTGCCTGGCATTTCTCCTATAGCCCCACCCGTTTTCAAGCACAGAATTCTCTTTTTATGGGGTCTGGGTAGAAAGAAAGTTGGAGGCTTTCAGGGGGTTTCATCCATTTCCAGCAAAACTGCAGAGAAATGGAAAATTAGGACTCTGGAGGAAGGAAGAAGGAGATTTAAGAGTCCAGTTTTGTAGAGATGATGCAGAAATTCAGAGAATGTTTTAGAGCTGGAATCATTTGTAGAACTCATCTATTCTGTTCTAGCACTCTCTCATAAAATTGTGGCAATCTTTGAGTGAGTTTGGACTGTGTCCTGGGAACTCGACCCGAAAGGGGCAAGCTTGGGCAAGGACCCCTGGCTGTTGTCTAGTGTTTGGTATGGCCAGTCCAGGGTTGAAGGCGATCTGAAAATGATCTGGGGTTTTCAGCCATGAAGAGCAGCCTCTGATCCAGGATCCTTTATTGGGCCATTGTTGGGGTTCCAGCTTGGGCTGCTGCAACTCCATGGGTCTCAAGCTTACAGTGCAGAGCAGCAGATGTCCCTACAGCTGTGACTACATGTTCTCCAGGCCTGCCTTTTGGGGAAGGTTTTGCTGATCAGAATTAGGGCATTTCTGAAGCCTAAGCCACTTCTTTTTTCTTTCTTTCCCAGGCTTTGTCTTTAAAGTGTTCCACCCAGGGGCACCTGGGTGGCTCAGTTGATTAAACGTCCAACTTTGGTTCAGGTCATGATCTTACGGTTCTTGGGTTTGATCCCCGCATTGGGCTCTGTGCTGACAGCTCAGAGCCTGGAGCCTGCTTCGGATTCTTTGTCTCCCCTGCTCTGCCCCTCCCCTGCTCACACACTCTCTTTCTCTCAAATATAAATATTTAAAAAAAATTAAAAAGTGTTCCACCCACTTTCTGTACTGTAGCCTGGGAAAGTGATAAGAAGCAGGCTTTCCATCTCTTTCCATCTCTCCCTTGCAGCCCTGGTCACTGGTCTCTGCCCCCTAGGAATATCATCACACAAAGGGCTACATTTCCCAAGATAAGGGACTCAAATTTAGAAGTATTGGGGAATTATTGAAGAGGCTTTTTTCCTCTACTAGATTCTTTTTAATTTAATAACTTTATTCTACAATAGTTTTTAGATTTACAGACAAATTGCCAAGAGGGAACAGAGAATTCCCATGTACCCCACACCCAGTTTCCCCTATCACTAATATCTTACATTAATATGGTACATTGATTACAATGTATGAACCAATATTGATATATTATTATTTATATTTATATATTTTTTTTGCTATTTATTTATATTTGAGAGAGAGAGAGAGAAAGACAAACAGAACACAAGCAGAG
Source organism: Hyaena hyaena (assembly GCF_003009895.1). NCBI lineage: Eukaryota > Metazoa > Chordata > Mammalia > Carnivora > Hyaenidae > Hyaena > Hyaena hyaena. The sequence continues at coordinate 117,570 of NW_024080809.1, read as the reverse complement.
GAGGGACAGAAAGAAAGTGGAAGACACAGAATCTGAAGGAGGCTCCAGGTTCTGAACTGTCAGCACAGAGCTCGATGTGGGGCTTGAACTCATGAACTGTGAGATCAAGACCTGAGCCAGAGTCAGAAGCTCAGTCAACTGAGCCACCCAGGTGCCCCTACTGATATATTATTTTTAACTGAAGTCCATACTTTATTCAGCCTGTCTGAGTTCTTACCTAAGGGGCTTTTCAGTCTCAGCATTGTGTCAGGGATACCATGTTCTACTCAGTTGTCATATGTCCTTAGCCTCCCCTTGGCTGTGAGTGTCTCAAAGCCACCAAAGGGTTTTAAATAAGGATGCTATCTGGTCACATCTGAATTTCAGAAACTTTTGAGACTAGAGTAATGGAAAGTGGGTGTCCTCTCAGAGATGAGCCTCGGGGTATGAAGAATGACAAGTGCACTTCTGGCATCTGGGCGCAGACCCTTAGTCAGTGGGGCAGGGATCTGGGGCGGTGGACTATGCTGGTCACTGGGTCAGACCTACGTTCTGCTCCTTCCAGAAGTATTGTCAAGAAATCTATTACTTTTATCTCAGTTTTTAAGATTTATTCATGTGTAGTTGTTTTGTTTTTTATAATTTTATTTATATTGTGCCTGTAGGTGTTTCCTATTTCATTCCACTTTTTATTTTAATTTTCCCCCTTTTGTTCTGATCTGTGTTGCCAAAGTTCTATGTTGTTAATTTCTTCAAGGAACTAGCTTTGGTTTTTTAAAATATCTATTTTCTAATTATCAATTTCATTGATTTTTGCCTTTATGGTTTTTTTTTTTTTGTTTTTAATTTATTTTATTTGCTCTGTTATGTTTTTTGCAATTTCTTGCAATGGAGCTTTTCAAATTCTGTTTTTGCTTTTTTGATGAATTTAGGAGTATCCTAAAAGTTCTTCTATTCCCACAGATTTTGAAATGGAGTGTCTTAATTGTTACTGAGTTTTAAGGCAGTTACTAATTTCAGTTATGATTTGTTAGACCAAAAGTTTACTAGTAATATGTAATCTTCTTTCTTTTTTTTTTTTTTAATATTTTTATTTTATTTCTAGGAGAGAGAGAGAGAGCGTGAGCAGGGGAGGGTCAGAGAGAGAGGGAGATACAGACTCTGAAATAGGCTCCAGGCTCTGAGCTGGCTGTCAGCACAGAGCCCGACGCGGGGCTCGAACCCACGAACCGCGAGATCATGACCTAAGCGAAAGTCGGACGCTTAACCGACTAAGCCACCCAGGTGCCCCTGTAATCTTATTTCTTAATACATGGAATTTTGAACTTAACTTTTTGCTAGTAGTTTGTAATGTTATTGGAGTCTGAGTAGAGCACATACATACCTCTGTGATAGTAGAATAAACCTCTTAGAATTTATTGACACTTCCATAGATCATCAACAAATGACCATAGGTGGTCATTCCTTGGTATAGGTTAAATATGTAATTAGGAAGAATGCATGCTCTGTATTTACTGAGTGTGAAGTCCTCTACCTTCATTAATTGCATTATCCAGATATTCTCTACTTTTGCTCAATTTTTATGGCTTTATCAGTTTCTGAAAAGGGGATCTTCAATTCTCAACTGTAATTGTTGATTTATGTATTGCTTCTCACAATCCTGGAGGTTATTGCTTTGTATATTTTGAATTACTATTACAATTATATTGTAAGGTACATAAATACTCATAATTATATATTTTTTACCCTGCTTTCTTTTGATCAATATATGTGTAATTTACTCTGGCCTTCAAATTCCATTTTGTTAGATATGAAGATTGCTCTCCCAGCTTTTTTTTTTTTTTTTGGCTTCATATTTGCCTGGTGTATCTCTCCTCATTTAAACATTTTTTTTTAGCTTTTCTCTATTTTTTGGTTTGAAATGTACCTAAATCAACACATTGGTAGATACTGTTTTCCTTAATCCAATGTGAGAGTCTTATTTTAAATTGGCATGTTTAACCCATTTGGGTTAACTATTATTAGATTAGAACTTATTTGCCATCTTATGTCATATTTTCCATTTGCTTTGTGTGTTTTTCCTCTTTCCCGTGTTTCATTGGGTAGGTAGAGTTTTTCTCTGTTGATATAAAAGCCGTGTGTTCTACTTTACTGTTACTACAATTTCCTCCTCTTATCTAACTGATTGGCTATTGTCTCTCATAGTGTTAAGTAAGAGTTGTAAAAATGGGCACTCTTGCCTTGTATCTAACTGTAGAGCAAATGGCCTTTGGCGATTCCCCCATTAAATGTGATGTGTTCTTTCCGAATAACCACATTTTCTCTATTATCATAATTAATGATAAAACTCACTTTCCCCCTCCTCACTTGAACCCAAGGCATGAGGCATGTAATAATGATTCACTTACAAACTTTCTGACTTGCCAGGTTTGTTAATAAAGGTTGGAGTCTTTCCAAATGAGCACATATTATTAATATACAAATAGATGAATTTTCTTTTGTAGAAACAGTGGTATATTAACACAATACTTTTGAAACAATACTTATAATATATTTAGTTTTAAGTACTTGTGGCAGAGGCAGTTACTTGTTTATCCTAATGTCCATTTTCCGTTTCACAGAAGCATTGATTTTTACCAAGGCTCATGGCTGCATTGAATAAGACTACATTTCCCATCCTCCTTTGCATTCAGGTGAAGACGTGTAATTAGGTTCCAGGCAATAAGGTCAAGTGGCATTGTTGTATAATATAGTGCTTTGCCCCTTCTTCCTCTCCCTCCGTCCTTGCTTCTTGGAATATGGCTGTGATGGTTGGAGCTTCGTGTTGGGACATGAGCAGGGAGGGCTGTCCCCTGGAAATGGTAATGACTGTGATACTGCAGACACTAACCCCGCCCTGACCTGCCTACCTTCACACTCTGAAATGAGACAAACATAAACATCTACCTGCTTTAAGCTACTATCATTTTACGTCGCTGTTAACTGAAGCTGCACTTAATCCTAATCGCTATAGTTCTTATTTTTAGGTGTTCCTTTTTTAATTACCCATCATTTTGTATTATGACTTTTATGTTCCTCATTTTGATCTGACATTTGGTCTGGGAATCTTGTCTTTGAACTGGTCAGATTTGAGTTTAAATTTTTATTTTGTCATTTATTAGCATAAAACTAGGACTATTTTCTGCATTTAACCTAATTCTGTATTTGCAAATGGTTAATAACATGCATCTTGCGTGACTGTTGAGGGATCCAATGTTTATAAAATGTTTAACAAAATGCTTGTACTATAATAGCCACTAGATGCATTTTTGTGTGTGTGTGGGGGGGTCATTGTCCTCTTTACTCTCCATGTTGGGGAATCATATCCTGCTCCACAGAATAATATTCCCAAATACTTCCCATAAAAATCATTGTATTTTGGAACCCAATGACTTGTCCCATGGTCACTGCCCCACTCAGTAGCTTGTTCTTCTTTCCCTGTTCATCTCAGGCACCTTGTGCCATTTGCCAGTACCTAGGATGGGAGCAAGTTATTTTATCTTAACTTAAAATGTGTTATCCAGACACATAGACCAATGGAACAGAATTGAGAACTCAGAAGTGGACCCAAAAGTATACAGCCAACTGATCTTTGACAAAGCAGGAAAGAATATCCAATGGAAAAAAGACAGCCTTTTTAACAGATGGTGTTGGGAGAACTGGACAGCAACATGCAGAAGAATGAAACTAGATCATTTTCTCACACCATGCACAAAAATCAACTCAAAATGGATAAAGGACCTGAACGTGAGACAGGAAACTATCAACACCCTAGAGGAGAAAGCAGGAAATAACCTCCTTGACCTCCACCGCAGCAACTTCTTACTTGACACATCCCCAAAAGCAAGGGAATCGAGAGCAAAAATAAACTGTTGGGACCTCATCAAGATTAAAAGCTTCTGCACAGCCAAGGAAACAACCCAGAAAATTAATAGGCAACCAACGGAATGGGAAAAGATAGTTGCAAATGACATATCCGATAAAGGGTTAATATCCAGAATCTATAAGGAACTCACCAAACTACACGCCCTAAAAACAAACAACCCAGTGAAGAAATGGGCAGAAGACATGAACAGACACTTCTCCAAAGAGGACATCCAGATGGCCAACAGACACATGAAACGATGCTCAGCATCCCTCCTCATCAGGGAAATACAAATCAAAACCACACTGAGATACCACCTCACACCAGTCAGAGTGGCTAAAATGAGCACATCAGAGAACTCTAGATGCTGGCGAGGATGTGGAGAAACGGGCACCCTCCTACACTGTTGGTGGGAATGGAAACTGGTACAGCCCCTCTGGAAAACAGTGTGGAGGTTCCTCAGGAAACTAACAATAGAACTCCCTTATGACCCAGCAATAGCACTGCTAGGAATTTACCCAAGGGATACAGAAATGCTGAGGCATAGGAGCACATGTACCCCAATGTTCATAGCAGCACTCTCCACAATAGCTAAATCATGGAAAGAGCCTAAGTGTCCATCAACAGATGAATGGATCAAGAAGATGTGGTTTATCTATACCATGGAATACTACATGGCAATGAGAAACAATGAAATCTGGCCATGTGTAGCAACATGGATGGACCTTGAGGGGGTTATGCTGAGCGAAATAAGTTAGGCAGAGAAGGACAAATATCATATGTTTGCACGTATAGGAGGATTAGGAGGAACTTGACGGAGGAACAAGGGGGAGAAGAAGGGTGGAAATGGTGGGGGAAAGGGAGAGAGGCAAACCATGAGAGACTCTTGAATGCTGACAAAAACTGAGGACTGATGGATGGGGGGGGGGGGATGGGCATGGAGGAGGGCACTTTGGGGATGAGCACTGAGTGTTATGTAGAAACTAATTTGACAATAAACTATTTGTAAAAATAAAATAAAATAAAATAAAATAAAATAAAATGTGTTATCATCTTTTACTTTTAATATCATTTCCAAGGATGATAGAGAAGTACGTACTCAGACACTTTACACAAAGTGATGAGCTTCAGGTTTTCTGCAGTGAGTTGGCTGGTTGACTTGAGCTCTGTTCATTCAGTGGGACATGACCTCCAGATGTGTGGCAGAATGCAAGATGCCTGCCCTTGAGTAGTTCAGGGAGACAGACAGGAGGTAAACACGTTTGCTCAAGTATATAGAGCATATAGAGGAAGGACTAATGAGTGCTGAGGGGAGATTAGATGTGTTAGGTAAGTGTTGGTTCATCAGACTGTACCTGAAGAGGACTTTGAAGAGGAATAGGGATTTCCAGGGCAGGTGATTGGCAATGTTTTGGGAGCCCTGGGCAGGGCAGATCTAGATGAAGAGAACAGATCGCACTGAGGAATGTGGGTAAGAACTAGCACACTCTGCCTCTGCACCTGGGAATGGCTCCATATCGCCAGGTACAAGCAGGAAAATGCTTAGAGTCTGCGCAGTCCTGGGGCTGGAGGGACAGGAAGCTACAAGCAGGTGACAGCAAATACAGTGCTTTTAGAGGTTAGAGTTTGCACGTCCTAAAGACCCCTGAAGCAGCAGAGTTGAGGGAGGGTTGGATTATTCAGGGGAAAACCACAGCAGGCAGCCCGGTGAGGAAGCCACTGCAATCATCACGTGGGAGAGGAGAAGGGCTAGAATCAGCTACTGCCATCTAAGAACAGAAAGAAGAGGGCATGCTTGAGACATATTGAAGGGACGAAATTGACACCACTTGACTGCTGATTGGATGTAAGAGTAAGGGCCGTCCCCCACTTTCTGGACTGAGTAACTGAATGAATGATGAGTCCATTAAACAGGACAGAGCATCTGTGAGGAGAAGGGAGCAGGGGAAGACAATGAAGCTCAATTTGGGACACAATGAGACAATGCTGCCTTTTCAGAAACCTCTCCTTGCCACTCACCTCCAGTCCTGATTTTTATAGGGTGCTTCTTGAAGCCAGCTGTCATTTACCTGCCTCTGTTGTTGGCACATAACAGTAGCTCGGTTTCAAATATGTAGTGTTTTAGAAAAAGTACTTCATACAACCAGGAGAAAACTGGAGTCAGGGCAGTGTTGGAGAAATGATGTAGGGGTTCAAGAAGGCAGATGCAGTGCACTGTGAGTCTGTGCTCAAATTCTCAGGGAATTTCTTACAGGAAAAGTAAGGGAACTCTCAGGAGATAAAACATGAGGAGTCTCTGAGTTATGGAAAGCATGTTGGAAGGGATAGAAGGAGGAAGCATGGACCACCCCATGCACGAGAGTGAGGGGGTTTGGGGGTGAAGAGGGTTCAGAGCTGATGGCCAAGAAAGACTTCTTGACGATGTCTTTGGTGCAAAAAAGTGATTTTATTAAAACATGGCCCTGTGGGAAGAAAGAGCTTCACTGGGATGGTGAAGAGTGACTGCTTATATACTGTGGAATTGGGGGAGAAAAGTCAAGAGGAAGTTTCTAGAAGGGATTTCCATATGCTAAAGAAGACTCAGGATTACTTGAGGCCTGGCTATTGTCAAGCTAAAGTGGTTTTTCCCTCTAGCAAAGCCTTACCATTAAGACAGTAGGGAGTTCCTGGAGATTAGACTATTGATGAGATATTTGTAAACTGGATGGAGATTCTATCTGGTAACCATTGGTTTTCTCTCCCTTTCCTTTGTCCTTGGGCAGCCAGGAGTGCCTGAAGAATATCACACCTATCCTACCCCAGGTGGCAGGGGGTGGAGGTACAGGGTGGTTGGGGGTGGTAGGGGAGACGAGTGTGTGTGTGTGGGGGGGGTGCTGCCTTGTGCTTGGCCCTCAGCTTGCCTTATGGTCCCTCATCAAGAGACTGTGAAATGGTGGAAATACTCCTGCCTGTGTTCAGCGCCTGGAGGAGGCCGGCCCTGGGAGCATGAGGATTTCTCTGGAAGAGCAGTCAGGTGGGCTGGTGTCCTCAGTGCCCTCTCACTGCCCCACTTGGCCCACAGGACAATGACAGGGGTGGTAAGAGTGAGAGATGGGAACATGAGAAGGGCAAGGCAGTGTCTGTTGGGAACCACCCCCGAGGGGTTCCTATGGTCCCCAAATGAGGTTCTGATGCATTCTGCCCTGTGACCCAGATGCTTTGTCCCCACTGTGATCTCAAGTCCACCTCACCTACCACTTCCTTTCCTCTGTTTCTCTTCCTTGGGGGGAAAGTAAAACTGTAGGAGGGAAGACCTAAGAAAGTCTATACCACTGCCTATCTGAAAAACAAGCTAAAATCTGAGTTTGTAGTGGGTATAATTTATGTCTTAATAAAGCTTCTACAAATATGATTTCACAATAACCCATTCAATTTCCAGTCAAACTCCTAGAGTTTGGTGATTTTAGATACTTCATTTTTTAAATGTTCATTTATTTATTTTGAGAGAGAGAGAGAGAGAAAGATAGAGCGCAAGCAGGGGAGGGAGGGGCCGAGAGAGAGGGAGAGAGGAGGAGAGAGAATCCCAAGGAGGCTCTGTGCTGTCAGTGCAGAGTCCGACGCAGGGCTTGATCTCACAAATGGTGAGATCATGACCTGAGTCTAAACCAAGAGCCAGACCCTTAACCAACCGAGGCACCCAGGTGCCCTTTTAAGGTACTTTTATGATGTGGAAGGGCATTCTGTCTTGCAGTGAGATCTCTGAGCTAATGAGCTAATACACTTGTTAACTTTTAAAATTGGTGGTTGCTGGGAATCTATATGATATCACACAGGGGCAGCACAAACCAGCTACCCAGCATGCTCTACTCAGCCGGTTGGAAGGCTGGGAATTACAGCATGCTCATGACTTAATTGACTGGGGGCAGGAGTAATTTATTTATGAGGATTGCCGAAGCATGAGGGCTGGTTTTCTAATGAGAAGGTCATAAAATATAGTTTTCTACATGGCAGGGCAATGTGGTGAGGGGCAAAGTCATGGGTTTCAGATCCCGGCGACCTAAATAAGATTCCTGCTCCCATCACCTATTTGCTGGATGATCTTGGCAAGTTACTTGACCTCCCTGTATCTCAGTCACCTCGTTTATAAAATGGGGATGATGGCATCTGCCTCATAGGGCCACCACAAGGATTAGATGAGATGAGGCATATAAGACACTTGGACCAGAGTAGGTACTTGATCAAGGTGTCTTTTCCTCACCCCTAGAGAAGCTGGAATGGGAAAAAGCACAGCAACTAGGAGCAAAGAACCTGGATTCAAATACCACATCCCGTCCTCCCAGCTCTGAGAAGCTCTTAACTTCTCTGAGTCTCACTTGCCTCATTTGTAAAAGAGGATTAATATAATCGTACTCTCTAATTACTTCTCCCTGAGGCTATGAGGCCCTCAACTGTAGTGCTGAAAGTCCTTTAAGAACCATGCAGCCTTCTTAGTTAGTGTGATGTAGGAGGATGTTGTGTATGAAGGGTCAAGGAGAAGAGTGGAGAAAATGTCTTTGTGTAGAATTGATGTGGGAAAGGCATTCACTTAATATTCAAGGGATATTTGTTAATGTGGGCCTAGGATTTGTCTATTCTAGGAGTTAGCATGGTCTGGAGGACTGTTTGGGGGTGGGATTTGACCCTAGTGTGAATTCACAGGAAGATATTGGGTCTCTCTTGACATAAACTTTTGGTGGAGGAAGAGAGCATCATTGTGCGTATGCATAGCTTCAGGCCAAGGAGGTCCTTTTTGGGGGGTGAGATGGGATTCCAAGGAAGACAGACCTTCACTCCAGGCACTACTGTCAGATGTCTTAAGTGAGTCTGAATGAGTCATATCTTAATGGCCCTGGTACCAAGAAGATGCACTGTCAACTACATTGAATGAATAAATGTGTTGACTGTGGAACATACAAAAGACAAGGCATGGATACGTTTCAAATTGGGGGGGGGGTGGCAGCAACATTGACTTCCATGTACTTGTCATTGAGCTTCAGTGCCTAATGAGCAGCGACTGGGCCCTGTGGGCACTGGGCTGTGCCCTACTCTTTGGACAGGTAAAGGAAGAGATATTGTAACAGCTCCTGGAAGACAGACCAGAGGTGAATTGCAGGTGTCTTCTGGTAGCTAAGAGGCTTCATTCTCAAAGCTCCTACAGGAAACCTCCTGGCCACTTAGAGAATTGGCTGGAAGAAAGTTTAGAGGATTCAGAGTTTCCGTGGAACAAGTGGAGTTGTAGTTAGAGAAATACTTTTGGATTCCCAGACCAATGTGTTGTAGTCTATGTCCAAGGAGCTTTGGGTAGGAACCAAAATGAGTGAGCTGGAGTCTCAATTCCTAACAGACTTTAGTGGTGAAGTGGACATGTACCTCCCTGATTTAGGACGGAAGGAAGTAACTAGGGTTAGAGGAGAGGCCAAGGACAGGTGACACAGGAACTCAAAGGAGGAGGGGATGTGCTCTGGCTCAGGACCTCAGAGTAGGGGTGGGCTTTGATCTGGGCAGGAGTAGACCAGGGAGATGAGGCAGAGCGTCATTCAGACACCAGTGCTGAATCCCTAGAGAGACAACCCAATCGTCCCCTTGTGTCATGTGCATGCTGTTCTTTTCAGCTGGGACCAGGAAGGAGGCGTCATGAGAGGAAGACATGACTACAGGGCCTACATGTCTCATCCCTGCACTCAGATCTTGGAGATACCTTCCCAGGCACCCCTTATCGGGGATCTTTCCAGCTTGATGCGGACAGTCTGGCTTCTGCAGAGCCACCCGATTAATCTTTCAGAAGCATGACTATTTATGTTATGTCCCTGCTCTGAAACCTTCAATGATTCCCAATTGTCCTCTGCAAAGCTTTTCAAACTTCCTTGATGACAGGAATTACTGGAGGCGTGCCTGAGTAACTCAGTCTGTGAAGCGGTGAACTCTTGGTTTCGGCTCAGGTCATGATCTTGCCGTACGTGAGATTGAGCCCTGCATTGGGCTCTGCGCTGACAGCATGGAGCCTGCTTGGGATTCTCTCTCTCTCCCTCTCTCTCTGCCTCTCTGTTTCTCTCTCTCTCAAAAAAAAAAAAATTTTAAAAAAAGAATTATTGAAATTGAATATTGAAATATCAGGACTCCCTCCCAGAAATTCTTTTTTTTAAGTTTATTTGAGAAAGACAGAGACAGCATGAGTGGGGGAGGGGCAGAGAGAGAGAGGGAGAGAGAATCCTAAGCAGGCTCTGCGCTGTCAGTGCAGAGCCCCATGGCGGTGGGGGAGGGGGGCAGGCTCGAACTCATGAAACCGTGAGATCATGACCTGAGCCAAAACTGAGAGTCAGATGCTTAACCACCTAGGCATCTGTCCCCCAGAAATTCTAATCCAGATGCCTAGGTTAGGCCCCAGCAATCCATTGCTTTGATAAGCACTCCAGATAATTCTTAAGCTCAAGAAAACTTGAGAAAACTACAGAAAAAAATTGTAAACTCATGAGCCTAGCACTCTGGAGAATACAATGGAGTGGCTTGCACAGGTTGCACAGGGAGAGAGGAGATGGGCATTCTGGGTGGGGTGGAGAAAAGTCAAGTCTGGACTTAGCATAGCACCAGGTTAGAAGTCTGGCTCCTGGTTAGGTCCCAGCTCTGCCACTGACTCACACTGTGGCCTTGGACCCTACTTTCCTCTCGCTGGGCCTCAGTATTTTCTCTTCTATAGTACAAGACGTTGGGATCATAATATTGGCTCCCAATCAACCTCTAGTTTGGGCAAGATTCTAAGGAACCGGCCAAGGTGTGCTCAGAAAAACATACCCCTCTGAAGTTCTAATGCTGCCAAGCAGTTATTGGGGTTTGCTTTCCTATCCTGGAGCCTGGGTGAACCTGGAAGAGGCAGGAGCTCGCAGACAAGCCCATGGTCAGAGGCAGACAAGGTCGGCCTGGGGCACCCCAAGGCAGTCAGTGGCCGGCATGCACTCTATACCAAGTGTGGGCTAGAAGAGCAATCAGTCTGTGATTCCCACGTAAGCTCATGGAACCAGAGGTGAGGTCAAAGCTAGAGATCAGGAATGAATTGTTGGGGGCCGCCTGGGTGGCTTAGTCAGTTAAACATCCAACTTTCGCTTAGGTCATGATCTCGCGGTTCGTGGGTTCGAGCCCCGCGTCGGGCTCTGTGCTGACTGCCAGCTCAGAGCCTGGAGCCTGTTTCAGTCTTTGACTCCCTCTCTCTCTGACCCTCCCTTGCTCATGCTGTCTCTCTCTCTCTCTCTCTCTCTCTCTCCTAGAAATAAATAAAAAACATTAAAAAAAAAAGAAATGAATTGTTGGGAAGGGTCCACATGTCTAGCATCAGGTGGGGCTGGGGCTTTCATCTGTGTGGGGTGCCTGGAGGGCGCAGTACTGTGGCATGCATGAGACCAGCTGGTTTAAGGCTGCAATTTCTGGCTGGAGGCTCCCAGGAGCTTTAAAAATCCTTCGGCAATTCAGGGCATAGACAACTCAGGCCTGCAGAGGATGTCAGGAGATCCGCTAGGGGATGTCAGGCAGGGGTGCTGGGGAAGGAGCTTCGGGAACGTGGGCAGCTTTCTCAGCAGGCCAGTGTCCCTTGCCCCCCACCCTTCCCCGCTCCTGCTTCCCACCTCCTTCCCGGGACCAGTGATCTGTGGAAACTGTGCCGAGTGCTGTCATGCTGGAGCAGGTGCAGATGGAGGGGGAGTGAAGCAACACCGTTTGTTTTTTGGAAGCCACAAAACCGAAAACCTTGTGTCATTTTAACAAAGAAGAAATGAAACAGCAGGCAATTAGGCAGGAGTATATCAGTTAGTGAGCCAGAAAAGAGCTTTACAATATTTTGATGATTCAACACTGCCAAACAAAAACAAAATTAAAAAGGAAAAAAACCCCTCAAAACAAATACCAGGAAACCCACAGAAATCCTTAAATAATCACTTCATTTAAGTGTGTTTAAAATATTCGGAAATGGGGAAAAACGGAGAGACCCATTCGGAGGGGAGCAGAGTTACCGCGACGTGACTGAGTTCCCTGTTTATAAGGAATGTAGTTGTGCTGATTCCCCTGTCTCAGACTCCCCTCCCGGCAAGGCCCCCCTTTGACCATCAAACTGCTGTGAACTTCCATCCACTCCCCAGCCTGGGAAATGGAGGGAAGAGTAGAGAAGGCACCTCACGTGTTCCCTCCTGGGGTCTGATGCCCAGTGGCCCTCTTCATCCAGGCCAAGCACCGTGTGAAACAAGTCTTGTACAAATGGGTAGGTAAGGAGGAAGGACCCATTTTGGGGTTGACCCCAGCTGTGACACTCACTGGCGATGTGACCCAAGGGAGGATAGATTAGCTTGTGAGTTCTAGTGCCTTCATTTGCAAATCAGGGGAATGACCCCTATGTCACAAGGTCATTGTCCGGATTCAATGAGAACATGTATAAACGTTGATGACATATACTGGGTGCTAACCACACGCTATTTCTCTGTTCTCAGAGCTTCAGTCTCAAAGGTCACCAGCATCTCCTAAAGTGCCTAAACACGCCAGCTTTTCCTGGCCCGACTTGTTTTATGAGTAAAAGAAAGGGCCCTTTGGCCACATGGCTTCATGTGGCCATGCTGGGTGCCAGGCCTGGAAGATTCCCTGAAGATTTGAGGAAAGTGACCTTTCTATAGGGACCGCTTCCCGCATTTTTCAGGCTTTGTCTCCAGAGGAAGCCTATACAAAGAAGCCAGTGAAAATAGGTTATCACTATTATTTCCTTGTTCTCATTGAGTGGAGTGTGCGTGTCAGTTTCCACCTGCTTTGTATCCCTTCAGTTCCTTAACTCCTTTATTCTGGAGCCCAGGAAAGACATTCAATGCCGAGGGAACAAAGTGGTCCGTGATTTCGTTCATGCATTCATTCACTTGTTCATTCATTCACTCAGCATAGATACACATGTTCCCACTCACATAAGAAGGTGCTGATATTGGGGGTGGAATGTGGGATGCAGGGTGGAGGAGGTCGAAGAGGAAGCTTGGAAGGCAGGGAGGAGGTTGCAGACGTAAAGATGCCTCCCGCAGGGTGATAGCAGCGTCTGCAACAAAGAGCCACAGCTGCTGCATGGACTGGAATGACTCTGGGAGTATCCATGAGGCCGATGCCAGCTCAGAGGTGCCTTCCTGTGGCCGGGCCCTCAGCCTGGGAGCGGATGGGCAAGGTCTCTTTTGGCTCAGTTGGGGAGGGGCAGAGGCTGTCCTGGAAAAACCATGTGGGGGGGGAGGGGAGGGGCAGTGGCACCTGTGGCCTGGTTCTATGTGACACTCAGGGTGTCATGAGCTCGAGAAATGTACTTATCCTCACACCCAGTACCCACAGTGGGTCCAGCCACATACACCCACTTGCCCGGAACGCCATGCCACAGAGCTCGACAGCCACTAAAGATCACTTAGATGGCAACAACACGATACAAATGGGGAAACTGAGGCCCAGAGTTCACAGGTCTGAGATCACACAGAGAAGAATGCAGGATCCAGCAGACCCTGGCCTCCCCCTCCCCACCCACTGCTGCTCCCTAGCCACAACCTCTCTCAATCCTTCAGTTGTTCTTTCTAGTATTAACTTTATTGTCCTGAATGACCAGGTTAACCTGCTGTTTCTTGATTTATCACTATCAGACAATTACCTACGGACTTCTTGTCGGTAGATGTGGGGTCAGCTCTCCTGTTTCCTGCCCCCTCCTTCTCTTTAGTTTCCCCAGCCACTCAAATCTTCTTAATTTAATGAAAAAGACTGTTCCCTGTAGGTCGAGTTGGTCCTGTGATTACATTGTCTTCCTTGTGCGACTTTTCATTTGCCTGGAATTAAAAAACCACACATTCTTTTTTCATCTGCATGGTTTATGATGCGCTGGTCATTGTTTTTCTTCCCATGAGAGATGCTATCACTTTAACAGATGGCTTTTCCCAAATGGGGGAGGGCGTTGTCACCCATGGCTTGGATCTGCCCAGTTCCTCCCCAGTGTGGTTGGGGGGCACACATTGGGGTTATGCTCACAGGAACCCTCTGCATTTTGGGGGTCCCTGGCATACCTCACCCCCGGTCAGCCTGGACCTTCCCTCCTTAATCCAGGTCCCCCTGGAGCTCCAGCGTGCTCCCAAGCAGCTCGGCTTCTGCCGTGCGAGTGCTCTGTCAGACCTCCCTGCCTCTCTGCTCCCTCCAGGTCTCGCCATGAGCGAACATCTCCTACTGGGGGCTGCAGACCTCTGCCGGATGCCACGCCTCGTGTCCTGAAGGTCCCGCGGTGCCAGCCAGCGCTGTGGCAAGACAGGCTGGATGTCTCTTTCCCCTTTTGGCTACCAGGCGTTACATGATGTTGTAACACAAGGGCTGGGCCTCCAGGGCCCTGGATTGGAGGGACAGTCAGGATCAAGGTTCTCTCCTTGTGCTCCCAGCCCCACCAACAGAGGCCAAGTCCCCCGCCGTCAGCTCGCGGGGATTTGCACAGGGCCCCATGAGAGGAGGGTATGAGCCTGGGGCCTTTCTGCCTGCTCCCTGATCCTTCGGTTTGCCGGGTTCTCTTCTCCTTCCCTCTGTAAGGACCTTGCTTCCTCTGGGCACCTCCAGCCACTCCCTTCCTTCCCTCCAGCCTGAGTCTCAAACACAGTTGCGGAGGTCTTTTCCCCAAGATCCGCACCTGTCGGTCTCCAGGAGTCATTGTTTCAGCTGGGGTGCCCCCAGTGAAGTGGGAAGGACAGGAAGCACACAGAAAACAAATCCATGAATGCTTTGGTCTGAGCTGCCTCAGGACCGAAGTAGGTGCTGCCCACGCCTGAGTCTTCCGTGCTTTTCAGGGAAACGCTGTTATCCGATTTGCTGATTTGATTTTTATTCGCTTGAGGAACCAGGCAGGTGTTTGGGGACTGGCCTGAGGGCATAGCGTCTGTGTGATCTTTTCTCCCAGGTCCCTGCACCAGTATCTCTGCCCCTGGGTCAAGGCCGCCCTAGCGGTTCCTCTCTTTGTTGAACAGGAAGCCCTCAGCCCCTCCACCCTCCCCTTCACCAGGTGTCTTTTGAGCAGATCTGGATCCGGCTTAGCCTCCATCTGCAACCTGGTGCTCTTGATCTAAACGCTCTAAATTCTGGAATGGTTTTAGTGTGTCTTAATGAAACGGTACTACTTTCAATATAAAATGTTTTGAACGTGTAATGAACTAGGATGGATTTTACAAATCTTTGTGAAACTTTTTGCAGCAGTTCACAAAGCAGAGCCAATTTCTCTTATTTTGGTTTTGTACTATATTCGGTCCAAAGATACAGCTACTTTGCAGGGAGGGGGACCTCCGCAGCACACACCCCAGTTGTGGCTTGATTTGTCACCTCCTTTCCAGCCTGGCTCCACACCAGCTTGCCCAGCCTCTGCTTTCTATGCCTCTGGGGAAGGTAACCGTCAAGCGGATGGATGGGTACCTTTCAGCTTTAGAGGAAATTCACTTTAGCAAGCCGAGAGCAGTTTGAGAAACCAATGTTTTCCACTGTAAACATCTCACACAGCCATAAACTTCAGCCTCTCTTTGGAGCCCCATAGAAGGGTGGCCCTGACCTTCTGTGACCCCTGCATCTGGGCCCTGTGGTTTGTATCGATCGGCTCCTCTGCAGGGGGACCCAGTGACTGTAGGGATGGAGGGAAGCAGAAATTCAGGCAGCCCCCCCCCCCCCAGGGTCTCTGGCGGATTCCACCAGACTGCCCACTGTGCCCAGTGCCCCGTACTGTGCCTGGAACCGAGGCAGGAAACGAGAGTGCGGACACCCTGCTGTCGGTGTGGGTCCATGTCCCGGAGGAGTCGAGCCTCCTGTCTGATCTCTGTGTGGACAAAAGTCCTGTCTCACTGAGCAGCAGCTGTCTTTATTGGATTAAGGTGGTGCATTAATCCGCCAGCGGGGCGGTAACAAAATACCGCAGCACCGGGGGTCTGAGTCAGCAGATGTATATTTTCTCACAGTTCTGGAGGCTTTAGTTCAAGATCAAGGTGCAAGCAGGTTTGGCTTCTCTTGAGGCCTCCCTCCTTGGCTTGCAGATGGCTGCCTTCTGGTTGGGGGATCTCACTGCCTTTCCTCTACCTGCAGCCCTGGCTCCTCTTTCTGTGGCCAAATGTCCTCTTTTTTTTTTTTTTTCCCTTGTTTTCTTTTTGTTTATTATGGAAATAGTTATATATAATAACATTCACCCATTTTCAAAGCACACCTTCATGAATGTTGCTAAGTAGATACAATCATGTTACCAGCATTCTATCCAATATATATGTTTTTAACATTTATTTTTTTTTTGAGAGAGAGAGAGAGAGAGAGACTGAAACAGAGCATGAGTCAGGGAGGGGCAGAGAGGGAGGGAGACACAGAATCTGAAGCAGGCTCCAGGCTCTGAGTGGTCAGCACAGAGTTCAACACGGGGTTCGAACTCACGAATCATGAGATCATGACCTGAGCTGAAGTAGGACGCTCAACCGACTGAGCCACCCTGGAGCCCCATCCTACCTCATATTAAGACCAGTCCTTTGTCCAACAAGATTCAGTGTGTCTCTTTGTTCCTATTGGTACCATTTCTCTACCCCAGTCCTAGCCAGACATTGATCTGCTTTCTGTCACTACAGTGTTGCCTTTTCTAGAATTTAAAGTTTTTTTATTTATTATTTTTGAGGCAGAGATGGAGTACACACATGTGGGAGGGGCAGAAAGAAAGAGAGAGAGAAGGAGAGATGGAGAGGGAGAGAAAGAATTCCAAGCAGGCTCCTTGCTGTCAGCTCAGAGCCCAATGGCAGGGCTTGAACCCATGAACCGTGAGATCATGACCTGGGCTGAAATCAAGAGTCAGACGCTTAACCAACTGAGCCACCCAGGCACCCACCTTTTCTAGAATTTCCTATAAATAGAATCATTCGGTACATAGCCTTTTCTGTGTGACTTCTTTCATGTGGCATAATATTTCTGAGATTCATTTGTGTTGTTGTAAGTATTAATATTTTGTTCCTTTTTATTGCCCCATAGTATTCCATGGTGTGTGTATTTTCTGTGTTGTTTCCAGGTTTTGTCCATTATGAATCATGCTGTTATAAATATATGCATCCATGTTTCATGGGGGCATATGCTTTTATTTCTCTATGGTAAATACCTAGGAATGGAATTGCTTGACAGTCTGGTAGATGAGTATTTAACATTACGAGGGATGGTTGTCTAGTTGTACTCCCAGCAGCGATGTAAGAGAGAGTTGCAGCTTCTCCACTTCCTCCCTGGCCCCACAGCACTTGCTGTTGACAATCTTTTGTGTGTCATTCTGATGCCTGTATAGTAGTACCTCATTGTGGTTTTAATTAGCATTGCCCTGAGAACTGGTGATGTTGAATATGTGGTTCTTAGCCACTGGGATATCTTCTTTGGGATAATGTCTATTCTTAAAATTTTTAATGTTTATTTTTATTTTTGAAGGAGGGAGAGACAGAGCATGAGCAGGGGAAGAACAGAGAGAGAAGGAGACAGAATCTGAAGCAGGCTCCAGGCTCTGAGTGGTCAGCACACAGCCTGACACGGGACTTGAACTCATGAATGTGAGATCATGACCTGAGCTGAAGTTGGACACTTAATTGTCTGAGCCACCCAGGCACCCCTGGCTAATGTCTATTCTAATATTTTGCCCATTTTTATTAGGTTTTCTTGGTCTTTTTTTGTTGAATGGCAACAATTCTTTATATATTCTGAATGCAAATTCTTTGCTTTGAAAAATTTTGTATTCAGCCTGTGACTTACCATTGTGTTCTAAGATTTTCTCATAGGACTCCAGTCAGATTGGGTTAGGTTGCCTACTAACTAACTAATTTTAATGTAATTACCTCTGTTAAGGCCCTCTCTCCAAATACAGCCATATTCTGAGATATTGGGAGTTACGGTTTGCCATGTGAATTTTGGGAGGGGAGACATGATTCAGCCAGTGACAGATGGGAAAGAATGGGCTCATTAGGGAGCAAGGAGCAAGAGAGAAAAGAAAGAAAAATAACATTTATTCAGTGAAATTGAGCAGAGCGTGGCATCCCAGGTATAACCCCATGGTCCTGATAAAACTCTGAGAGTCAATGTTATGTAGTAATTTATTGTTTCGCTGGGGCTTTACTTTGAGTTTTGTGCCCTACAAGTCCCATATGTGATTAGGTTGATGGACTTCTATCTCAAACGGGCTTTTTTCTTTTTTGTTTGTTTTTATTTTTTGTTTTGAAGTTAATACTTGCTTTTTTCTTTTTCAGGGCTTTATTTTTCTATGCATGATTTACAGAGGATATACTATCTTCCAGTAATAGTTGAGAACCTGAGTCTATCCACACACATCTGTTTCCCAGGTGTCATGGGCCAGCCATGACATGTCCAGCAAGCACGTGGCTTCACTGGCATGGGTGTACAACCATCACTAAGTCCCCTTTCCCGTCTCACTGAGTTCCTGAAACGGGTGTGTTATCTCATTCACACAGCCCTACATCTTAATAGATAAGGAAACGGAGGTTCAGAGAGTTTAAGGACTTAGAGTGTCCACCCAAGGGGTGACGGTGAGGATAGTCTTTGGGCCCTGAGAAGTAGAATAGAAGAAAAGCAGTACAGATCAATAAATGAGCAATCCTGCCAACTGTACCCATGGAAGGTTAGATGCCCACTGCACGAGCTTTTTGGTGACGGGATGAAGGTCTCTGTCTGGCCAGGGTCCGGGATAGAGGAGATAGGGACGAACCACAGGGAAGTGGCCCCAGCAAGCAAGGGTTCTCTGGTGCTGCGGCAGAGAGAAGAATTTCTGTTTCCCCAGCAGGTGGCACCATCCAGCCGAGTATCCGAGGAGCTCTGGTTCTGGCTGGAAAAATGTCTGCTTGAGGTCTTCCCGAACCGCAGGGCTCTAAGGGTGGCCGTTGCTCCTTGAGGGTGCTGGCCTGGAGAGCGAGAGAGGGATTTGTCCTCACCTGAAACTCAGACCTCTACAGGCGGGTTTGCTGGAGAGAAGGGAAGCTTCTGTTTGATCCCTGGGCTTGCTGGCAGGGGAGGCCAGTGGGCCAGGCTCCAGGGCAGATGAGAATGCTCTACTTTCCCCTCAGCCTGAGCCTGGAGCTTTTTCTAGAACAGGGGTGAAAAACTCCCCGGTAACCGATAAAGGAACATTCTCCCTGAAAACCTCGACCTTTTGCACAGCAGCTGGCCAGTTCCGTTTTCTCTGAAGTTGTCCTTGAGATGTGGGAAGTCTTGGGATAAACCATTCAATTATAAGCATTTTCCTGAATATGCCCATTCAGACTGAATTCATATCTCCGAAGAGCTGGGGACGACTTAGGTCTTTCCAGTGCTGTCACTCCCCCTTTTGTGCTACAGACCATCAGCCACTGCATAGCAGTAGCGGCTACGGCTGCTGGATCGAATCCAGACACTTCTAAAACTTGCTGTGTGACCCGGGCAAATTTCTAAACCTCTCTGTGCCTCAGAGCCCTCTTCTGTAAAATAGAGGTGATAACACTTCCTATTTCATGAGTTTACTCTGTAAGTAGAAGGCACTCAGGGACAGGGTCTGATGCATCTAATAAGCAGCTGTTACCACCGTCAGCTGTGCAGGGACCATTTTCTCAACTAGGTCATGTAATGCTAACTCTTGGCATGCAGTAGGTTCCCAACGATGCTGAATTGGATTTAAATAGGGGGAAAAGAGTTTCCGGCAGGGAGTGGGGGACTGGGAGAGCCCAAATTGGTGGCTGAAGGGCTAAGGGGCGCCCAACCCCCTTTCCAAGAGGCCACCAAGACTCAAGGTTCAGTAAGTCTGAAGAATTGATGGGAGGAGGTGGGGAGGGGGAAGGGCTGAGTCCAGAGGGGGAAGGGATGAGTCCAGCAGCATATAATGGGAGTGCCAGTGGCAGCCTGGGGCACCCATCTGGGTCCATGACTGAGAAATAGGAATAGAGCCCTGCTTTGGGAGCTATGCCAGCCAGCCTGGCCTGGGAAAACCGGGACTCAGGCCACACACAGCCCGGACATGGAAAGAGGTTCAAAGCTGGTCTGCTGGGAGGCCATGGAAGGCTCTAGACTCATTTATCACCCCCAACACCTGAGTTGGGAAGAGCAGCAGGCCAATGTAGGGCTGCTAGGATAAACCATAGCAACCTCTCTCCCCCCCCCCCCCCTCCGCCCCAGCACCTTCTGGAGGCCCCACACTAGGCCGGGGGTGACCCCTCCATTGTTGGATCCTGGGAGAAGCGTTTTGCAGGGAAGGGGCTGGGCGGTGACTTTTTGTCAGTTTAGAAGTGTTCCGGAAATCTGGGGCGCCTGGGTGGCTTAGTCGGTTGAGCGTCCGACTTTCGCTCAGGTCATGATCTCGCGGTTCGTGGGTTCGAGCCCCGCGTCGGGCTCTGTGCTGACTGCCAGCTCAGAGCCTGGAGCCTGTTTCAGTCTGTGACTCCCTCTCTCTCTGACCCTCCCCTGCTCGCGCTGTCTCTCTCTCTCTCTCTCCTAGAAATAAATTAAAAAAACATTAAAAAAACAAAAAAGAAGTGTTCCGGAAATCTAACAAACCGGCTGGTCTGTGCTTGTGAGACCTGGCTGGACCCCAGGCTTGGCCCTCCTGTTCTCCATCCCCGCAGATATCTGATTCTCATGGTCCCGTTGAGGGTGCCGAGGAGAGCCCAGCTGGGGCAGTCTGGGGAGACAGGCGCTGCCTGACCTCTGCATCATCATCTTATGTTCACGGTATCTGGGGTATGTCTCAGATAGGGCCCGGAGATGAAACCTGGTGGTGCAGAGCCAGTGGGCCTGCTCTCTGTCTCCCTGAGTGAGTTTTGATTCCACCAATTCCAACCTGTGTGACTTCGGGCAGGTTACTTGCCCTCTCTGCGTCTCAACTTCCTTCTTTCTAAAAAGAGAACCGTAACAGTATCTCTCTCGTGAGATCCTGTGAGTATTAACTGAACAATGCATGCAACGCATTTGGAACAGTTACAATTATTTATAATACTTAGAACTATTCAGTAAGCATTAATGATTATTACTAAGTACATATTACATTTGCATCACATCCCAAACTCCATAGTTTCTGGCCTTAAGGACATACACATATTCAGGAAGGAACTGTAAATTCTAGGTCAGCCCTCTGCCCCTGGGTACCGAGCTGGTGAACTGGGGAGTGGAAAGGGAAGGGATTGACTCAGGCCATGAGAATTTGGAGTGGTTAACACAGGGGAGGATTCGGCCTTCCAGCCTTCCTGACACGTGCAAGTCTCCTATGGGTATAATGCTTTGATACAGTAATCCAGTTTATTTTCTTTTCTTCTTCCATCCATGCTGATGCCTGGGCTCTGGTCTCCAAGGATGAGAGAGAACTGAAAGCAGACATGGCCAGAAATGGTTTTATTTCCCAAGGTCTTAGCCTCTAAGGGGAGAAGAAACAGGGGAAGGCGTCTTGCATGAAACATTAGGGGAGAAGCACTTACCCTGAGGCTAGCAGGAGGAAACTAGAAGGGCGGTTAGAACACCATCCTGGCCCAGCACCAGGCGGGCTGCCATTGGGCACCCCCCTGCTGTGCTTTTCCATGAATTGCATTTCTGCAGGCGTGGATACTTTGTGCTTTGTGGCTACTTTGTAGCTACTTTGTGCCGCAGAGATCCGGGTCACTGCAAAGGTCTTTCCATCCCAGCACACTCAGCAACCAATGGCCACAGCGGCTGCTTGTAACAAACACCTTCCCACTGCGCTGGGCTGCTGCTGGCGTGTGAACGGTTTTATAGACTGCCCTGCTTGGGGGGGAAACAGAACAGCTCTGAACTTGCTACCTATTACCTGGAAGTCATTTCCCATAAAGTTATGCCCTTTGGTGCACCATCAACCATGTACTGCAGCAGCAGCCAAGGGTTTGCTATTTAACCCTCTCGTGCTCACACACACCAGTGGGTTGTGACTGCGCCCTTGTGAGCTCCCTGGCAGGTACCTGCGTGTGCTGGAGACTGTGCGGCTGGTCGCATCACCGCAATTCAACTGCAGGCTGCCTGAGGGGCTGGGGTCCCAGCTCTGACCTGAACTGAGCTTAAAGCTTTCCTCCCCACAACCCTGGAAGTTACTAATTTGTGCCCTGTAATCAGCATGTGTATTTTAACCAGATTCTTTCTGGGATTCCTAACAGGGAGGAAGAGGGGATGAGCAGGAAGCCAGGTGTCTGCTGGGATGGAGTGGGGATGGGGGCACACCAGGTCCCTGAGGAGCTTGAGCGGGGGGGGGAGAGGGCAGGGCCGCCCAAATCAAAACTCTCTTAACTTCATTCTCCGGGGCTGCTCAAGGGTCTCCCAGCACCTCAGAAGGAAGTAGGGACGTCCAGGTTCTAAAACTTTCTTCCTAAAAGCTTTGTAAGTCACTTTCCTTTTTTTGCCCTCTGTGTTTTCCAGAGTACTTAACAGCAATCGGGTCCTTGCTCGGTATCCCTTTACGTGGCACCTTGGAGCCAAGCTGGGCTGGGGGGGGGGGGGGGGGGGGGGGGGGGAGCAGATGTGTTGGTTAATGGGCCACAGAGGCGGTGCCGATTGCCTGGCTCCGGCCCCTGGGTGGCTCCATCCTCGGCATGGAGGCCTCGGCCAGGACGCGGTGCTGGTGTTGCCCTAATGGCCCTGTCCTAGGCCACACAATGGGATGGAGAAGGCAGTGGGGAGGAAGGAAAGGCATTGACTGTCAAGCCCCTGTTGGTTGCTGTAGCAACGTTCAGAAATGACTGGAGATCAATGGCAGCAGCCTGAATTTTATTTGCTTTTATTTCCTCTTCGGAAACCGCAGCAGGCCTAAGAATAAGAATGCAGCAACCGGCGGTGGGGCGGGTTACAGCGGCTGTGGTGGCTTCTGTGTCTGGAGGGAGAGAAACGGGGGCTCTTTTGAGTGAACGTGGCGGGGGTGGGGGTCACAGGTAGAGCCTTGGAGAGGGGCACCCCCGCCGGGCCGTTTAGCCCGTTTGGTTAGCCGTACAATTCGGCAGCTGGCGGCCCTTGGAGGAAGGAAAAATCAATAGCGCTCTCCATACATTTGTGCCTCTCGCAGCTTCTGACCACTTTAACTTTCATAAAGAGGCATCGAGGAGTATAAATAGAGCCTGGGGGCGGGGTTGGACTTCTGCCCTTGCCGAGTTCTTGGGGGGACCAAAGGGATGGTGGAGCCAGTCCATTCAGGATGCTTGGAAAAAATGATGCAGGCCGCGTCGATGCATCCGTGCAAAGAATGAAGGTCCCAGTTGGGATGAAGTTATCTCTGACCCCTTGTAAGCCTGTGTACAAAGATGCCCTACTTGGTCCCTGCGCTCCTGCATTAGAAACCCGTCTCCGCATCGCTTTGCAGATTACGAGGTATGCTTTATCCGTTTTCCCTTACGGTTCTCGTAACACTCGTTGAGTTCTGTGGAGTGTACGGTTGATTAGTTGGTTGACTGATCAAGTTGTCATTCGTTTGTCCACTCACTCACAGAAGCACGTATTAGGTAACTTCTGTATGCCACTCACTCTTCAGATGAACAAAGCAAAATGTATGCCCTAAGGAGATTACGGTCTAGGTGAGAGTGGAGGAAGACAGGCTCTAAGTGAGCACACAGGTATGTAATCTGGGAGATGCTGTACATGCCATGGAGAAATGAAGACTGGCGTAGGATAAAGGACTTGGAGCTGGGTGCTGGTAGCAAATTTGCGTTTTGTGCCAGGGCTTTGGGGGAGGTTAATGAGCCACTCTCACACAGTGGCTTGTAAGCAGAATCCTGAAAGAGTGAAGGAGTGAGGTCTCAGATATTTGGAGGAGAGCATTCCAGGTAGCAGATTCAAGTTCAAATGCTCCGAGGCACAGGCATGCTGTTGTATGAGGTACGGCGGGAGGCCAGGCTTGCTGGAATGTAGCAGAGAAGTGGGGGTGTGGTCAGAGAGGGGTCGGGACCAGGTGACAAACAGCCTGAGAGGCCCTGCTGGAAACTTGTAGGGAGGGCATCAGTCAGGTTCACACAGCAGTCATCACACAACAGGGTTGACTTATGTTTAACAGGTTCATCTATTGGGGCACCTGGGTGGCTCAGTTGGTTAAGCAGCCGACCCTTGATTCGGGCTCAGGTCATGATCTCATGGTTCAGGAGTTTGAGCCCCGTGTTGGGCTCTGCGGTGACAGCGTGGAGCCTGCTTGGGATTATCTCTCCCTCTCTGTCCCTACCCCATTCACTAGCTCTCTCTCTCTCTCTCTCAAAAACAAATAAAGCCTTTTTTCCCCCAAAAGATCATCTATTGTTTTGCCACAATTAAAAAAAGAATCACTTGCTGGGAAAAGGCTACTGTCAGGCAGTGGGAGTAGGGAGTGAGGAGGCCATGGTGGCTGCTAGGGTTGAGTGACCTGGGAAGTCACAGCAGGCGTGGAGAGATGTAGGGGGATTCCAGCTGTATTCCCAAGTCATTGCTGGCGGGATTTACCGAGAGATTAGATACGGTTTGTGATGAATTTTATAGATAATCGTACAAGGATAATGTTATATAATTAGTCTAACCATTAACATATAATGAGAACTATATACTCTGAACATATCATTTATTCAGATACTACCAATCCCTTTCATTTTGTCCCACTTTGCATTTTACAAACTGTTTTCACACATGTGCCCACCGTGACCTTCAAACCCCAGGAAGAAGATTACAGTCTGCGTTTTCAAGGTGATGAAATAGGAGCTAGACAGGAAGAAATGATTTTCCCAAGATAACGCACTAATTTTTATTTTATTTTTTTATTTCCAGAGGTCCTTCTCATGGTAGAGTCAGGGTTCCGGCATAAAACCTTGAAGCCACATTTGCCCGGAACTTTTCTCACAGTGTCCCCGGCAGATGGCGAGTTTTCTGAACTCACTGCCCCTGCCTCACCTCATTTGTGCACAGGGCTCATGTCCCTGGCTGCCCACCCCCGGTGCTTGGGTGCCCTGGGCACCGGAGAAGGCACATCGAGGGTGACCCCAGAGCGAGGGAGGGGCCGTGCCCAGCAGATGACAGGCACGGTCTGTGCAGGACCCGCCCCACGGAGCGACTCATCGCCCCGGCTGTGGGGGCAGGGCGGACAGCCAGAATTCAGGGGCCTCTTTGGAAGTGGGGGTGAGCGATGAATGATCTAGACAACGGATAACAGAAAGCCCAAGTACTTAGTCCGGGAAGACTTGGGTGAGCTGTTTCTAACTGTCCACCTGGAGTCTTTTTTGAAAGACTATGGTGCCAACCCCAGGGACGCGCCTCTCCTAGTCTGGCTTCCGATGGCCTTTTGCTCAGAGTGTGACCTTCCTGAAGGTGGGGGAAGTATATCCGGGGCGTGCAACAAAGGTAGCACCGTGTCGTCGGTGTTCTTCCCACCGCCCCCTACTGGCCAAGCAGCAGCATTGCAGGCTTCTCAGCAAGCTTCTCTCTGGAAGTGGCAGTTAGCCTGGACGGATCTTCCCTTTGGGGAGCTCTCAGGCTGGATGAGTTTTGGCCTGGGCCTCGCCTGGCAGCTCAGTGTTCCAGTAGGATCCTTTTGGTCTTAGTTTTGGTTGAGGAACCCAAGTTTGGCATCAACAATGAACGCCGTATTCCAGTGCTGCCACCACAGATACATTCCACGGCAAACAGCCAAGAATTGTTTAAGCCCGTCCCTGAGCTGAATGCGTCTGGTCTACGATGACGTAAGGAACTTGAACTAGGAAGTAAATCAGCTATATCCCTAGGCACGTCGTTAGTTCAGCTGGCTTTTAAAAATTATTATTCTTACTAATAGCAAGGCTTTCCTGATGAAGGGCTCAGAGCACTGACCTGCTGCCCGGGGTTAAGTTCCTTCTCTAGTTTTCCGGGACCACACAGTAAGTAGTGCTGATGGAGGGCACTTGAACTTGTCTTCACACTGAGGATGCAAAAGGGTTGGGAAGGAGAAGTGATTTTTTCGGAAAGGCGTGGGCACTTTAAGCACAGGAAAAGGTGCTCCCGTGGGACTACCGTGTGAGCTTATTAAGGGACCTGCTGAGAAATCTAAGGGGTGCGAGGTAGGCTCGCTGCAGATGGACCAGCTGGAGGTGGTGCAGAGGTGACCAAAACTCCTCTATGTTTCCAGAGCTTATTAGGGCCGGGCTGTTTCCCACGGAGCAGCGACGGCTCTGAAAGTGAGGGAGCTGGTCTAGGTCATCTTCTTTCTGTGCCACAGTCTCGCCTGCGAGGCTGCTGGGTCCTCAGCAAGAAAAACCTAGAGATGGACCACCGCATTCTTGAGGTGCCGCAGGAAGATTCAGCCACTCACCAAGACAGAGATGTGTCAGTTCACATCGAGGGAGCAGCAGGGGAGAGATGCCTGTAGAAGGATTCTCCAGGGAGCCCACAGAAGCTCCCCATCTAAGAAAAGTTCTGCTGTAAACACTGGCCAGGCCAGAGTACAAAAGTGCTTGTGACACTTTTATGCCAGTAAGACTTCCCGTTCCCATGGCACCTGGGTGGCTCAGCTGGTTAAGCGTCTGACGCTGGGTTTGGGCTCAGGTGCCTGGGATTGAGCCCCACGTCGGGGCTCTGTGCCGACAGTGTGGAGCCTGCTTGGGATTCTCTCTCTGCCCCTCTCCCTGCTCCCGCCTGTGCACGTGCTATTTCTCAAAATAAATAAATAAACTTAAAAAAAAAAAAAAAACGACTTCATGTTCCCATCACTTCTCCATGGGCCAGTGCTGGAGGAGGCAGACTTGCAGTCAGGCAGTGGTGGTGGGAAAGGAGTAATTGAAACAGACCCACCATGAGCTAGGGAGGTGATAATTGTTGAAGGAGAGGAATGGATTTATTTTCTTCTTCTTCTTTGTTTGTGTACGCTTGGAAGTTTCCATATTCAACATATTAAGAAATGAAAAGGAACAGCAGGTAGCAAGGGGGAAAAGAGGTGAGCAAGAAGAGAGAATCTCTGTGACCACAGGAAACTAGCAGAGGAGGCAGATTAAGTGTTATTTTCAAATTAAGATTGAAGTGTTAATTTTTAGATGGAGCCAGACCTTCAGACTTCACAATCAGGACTGAGTGTTGTGACTTCAAATGGCTACGGGACTTTATAATAACCAGAAATGACCAGGAAAGTCCTGGGAATTAATCCTAGGGGCAGATGAAAAAACTAATCCCACTGAGCAAATGTAAAGGGCATTAGACAATTTTCGCTCAGAGAAAGCAATCACCATTTTATGTAGGTTTTGATCCGGATTCAGACAGAGTGTGGGTTCAAAGCTCTGACCTCTGTGCAAACTTGGGTCTTAGTTTTGGCATCTGCACAATGTCTGTTGTCGATGCCGTTGTTTGTTGAACTACGTTACCATGTTAATGTAATGATTCCATCCAACGCAGGGATGGAATCAGTTGTTACCAAATACTGATTGAGTACATGCTACAAGTCAGGTCCTAGAATGAATTTCGAGGATATGAAGGACAATGTCAGGATCCAGAGGAAGAAGAAGAGGGAGCTGGAGAGATTGAGTAAGTTTGTGATTATATCTCATGAATTGTGCCTCTTCAACAAGCAGCTCACTTCCAGAGGACCAGCAGGAAAACTTGAACATATTCAGAGCCTGGGGTTGTGTTTTTGGAGCAGCGTCCCACACAGCAGCACAGGCTCTGTGTGTTTGGGAGGTAGGTGTCCTCAGATCCCGGGAAGGTGAGGAAGGCTGAGTCCTCTGGGTTGTGAAGAGCACATCCAGTCTGGACCTAAGAGGGGAAGACGCTGCATTTGTCCCCACTGAGCAGCCAATGCTCTGCTTTGCCCAGCTTTGTGGGCTACAGGGGTCATTTCTGTTCTCCAGTCCATCCGTTAAGTGGGAGAAGGGAAAGGGAGGAGAATGGAAGGATCTCAGACGTGGTCTTCACAGCACATCACAGAGCCTCAAAACTGAACTCTAACCTCTGAGATCTATCTCCTGGAAAGATCTGAAAAACACACTAGAAAGAAATCCCTATTCAGCCAGTATCACTGTTAAGGAATGCTGGTTATGGACTCCAAGGAAATTCACATCAGGACTAGGTAGCTAGGTAGTATGTCCCATGGGTTCATGGTGTGGCAAAGGGGTTTGCCTTAAGAGAGAGGAAGGGTTCTCCTGGGCACCTGGGAAGCCTTGATATCCTTCTTTCCTGGGGGTTCCTGACATCCAAGATGGTGCCAGAATCCCAGGTCCTTGAACGATTTGTCCCTAGAGGTCAGGTACTAGTGGCCACTGACCTTTTCATTAGGCATGGTCTTCTGTGTCCCACACTCTGCTTTGCACCTGTGTTCCCCTTGGTGCATGGGGTCCACCAGGGGCTTCCCACTCTGGCCTCACAGTGAGTTCTTCCTGGGGTCTTCCCAGTTGCCCGCCGCGCTTCCTGGATGCTTCTTGCCTTGGGACCCTCAGATCATGCACTTTTTTGTCACTGTCCACCCTCTACAGACTCTGTTTTCAGTCTGGATGTGGTCACGAGAGGTTCGGGGAGAACTCTTACACCAGTATCTGTTCTTCCTTCTATAGCAACTAAGCTTTTGGAAATAGATGCCTGGAAAGCTCACAGGCTACTTTTACTTTCTATCCTGTTAATCTCTCTCTGAAGCAAAGAAGACTAGCGCTCCTAATAGAAATTAAGGTAGATCCCTGTAGGCAGCCTTCTCAGAAGCAGAGGCCCTTTGTCCTAGTTGGAATGGCCACAAATTAAACCATTCTAGGCTGATTTGCAGTCTCTCCAGACCCTGGCACACCTCTACCAGCAGAAAGGGGGATGGCCATCAGATGGTACTGACCTAAGGAATGATGATATTTCTGATTCAGCTGAAGTCTTTTCTCCTTGAATTTCATTAATAATGTGATTAGCAATGAAATAGCTCCATTAGACATTTTTATGTGGTTTTTTTTTTATTGCAAAACTAATAGAAACACATTGTAGAGAATTTAAAAAGTGAGAAGGGAGCAGGATGAGGAAGGAAGATAGGTCCAGGGAGGATTGAAGACAACCAGATACAAATTATTAGAGAACACATCTTGTGTGCTGAACTCCTAGGTGTTTTACATGCCCACTTATTTAAGCCTCATCACATCCCTATGGGGAGTGCTGTTACTATCAGTATTTTGCAACGGGTAGAACACTGGAGCATAGAGGGGTTAAGTAGCTTTTTTAGAATCACACAGCTGCAGGCAGTCTGACTCACCACCAAACAATACTGTCTTCTGTATATTATATTCCTATATCAGTTGGATTTAATTCTATTCTCTGCATCATTTAAAGAATAATTTGTAAGTTTGGGGCACCTGGTTGGCTCCACTGGTTAAGCGTCCGACTCCTGATTTTGGCTCAGGTCATGATCTCACGTTGTGCGATCAAGCCCCGCGTCAGGCTCTGTGCTGGGCATGGAGCCTACTTTAGATTCTCTCTCTCTCTTCCTCTCCCTCTACCCCTCCTCTGCTTATTCGCACATGCATGATTCGTTTCTCTCTCTCTCTCTCAAAAATGAAACAAAACAAAAACAAAAATGACTTGTAGTTTTGATTTTGATTTCCTTTTTAATCTAGCCCAAGAGATTTTTGGAACTTTCCAGAACTTTGTTTTTCACGATGACATTTGAATTGTTTTCTCATACAGTTGAATCATGGTCAGACTATAGTTTTGTAGATTCTTGAATTTCACTAAGCTTTTCCTTTGGCTGAAGGTGGAATCGGCATTCTAAAATTTCTCTGGATGTAAGACAGGAGTCAACCAACTAATCAATCAATGCGGCTATCAATCCCCCATCAAATCTTCATTCTTTGCTGTTTTTTTGCCAACTAAATCTGTAACACTTTACAGGTGTTAATTATATTTGAAATTTAAATTGTATCTGACTCAAATTGTAAAGGCTTTATGGGAGATTTTGATTTGGATGCTATGTTATTTGCTATGAAGTGTATATGACTATTCTAATGCCGTCATAGACTGTATCTTTTACCCTTACAGCATCTATACTGTGAGATGCCTTGGACTTGAAATTGAGGTTAATTTGATATTGAGATTTTGTTTCCTTGCTTGTATATTTTCACTTGTGACTCTTCTTTCTGTCTCCCTCGTTTTCCACATTTGCTGCTCTGCTCTAGGGGTGACTTGTGAATAACACAGGTATGATGTTGTTTTTAACACAATCTAATAGTTTGTGCATCGATCTGGAAATTCTGGATGATAGGTGTTAGCTTTGACTTTATCCCTGTCATTTTATTTAAAGCTTACCATTTATTTTATTGCTCTCTCCTTTTTCTCTCTGTCTTTATCTCTAATGAGTCAACAGAATACATTTTTTATCCTCCTGCTTCCTTATTTTATTTGGGAAGGTCTAATATGCCCCTGCCTTCTCTACAGCTTCCTCTTCATATTCTAAGGGAACTAGTAACCCTCCCTTCCCTCAGATGCTTTAATTTCCTATTCCTTTCTTTCACTTCCTACTGCGAGTCTCCAACAACCGGGATTATTGCAGCGACTTCAATAACTTAAATTTTTAATTTTATATAAAATTTCCCCAAACTGCATATCTGCTTATTTCAAGACTCCTCTTGGAAGAGGGAGGGCCCCGTCCTGCCTGGAAGTAAGTACCCTGACTCTGAGCAGTAGGGCGAAACAGGGGCCAGTTGTTAAACTGCCGTCTTTCAATTAAAAGCATTAAAATTAATTTTCCTTGACGATGATAGCAGAAGGAAATTGAAAGAAGAGCTGAGTTTCAGATGAATGTTTCTTGACTACCTCCCATCGCTTCCTTCCCCAAAGACCCTTTCAGAGTTCAGGAATATCATAGAAAATATTAACAGGTGTGAGTTAGCACTTAAAATGACGTCTTTTAAGGGCACCTGGGTGACTCAGTCTGTTGAGTGTCTGACTCCTGATTTCGGTTCAGGTCATGATCTCAATATTCATGAGTTCAAGCCCTACATGGGGCTCTGCTCTGACAGCATGGAGCCTATTTTAGATTCTCTCTCTCCTTCTCTCTCTCCCTTCCCTACTTGTGTGCACACTCTCTCTCTCGTTTTCTCTCTCTTTCTCAAAATAAATAAACATTAAAACTTTTTAAGAATTACATCTTTTTATTTTATTTATTTGTTTAACATTTATTTATTTTTTGAGAGCTAGAAGGAGACAGAGTGTGAGCAGGCGAGGGGCATAGAGAGAGGGAGACACAGAATCCCCAGCAGGCTCCAGGCTCTGAGCTGTCAGCACAGAGCCCAACACATGGCTCGAACTCACAGACCATTAGATCATGATTTGAGCTGAAGCTGTATGTTTAACCGACTGAGCCACCCAGGCACCCTTAAGAATCATGTCATTTAGATTGTAGACACCTTATCAACTAGCTCCTTGCTATATGGGATTTTTTAAAAGTATTTAAAAAATACTTTTTTCTAGTCTTCATTTCCTACATGTCTCTACTTTTGTTTGTTATAATATTACTTTTCCTTTGTTTATGATATTTTTATTCTCATCTTTAAATTCCACAATAATTGAGTTTTAGTTGTATATTTAAATAGAGTCCATAATCTCCACTTACCTTTTACCACAGTTTTTCATACCTGATTTTTAATTTTCACCATTTCTTGGGAGGCAAATCTATAATCAAGTAGTTTTTATAAGAAGGGCTCAGAGTCATATATACTCAACACTTACCATAATTCAAGGCAGTGATCATCATTAAATGCTATTTAATAATCATAAATAGAATAATAGAATAATGATAATAACACCTTTTATTCTATTGAGAATATTTCACTTATTCATCTACTATTTAATTGTTTTCCTTTTTAAAATTGATATTTCTTTGTTCCTCACAGAATGAAATTATTACCTTTGTTTTTTCTAAAGATATATTTACAGAAGTATTTCTTTTCTCATCTGCCTTTGTATTTTGGTTTCTTTCACTATGCAGAAACTTTAATTGTATGTAATTAAATCTGATGATCTATTCTTTGTGATTTCTTCTATTACTTCTAAATTTGCATAGTTGATACTCGAGTTTATAGTCTGTTTCTTCTGTAATTGGAATTTAATATCTTAGCAGGTAGCTCTGTAATTCATTTAGAAGTTTATTTAGTATATGGTTTAAGGAGAAACTCAAAGGAAACTTTTTCTTTTCCAAATTCATAACCAACACAATTTCTGTTAAGTTCTTCCCTTCCTATATTTGCTGAATATTAAACTCTAATAACCCCCCTCTACACGCACATTTTCCCTCTCTTGACTTCTTTTTGTCTTTTATTCAGCTGCCTATTTTCATGTTTTGATCTCTTCCTTTGGTGATAGAGAACTTAACCTAACCCTGCTGTGCCATTTGCATTGATTGTTTCATTGAGATCATTCTCTACCTCGGCCTTTTCCAGACCGTGTTTCCTGTGTTTCAATGAAGTCTCCACACACACAGTGCAAAAATCCAGTCACCTCACTTATTTCTCCAACTTAAATTTAATAGCGGATCAAACGGCCGCTTTCCATCTTTAATCAAGAACACTGGAAGTGGTTCTGTCTAAAGGTCTCTGTGTGGGGCACTCTGTCTTATCTTCACAGCAAGGTTGGAAGACCAATGAACCGCTCAGCTATGCAAATAGATTTGCTCCCGTCCTCTGTGAACAAACTTCTCTCATTCCAGAGAGCTGAAGCATCTGCAGGATGGGCTCCAAAAGCGTTTCTTACACCATTTCATTGGGACAAGAAGGGTGAACCCTCCACAGACGTGTCACACCAACAGAGTCACTGTGGATGGTTTCTCTAGGACAATAATGCTGTTCTTATCTCCATTATAGTGTTTAATCATTTGTTTTGTTAATTTCTCCTTTTATAAGTGTGAGTCTATCTTCCCTGACATAATGAGTTGCCGGAGGGCAGGAAACCTACGCCTTTAATTCTGTGTCGCCAGTGCAGAGCACAGAATCTACCTTGTGGTTGAGGCTTAATTATGACTTCTTAGTGAATGATCAGCTTTCCGAAACCCCATCTTCTTCCCCTGACCGACCTAGACCAGCCAACCAACGGACCAGCCATCACACAATCCAGTAGAAACAGTGATGCAGTTTTCAAGGCAGTGCACCAATTTTACTTAAATCAGCTGTGTTTCAGGCACTGGATCTAGATTCTGTGGCAAATCCAGACAGAGATGAATCAGACATGATTCCCTTCCTCGAGGAATTCAGAGTTTCTGAGGCTAGATGACACATTGGCTTAAATATAATTCAGAGAGAAACTGATGGGTGTCACACAAGCTGCATACCCAGAGAGAGAAGAAAGGAAGTGAACAATAATTGTTTCCCCCATTAGCCTTTGGGGATAAGAAACACCATAGTTTTGGTCTTATTAAAGGCTGTCCCATGATTAATATTTCCATCTAAGAAGCAATTAAGGAATTACTATCCAGGGAGATTGTGACAAGGCAATTAAGCCACACCAGTTCTGTTCGGGTAGCATAAGGCTCTGAGTATTGAAAATTCAGTCTGTTTAGAGTAAAGGCTTACATTTTGTCCTCAGCTTTTGCCCAGGTGCTGTATAAGAATCACTGAGTGGATAAGGAATAAATTATCTAGAACTACCTAGCAAATACAATCTACGGTGCTAAACGGAACGCATTATAATCATGGTGTGAAAATCAGAATAATAATAATTTAACATGTGGACTCCAAGGGGTAACAATCTGTTTTAGTCTGTTAAAGTACGTTCATTTTGAGATATAAAACTATACTTTTCAGGGTTAGAGAAAGTGCTTAATTATTTCCGACTATTATGGAAAGAGTGTAGAAATCCTCCTGCCTCGGTGCCGGAATCATATGGTGCTCACAAGTGCATCTAATTATAAACATTTTGTCAGGATTTTTTGCAAACCCAGTTTTTTTTTTTGAGGTGCTAAATGGAAAGGCTTACTACAATGCCTATAGAACAACTCTTTAAAAATACACAAGGCAATCACTCAAGAGTAGGTACTTCCATACCTGTGGAGTCACAGAAGAGCAGAGTAGTAAGGTCCCCTCCTTTTACCTAGGAGGACATGGTAGCCCAGAGAGGCCAATTGCCCTGCAAAGTAGGAATAGGGCTGAGAGCAAAACCTATGCTTTCTTACCTTCTGCCCATTGCTTGTCTTTAGAGGGTTTTTTTTGTTTAATGGAAGGAGTGGGATTTTTTCAAATTTTATTGTTTTTTTCTTTTATAGTTTATTGTCAAGTTGGCTTCCATATCACACCCAGTGCTCATCCCCACAAGTGCCCTCCTTCATGCCCATCACGCCCCTCCCCCTCTTCCCCACCCCCATCAGCCCTCAGTTTGATCTCAGCATTCAAGAGTCTCTCATGGTTTGCCTCCCTCCCTCTCCCCAACTGTTTTTTCCCCTTCCCCTCCCCCATGGTGCTCTGTTAGCTTCCTCCTGATCTACCTATATGTGCAAACATATGGTATCTGTCCTTCTCTGCCTGACATATTTCGCTCAGCGTAACACCCTCGAGTTCCATCCATGTTGCTACACATGGCCAGGTTTCATTCTTTCTCATTGCCATGTAGTATTCCATGGTATAGATAAACCACATCTTCTTGATCCATTCATCAGCTGATGGTCATTTAGGCTCTTTCCATGATTTGACTGTTGTTGAACGTGCTGCTATGAGGGTACCTGGGTGGCTCAGTTGGTTAAGCATCCGACTTCGCTCGGGTCATGATCTCACGGTTTGTGTGTTCAAGCCCCACGTCGGGCTCTGTGCTGACAGCCAGGTCAGAGCGTGGAGCCAGCTTCAGATTCTGTGTCTCCCTCTCTCTCTGACCCTCCCCTGCTCACGCTGTCTCTCTCTCTCTCTCTCTCAGAAATAAATAAAACATTTAAAATTTTTTTTAATTAAAAAAGAAAGAAAGAAAGTGCTGCTATGAACATTGGGGTATGGGCGTGTGCCCCTATGCATCAGCAAGGAGTGGGATTTTTATGCCCTCGTTTGAGAGGTGGAGATGTTGAGGTTTCCTATAATGAAACAGTGTAGCTGAGCCATGTAGGTAGCAAGTGGTAGGTCTCTGATCAGAGTCAGAGTCTGATTGCTGCTGTCCCCTCCGTGGTGACTGGCACAAAGCAGGGTCCCTCTAGGGACGCTCTCCTCTGCTGTTGGGTCAGAATCCCTACCTACTATGTTTACACACCTTGGAAGAGTTTGCTTCTCCTCTTGGAACTCACTGAGGGCTATCAGGGAGAGGCCTGGATGTTTCTGTGGATTTAGTCAGGGTAGGTGCATCACCAGAATGGATTTGCATTTGATAAATGTTTATTAAGCACTTACCATATGCTAGGCACTGCTTTAGAAGCCGGAAGCAATGAATAAAACAAGAACTTTCTCTGAAAGAGCTGACAGTTTAGAATATAGACAGGCCAGAGGGAGTAAGGAGGAGAGGGTGATGGTAAGTCCCTGGCCTGGGGAGGCGTCCTCAGGAACGACAGGAGTCTTATTCCACATTTTAGATGGAAAGTCTCTTTATCCTGAATTTCTGAATTCCACAGGTCTCAATGTAGTGACTTTTGACTCATCCTTTAGCTCACCAGCTTCACAATATGTGCTTGTCCACACTAGCCGTTTCTTACAGCCCTTTCCAGAAATTTTCCACATGATTAATGTTACATTTAAAAACCTCCACCTTGGATAGGCTTGCGGTAGATGCCACGCAGCTGTAGCTGTCAGCGGGCCATGCTGCGTGATAAATTAGCCAAACGGAGCTCTGGAAACCCTGTCGCTTTCCTCCATTAATGCAAGAGCCGTGGATGAGTCCCTGCATTGTCACCCTTCCAAACTACACCCGGGATCAACCACAGAACTCCGTGTGCAGAGGATTCTCCTGATGTGAGTCCCAGACAGCCGAGGGGTGGCAGGTACTAGGGGAGCCCCTCACAGAAGACCGATTCTCCTCCACAGCGGTAGGCTGACAGTGGGGCCCTAAATCACTTCGTGGTTACAGACTTCTTTTTCCTTTCTGCCTCTGTTCGTGCTGCATGTTTCGTTTTCCCCGGAGGTGCATTTGATTATGGTGTGGGGAAGTCTGGAATCATCGCGAGGTGAGACACAGTGTCCAGTGGTCATCCAGAAGTCTCCATCTCTGTGTTGACACAAATATAACCTGTGTCGGGGAGGTTGTGG
This sequence comes from Hyaena hyaena, assembly GCF_003009895.1. Taxonomy (NCBI): domain Eukaryota; kingdom Metazoa; phylum Chordata; class Mammalia; order Carnivora; family Hyaenidae; genus Hyaena; species Hyaena hyaena. Next base: position 81,564 of record NW_024080809.1, on the reverse strand, counting down.
TTGTGGGTCAGGACACTCTGTCCCTGGGACCTGCCCAGGCACTCCCTCTTTCTGCCTTTTTAACCTGAACGCTCTGGGTCTTTATCCCATGCAGCATACAGCCCTTTTCCAAAGAGAGGATAGGGCAAGTGACTAGACTTCTGCTTACTAAACTATAATCATAGCCACTTCTCCTTGAGGTGTCACCCGGGACACCTTGGGCAGAGTTTGGTGGTTCAGGTATTCCTCGGTCAAGGTCCCTTGGTTCGGTTCTGCAGATGGCCTATCGCAGTGTTTGTGATGGTTTAATCTCCGGAGGGTCATCTTATTCTTGTAGTTTCTGGTTCTAGGGCTTTTCATGCCCTGAGAGGAAAAGCAGCTTCTGTTCCCTTTCCATTTGTGTGTGCGATTGATAAGGAGGGTCATGGGGGTGGGGAATCTGAAGCCTGCATTCAATGCCTGCTCACTCAGGCAGGGGGAAGATCATCACACAGGCATGGCCCCCTGAGCCGTGTCCCTTCTGGTCCAGTGGAACTTCCTATTTATACCCTCTAGGGGACTTCAGAATTGCTACCGTTCTCCTTGGCATGGCCCTGAATGCATGCTCTCTCTGTCCACCAACTAATTCTGGCCACTGTTCCCTAGATTATGGGGGTGCTACCTTCTCTGCCTCCTGGGGTGATGGGTGATTCTTTCTGCCCCTTATGGGCAGGAAGACCAATTGCCTGATTGAGATGGAGGTGAAAGCAGAACCTTCTGGAGCAGAAATGAGGCTGTCATGACTGCCTGAGTGTTATTACTCTATGAAATATCAAAGACCTATCATGTCCGTTCCCTGGCTGGAGCAGTCAGGATTATATTGGTTAGTATCCCTTGGCCACCCTGAGTGGGCTGCGCATGAGTGAGGTAGATGTTTAAAATGTGGGTAATTGCTGATGTTAGGATGTGGCTAAATGGAAAGACCAATAGATGGCATGAGAGGGGCGGCCTCAGTTGGAGTGGGCCTCCTTCACATGGATCTCAATGGCCCCACTGGAGACTGAACACAGAGCCCATGCTTCCTTTCCACTGGCACATGGGTAGACACTCCCTCTGGGGGGATGACGCTGGTGGTCACATTTCAGGAGAACACACTCCCCTCTCCATTTCCATGTTTACTACTCTGGTCCAAACCACCTCTGTTTCTAGGAAAACTGCATGGTCTCCCAAATGGACTGGTCCGCAGCTACTGGCCTTACTTCTTTTCCTCCATTTTCCACTCTGTGGCAGGCATTCTGTAAAGGAGACCACGCCCCTGAAAACCCTCTAGCTGAGTCCTCAAACCACCCTCCACCAGTTCACAGGATCATTCCTGCCTCGGGCCCTTGGAACTTACAATTCCTTCCAGCTGGAGAATTTGCCACATATTTGGATCCATTTCATTCTTCAGATTTGCTTACATGTCCCCTCTTCAAATAAACCTTGCTGGCCCCTTATCTATAGCAGCCCGAGTCCTACCCTGCCCTAGGTATTCTCTATGGCATCATCTTTTCTATGGTCATCAGAGAGCTGATTGTCTGAAATTGTCTTTGTTTTGATTGTGGTTGTTTTAGGAGACAATTACATCCACAAAAGAAGGGTCTCATCTTCCTGGGTAAGGACTGATCCTCATAACTGTTTCTGCTCAGGACTCAATAGCCCCTCAAGATAGATGGTGAAATGAATCTGCCTACAAAGCTCTAGGCTGGCGGCTATTTAAGTGCAGCTTCCTGAATCATTCCAAAGCCCTGCATGGTCAGGAGTATGCCAATGGAAAGAGGCTCTTCAAAAATATTATCTCTGGGGGCGCCTGGATGGCTCAGTTGGTTAAGTGTCTGACTCTTGATTTTGGCTCAGGTCATGATCTCACAGTTCGTGGGATCGAGCCCCGTGTCAGGCTCGGCACTGACAGCATGGTGCCTGCTTGGGATTTTCTGTCTCTCTTTCTCTGCCCCTCCCCTGCTTGTTCTCTCTCTCTCAACACAAACAAACAAACATTAAAACATTTTTTTATCTCTGTATATTTGAGGGTTTAGTTTTCTCTCGCAGGCCAGTTCCTCAGTTTTCTCATCTTTAATAAGAATAGTTTGAAACGGACTGGGAAATCTCTTATGACCTTTTCGACTCTGAATTTTGATGATTTCAGTGTTTGATCCTCTGCCTCTCAGAGATCTCATCCTCTAGGACTCTGGAATGAGAGTAATTGCACCCAGGCATTTATGGCACCGTTGTAGATGCCGTGTATTTATGAGACGGCTGTATTGACTAATCTTGCTTCTTTTTGGTCTTGGAAGAAGAGTTTCTCTGATTTAGAGGAGTCTATATATTTTCTTTTTTGAAGAGTAACAGGCTTGTGTGTGGAGTGTGTCAGCGCTGCATTAAAGACTTGTGAGCTGTTTTCCCTCAGAATTGTGGCAGGTCCCATCTGGTCACACAGGGAGTGGGAGCGGCCCTTCCCTCCTCTGCTCGCACAGGCCCGAACCTGTGGGGGCAGGAAGCTAATTATCACCTCCTAAGATGCTTGGAACCTTGTCTCAGCTTTGAAAGGACTGTCCTCATGCTGGCCCTCCGAAGGGAAGAGCCCCGGACAGACAATTATTTCCTCAGCTCCATGCCATTCTGTGAGCCTATGTGCCAGACGTGTTTGAACTTTGATCAGGAGACTCATACAGAATTCAATGTGAAGAGAAGTATTGGCCGAGGAGGCCCCAAAGCCCCCCTGCTTGGTGATTATAATGAGTGTGGGTGTCCAGTCTGTGCGGAGTCACTGTGAGAGGCAGGTGGGCTTTGGCAACGGCCGCCACATGGATCCATCTCCCTACTATTGTCAAGATCAGGCTCTCCAGAGAGAAGGGGGTGTCGCACAGGAAAACCCCCACTCTGCCATGGCTCTTCTCATCCCACCAGGCAAACCACTGCAGCCAGGCTGAGAGGAGGCGGTTTGAAAGGTCTAACCTACAGAGTCTAAGTCCGGGAGGCTGTGAGGGGGGATGTCTGACAAGATGGAAGATGCAGAGCGCTTGTCAGGACAACCCGAGCCCCTTTCTCAACTTACACAGAGACTCACACCCTTACTGTGCTCGGTGCCCTGCGGTCCACTTTCTCGGTCTCATTTTGTCCTGACAGCCTTGTGTGAAGGGAGATTTTATTTTTAAATGTCTATTCTGTAGAAAGGGCTCTTTAAAAAGGATAGCTTCTTGGCCGAAGTCATTCAGTCAGTACCTAGCGATGAGATGTTCTGGTTTCCTTTTGCCGTATAACAAGCCGTCTCAAAATTTAGTGGTACACAATGCTAGCCATTTATTACACTCACAGATGCTGTGGGTCAGGACTTTGGGAAGGGCACATGGGATATCTTTGCTCCACCAAGGACTCTAGTAACTGTAGGTATTCCTGGTTGTGGGGCTGAGGGGATTTCTGGAAGGTTGGTTGTGCTGGAGATGTTGCCAAGAGCACCTACATGTGGCCTCCACATGTAGTTTGGGCTTATCCAACATGGTGCCCCGCTTTTGGAAGAAGAGTGCCAAGAAGACCATCGGAGACCAAGCGTTCCTCAGGACCAGAGCAGGAGCTGTAAGGCTTCTCCTGACCTAGCAAATCACCCAGCTATCTCCTCCCCACTGTGAAGGCTGAAGCAGTCATAAGTCAGTCCCATTTTACGTGGACCCCTGCTGCGTGTCAGAGAATTTATGGCTATGTTTCAAGGTGGCCATAGAGGATTTGAACCCTGACTCTACAACCATTGCCCTTCTCATTAGACATGTGGCCTGGGTATGAGAGGTAGGGTGTCCTCGGGTAGGCTTCAGTAGGGACATGGAGAATAGGTCTTTAACATGGCTGCATCACTAAGTCCCTATGGTCCTTTGAGAGAACATGCAGCAAGTAGCAGCATGACTCAGGAGGCAAAATTCTGGAGCAGGGGAAGGGGCCCCACCTGAGCAGCTGTGGATGACCTGCTACAACTCTTGTATCAGGCTTTCCTCTGTGAGAAAGTGGGTAATCACAGCATCTCCTGGTCCATATGTAGGACGCTGGTGCCCTGGAGATGTGAAAGCCTCATGGATTTCCAACCTGCTCTTCAGGCAGGAGGAAGGTCTCTGTGTACATGAGGAGGCCCTGCTCCTCAGTCCTTGAGCCCACCGGTCTCAGACCCACTCAGTGGACAGGCGAGCCTTCTACACCCAGCACGAATCCCAGAAGCCTAATCAGACCCCCTCAGATTACATGGTCTTTTCCTTCCTTGACCATCTCCATATCTTGATACTATTATACACTATCCATTTTCCAGTTCATCACATCCCGGAAAGGATAATAAACGTGGAATCACAATTTCTTTTTATTATTATTATTATTATTTCTAGGAGAGAGAGAGAGAGAGAGAGAGAGAGAGAGAGAGCGTGAGCAGGGGAGGGTCAGAGAGAGAGGGACTCACAGACTCTGAAAGAGGCTCCAGGCTCTGAGCTGGCAGTCAGCACAGAGCCCAACACGGGGCTCGAACCCATGAACCGCGAGATCATGACCCAAGCGAAAGTCGAATGCTTAACCGACTAAGCCACCCAGGTGCCCCACACAATTTCCTTTTGAAGTCTTGGCCCCACTGTGTAGTAGGTGAGCAACCATAGCCTCTGATGACCTCAGTTTTCTGCAAAACAGTGATCAGTCTGTTTTCAGGAACATTATGGGGATTGAATGAGCTGATATGAGAAAGTGTTTTCTAATCTGAGAAGCATAATACACGTTTGGTGTTTTTATTATGAGCATTTCCTCTAGCCCTTAACAAGCAGAGTGCTTCCCCCACAGCAAGTGCTTAATAAATATGTGTACTTTAGTCTTGATTTACACCAGACCCCAAATGAAGTTTGTGTCAGAAGGAGATTGGAACTTTCATCTCCTGTCCTACTCAGGGACATATGTCACAGAAGACCTTCTGAACAGATTGGCCACACTGTACCTTTTCTTTCCCTGCCAGGCTGGAAGAGGGATCACAGGCTTTTGTAAATGACATAATCACAGCATTGATAAGGGAAAATAACCGACTCTGTCAATTTAATTAAAGAGCTAAGGATTGCACCCCATCCTCAGGCTATCTGCTTAAGGGCAAAGTCAGCACGGGAAGGATCCAGGGACTCCACTTATAGGAGATTTTGGAAGCTGAATACATTTTTGCAACAACCCACTTCATCCATCAGAGATTCGATTACATTAATCTAGGAAAAAAAGCATGGAAATGGTCCATGGTCTCCCCATGTCAGGCTTCTGTAAAAAGAGTGATCAGAACAAACTCACAAGAGACAAATCTTGGTGTGTGGCACATTTTTTGTAATTTTTGGTCTGCTCTATATTTATGGTGACAAATGGATCTGTGTTTTAAGCATCAGGCATTTATTAGGTTCCCACTGTGTGCTGTGTGCTATTTTAGAAGCTATGGGAACTATAGATCAGAAGAAGCTGTCCATGCATTTATGCCAGTTTTCTGGTGTGCTGAAAAAGGCTCTCAGAGCCCAACACTGAGAGTGTGTGAAGGCCAGACAGAGGGGCTGGAGGTATGCATTAGGGTTGGGCTGGGCTACAGAAGGACTTCAGCACAGGTAGTCAGCTTTTGAGCTATGTTTAGTCCAACCTTTTTCTGACTAGGTATGCAATATCAGGCAAGCTGCTTAACCAATTTGGGGCTCAGTTTCTTACTTGTTAAAGTCTCATACAGAAAGAGAGAAGCCAGTGAGATCTATAGAGTAAAGGTTTGGGGCGCCTGGGTGGCTCAGTCGGTTAAGTGGCCAACTTCAGCTCAGGTCATGATCTTGCGGTTTTTGAGTGTGAGCCCTGCATCGGGCCCTGGGTTGACAGCTCAGAGCCTGGAGCCTGCTTTGGATTCTGTGTCTTCCTCTCTCTCTGCCCTCCCCTGCTCATGCTCTGTCTCTTTGTCTCTCAAAAATAAATAAATATTTAAAAATTTAAAAAATATTATTGAGTAAAGCTTTGAACTCACTCAATCCAGGAAACAGTTATTAGGCTCACTTGAAAGGGAGATAAGGGAGAGTTGCCTTGGATGGTTTATGGATGAGCCATTTGTGTCTAAAAATGACACCCAAAGTCAGTGTCTTAAACAAAAACCATCTAATGATATCTCACAATTCCATGGGTTGACTGGGGCTCAGCTGGCTGGTTCCTCTACTGTCTCTCTTGAGATTTTTCAAGCACTTGTGGTCAGACGGGGCTGGACCATTGGTGCTACTCCATGCGGCCTCTATCTCTATGTGACACCTTGTCCTAAGGGTCCTCTCCATATGGCCTCTTTCTCTATTCCAGACTTTCCCCATGGTTGGCTTTGGGGATACAAATGGAGGTGCTGGGAGTGGTCAGGCTTTCTCAGTGCTGGGCTTGCAAATCTCAGGGTGTGGTTTCCTCCACAGTGCATTGGTCAAAGCAGCCATGGACCCACCCCAGATTTCAGGGGAGAGGCAGAAGTTCTGTCTCTTGAAGGGAAGGCGGAAATGTCTGGGGCGATCTTATGTATCTCAACCGCCCAGCTCTAGAGCCCTCCCCCAGCAGCCTCCTGGTGATGGGATGCGCAAATCACAGTTTCAGAAGACCCACTGCCGACTGGGAGGCAAGACGACCAGCCACTGAACAGGGCCCCTCCTCAGTGCACTTCTTTGGTGTGCTGACCTTCGCATTTGACTTTGGCGGCCGCCATTTTTCTGGGCTCTCAAGGGCTTCTTCGTACAAACAAGTTTCACAGGAGACTGATGCGAGCTTAGATGTGTTTATTTACAATGGCCCACTTAATTTTCCCACAACTAAGCATCTGGGACGCTCTTCATTAGAAGAGTTTCAGTCCTGGGCTCAGGTAGTGGGATTCTTGAGGGATGTCTTATCCAGGGTGGAAAAACATTGGAGAACCATCACAACCTGGGTTCTCCTGGAAAGTGCTGACTTGGCTTTTTCACTCTCTTTCACCACATAGATCCTTGGAATGTAGGATCATACATAAAACGTAGATCATATTGCATCAGTACTATTGTATAGGTAGAGACTATCATATTGAGGCAGGTCTTGCTCAGATTTGAACATCTTATTCTTTCTGCTTTGACTTGAGAGAATTGAGACGTTTGGTGGTGACCTACAGATCACTTATTTACTCTGTCCATTGTCAGCTTCATTAGAGTAACTCATTGCCAAGTTCAAGGAGTGAGTGTGAGCCTGGAGGGCTTCCTATACATTGACCTTGAAGGAGACAGCAATGCCGACAAAGTGCCTTGGCCCCGGGGTGAATATGACAAGCGCTGCCACTCGACAAATATACTGCCAGCATAGCAGGTGGGAAAGGCACATGCATTTCAAGTAGTCAGACCTGGGAGGACTTTAGTGAGGATGCTTGTGGAGGAACTTGGACAAAATCAAGAAGCCTGGCTTTTTGAGGGTTATGGACAAATGCAAAGAAAACAGGAAATAGAATGACACGTGGCATTTAGGGAATATAGTAGATTGGTAAGAACTATAAGGGGTCTTATGCATGCAATTTTAATGATTGGTGTGATTATTGATTATGTCTTATTTCAAATTCCCCAAAGGTAGATGTTCTTTAAAGGTGAAGACCATGTCTTATACTAAAGGTTTTTGGGACTAACTTATGAGGCTAGATAGCAAGGGGATGGACTCAAGGGAAGAAAGATGGTCTGATAGGCAGCTTCATGACCCCTGGAGGATTCCACCTGATTCCGGGGACGGCACATGCGATGGGATCCACACCTACAAATATGTTACTTTACAAAGAAAAATCAATGTTGTCAACAGAATTAAGGTTACTAATTAGAGACTTTAAAATAGGAAGATTCTCCTGGGTCAGCTGGGTGGACAAAGCAGGGGATGGAAAGGAAGTCAGAGATTTAAAGCACAAGAAGCCATGTTGGCCTCTTAATATCAAGGAAACAGAGACCTCATTTCTACAAACACAAGGAGCTGCCAGTAACCTGAACAAGCCTGAGAGTGCGCTCTCCCTCAGAGCCTCCAGATAAGAGCCCAGGCTGGGTGAAGGACACCTTGACTTTGGTCTTAGGAGACCCTAAGCAGAGAATGCAGTGATACCAGGCAGGGCAGACATCTGACCTGCCAAAACCATGAGCTAATAGACTCATGTTGTTGCAGCCACTAAGCTAGTCCTAAATTGTTCTCTGCAGCCTTCAGAGAGAGGCAGTTACCAGAGAAGTATCACCATCTTGATCTAGGAGGCAGTGGAGGCCAGATCGTTTGATGAACCGGGCTAAGTGCTGAGCTCCAAGATGCTGAACTAGCTGGTTGAAGATGATCAGGGAATGGTCTTCCACAGGAAGATGCCTGGGCTAGTTTAATAGCACCCTTATCATGTTGGGGTGTCTGAACGGAAATCAGCATTCAGCAAGCTCATCCTGGGATCCTCTGTCATTCTTCCTCTTCTCCACTGCCTCTCGGTCACTCTGCCGGACTTCCTTCACACAAAGTACCTTGAGGAAGAAGTGGGGCTTGTCACTCTACTCATCTTCTTCAACACTCCTTTCCCTGGAGACTGTGTCAACTTGGTTCTGGTCAGATTTTGGGACTCAGCACCAACATCCGAATGCAGTTTTATTCAGTTCCAATAGGGAGGATTTGCAGACCCCAGGAGGAAGTGTGTTAACTCCACGTTGTTTGTTTACTATACAGGTCTAGTATTTTAGCTATTCTTTCTTCCTTTTGTCAACATTGGGAAGTTTCTGTTGTCCTTGGCCTTTTACAAAATGATCGCTCCTCCCTGTGGTCCAGGGAGTCCTTAAGGTACGAAGGGAGCTCTTCGAGCGAATCTTTCCTGCTCCCTTGCAGTGTGGTTGTTGCTCTCTCCTATTTTTGCACGTCCCACATGCATAACCCTCATCAGGAGTTCTCTGCTGGTGTGCCCCCTTCTGGGCGATAACTCCTTAAGTGCCCGTTTCCCCCATACCTGGGATGATGTTGTGGGTGCCCAGGAGTTGCTCATGAGGGGATGGGAGAGGAGCAGTGAACGCTGGAGCAGCCTGCTGAATCACAGAGAGATGGGACCTGCCATATTGCAAAGAGCAGCTGGGTGTGAGGCGTAAACACCAAGGCAATTAATTAAAAACATTTTTATTTGTCTTGATTAAAAAGGAGTTAAAGCTGTGAGAAGCTCCTACTGAGGAATTGAGGAGGGAGAGGAGTCTGGTGGAGGGGTCAAAGGCACTTGGGAAGGAGGAGAACCCAAGGGAGCCAGGAGATCTTGGCTGGAGTCTTTGAATGGCTACTAATTCATGGTGACCTTGGACCTTGGGCTTTCCACCCAACCCATTGAAGATTTGCATTCCCTGAGTCCTCAGTGCTCTTCCAGTAGGCCAAGCAGACTGTGACAGAAGAGACAGTTCTGTGCCTGTGCTGGGGTCTCATCCAGGATCAAAGGAAAGGAGACAGAAAGTGAAGGCCCCATTTCTGATATTTTCAAGTCACACAGTCAGTCATTGTTTTTACTTAGACTCATGCCCACTATGGTCTCCAAGTTCCCATATGAAGAACGAGTGCACTTTCTAACAGTTATCTCCTCTCCTTGGAATTCCTGTCCCTGTGTTTGGTGGCCCCGCCCAGTACCTGGAAGGAGAAAACGGGCAATCTAACTCGATTTTGCTACAGTCCCCAATAATGAGAAAACCAGCCAACTTGGAGCCAAGCAGAGCTCACTTTTCAGAGGCTTTTTTGTGCCTTCCTTCTGAAACTTTCCCATTTCATTCCTCCAGGCATAGAATTCTTTCCTGGGAGGGACCTCCCCTGCCAGAGAACAAGTAGAATGTGTCCTTCATTTTTCAAATGGGGAAAACTGAGGTCTTGTGAGGGAAACTACCCAGCCTGAGACCAGAAGAGCCCAGGTTTTGTTGTGTGTGTCTTTCTGTGTCTAAAGGGGAGGCTTTCTCACAGTGAAACCTCACTAGACAAAGAAGGAGCTGAGGTTTCTGGACCCAGTTTGGTATGGTGAGTCTTAGACTGACAAAGGACATGGAAAGGTTTTTGCTTTGATATTGGGAAGAGAAACAGTGAGACCATTGGTACCTAGCACCTGGTGTTGAAGGGCCTGAGTAGGTGGGGAAGTATAGGACACATTAAAGACATTACCTTAGCCAGGGCTGGGAGGTCTTTGTTAGTTAAAGTGCCTTGTTTCGAAGCAGGCTGGAGACAAAGTAGATAACTAACAGCATATAAGGCCTTATTTTGGGAGCTCAGAGCTGCTTCTCTCCTGGACATTAGGAACCCAGATTTCCTAGAGGGCTTTCCCCCTAGGCATGGGGATACTTCTTGCTAGGTGAAGTCATGGCAAGCTTTTTGGAATTCAGTCTCTGCCACTTAATAGCCATGTGACCTTGGCCACATTTTCTCTAAGTCAAAGTTTCCTTCCTTGGCAATTTGGAAAATTAACCTTTGCTTCATTGGTTTGTTGTGAAGATTAAATTATTCAACATGTAGAGGACTTCTACTTTAAATGGCCCTCGGCAATCAATCCCAGTTGCCATGAGAATGTTAATGAAATTCTAGAAAAACCGTTCTGAAAATAGGAACAGTCAATCATCACAATAATTTGGCAGAAATTTTCCTAAGTACAATTCTGATGAAAGGTTGATCAGACTTATTGTCTCATAGTTTCTTTTTCTTAGCAATATGAATGACTCATAACATTGTTCAATACTTTAGTATCTACTGGTCATGCCAAAATGGCCACCAAATTCTCAGTTACTTTGGTCACACAGGTTCTGCCTACCATCCTCTCTGAGAAAGATGGTGCCAGTTGCTGGGGAATAAGTAGGAAGTAGAGTTGTGAGTCTACAATTTTCATATACAACCTAGGGAGGGACTGGCTATTGTGCATTGCATTCTGGAAGCTGTTGTGGAACAGCATGGAGAAAAGGTGAGCTCTGGGAACAGGGAATGATGGAAGTGGGTAGCAGCTTACAGATTTTTTATGAACTGCATTTGGTCAAAAAAGAATCCCCAGCTTACTCTCAACTTAACCATCTGCATTGGAGAATAGGCAGGCAAGGCAAGTCATCTACTCTATTAACAAGTACTAGTCTTATGCATCAAAATAAAAAGTTTTTGCACAGAGAAGGAAACAATCCACCAAACTAAAAGGCAACTTACTGAACGGGAGAAGATATTTCCAAATGACATATCCAATAAAGGGTTAGTATCCAAAATATATAAAGAACTTATACAAATTAATATCCCAAACACAACTAATCTAATTAAAAATGGGCAGAAGACATGATCAGGTATTTCTCCAAAGAAGATATACAGATGGCCAAAGGACACATGAAAATGCTCAATATCACTCCTCATCAGGGAAACCCAAGTCAAAACTACAATAGGATATCACCTCACACCTGTCAGATGGATGAAATCAAAAATATAAGAAATAACAAGTTGGTGAGGATGTGGAGAAAAAGGAGCCCTCTTGCACTATTGTGAATATAAACTGGTGTAGCCACTGTGGAAAATAGTATGGAGCTTCCTCAAAAACTTAAAAAAAGAACTATCCTGTGATCCAGTAATTGTGCTACTGGGTATTTACCCAAAGAAAACAAAAACACTAATAAAACACCCTGATGTTTGTAGCAGCATTATTTATGATAGCCAATATGGAAGCAGGCCAAGTGTCCACTGATAGATCAATGGATAGAGAAGATGTGGCATATATATATGTGTGTGTGTGTGTGTGTGTGTGTGTGTGTATACACATATATATATATATGATGTATATATATGTGATATATACAGATGTGGCATATATATATATATATACATATATATATATATACCACACACACACAAAATGAAATATTATTCAATCACAAAAAAGAATGAAATCTTGCCATTTATAAAGACATGGATAGAGCTAGGGAGTGTGAAGCGAAGTGAAATACATCAGTCAGAGAAAGACAAATACCATATGATTTAAACTCATATGTTAGGAAACAAAACAAATGAGCAAAGTGGAGAGAGAGGGAAAGCCAAGAAACAGACTCTTAACTATAGAAAACAAAGCGATGGTTACCAGAAGGAAGGAGGGTGGGGAATGGGTGAAATAGGTGGTGGGGATTAAGGAGTGCATGTGACATGATGACTACTGCATGACATATGGACGTGTTGAATCGCTCTCTTGTACACCTGAAACTAATATAGCACTGTATGTTCATTATACTGGAATTAAAATTAAAAACCCGAATACTAGTTCTAAATAGAAAGAACCATGTTTAAGAATGAAATAGAAGAAAAACAAAACAAACAACAAACAGAATCAGGCCTTTCAAGTAATCCTGAGGCAAAAATTATTTATAACTAGGACATAGGAAAACATATACTCAACATCTGAATTTTGGAAAGCATAGTCTTCATGAAACAAGAATAGGCAAAGAGAAGGAGGAAAGGGAATGAGACACAAAGTCAACAGATGAAATGGTAGGAAAGAGAATTGAACTTGAAAAGGAGTCTCAGAAAAATGAAACAAATTAACGTGTGAATACAATTGTCGGTATAACCATACAGAAAGGAACGATTCCAAGTGCCACTAAAACTCAGTACTTTTACATCATTAGAGGAATATTCTCTAAGGTTGAAAAGAATTGCAAAACATCTTAAATTGTATTCAGTAATCCTATTGGTGGTAGTAGTGTTGCTACTATTATTCTGGGACTAGGTTTAATATCATGGAACAAATCAAGTGAATAATTATGTTGTTGACATTGAAAGATGAGATTTTTGGGATGGTTGAAAGAAAAGGAAGTGTAAGATCGATGAGGTTAAGCAAAAATTCTGTAACTCTGAATTTGAAACATCAGTGTGAACTGTATTTGACCTTAAAACATTTTCTGGGGCTCCTGGGTGGCTCAGTCAGTTAAGTGTCTAACTTTGGCTCAGGTCATGATCTCGTGGTTTGGGGGTTCGAGCCCCATGTCGGGCTCTGTGCTGACAACTCAGAGCCTGGAACCTACTTAAGATTCTGTATCTCCTTCCCTCTCTGCCCCTTGCCCGCTCATATTCTCTCTCTCTCTCTCTCTCTCTCTCTCAAAAATGAATAAACATTAAAAAATAAAAAAATTAAAAAAAAATTCCCCCTATCTGTTGACTGAAAGGGCTGGGAAGGGATGACCAACCCAGGAAACAGTGAACATCCTTGGTGTTTAGATTGCAACCTAATACCATTTACACTGACAGGAATCAGAGCTTCTTGGAGAACTGGATGATTCCAGCTCAGGGGAAGAAAAGGTTGAAGAATGGCCTAAAATATCTTGTTATACTACATAGCAAAGAAGTTATTAAACACTACTAGATATGTATCAAAGGGCTTAGGAAGCCACATAAATAAACGCCTGCTGGCTAAAGATGGGACAAATTGGCAATCCATAAGCATAAAAATGTGATGGATTCAAACACATCAAATAAGTTTCAGTGGATGTGTTCATATGATAATAAGAAAAGAAAACTTATCAATAAGTTTTGGAAGATGCTAGTGAATAATAGTTTTAAAATCTAGAATATGAAGGGAAAATAGCAAACATTTATCCTGCATTTATTTTCAGATTTCTCCTTCTGGATAATGAGTTGAGGAAGAGTAGCTTCTCTGTATAGAAGAATTTCAGCTTGGGGCTGCTCGATGGCTTGTTTGGTTGTGTCTGACTCTGGATTTCAGCTAAGTTCATGATCTCATGGTTTGTGAGATCTCTCTGCCCCTCCCCTGCTGGAGCACTCTATCTCTCTCAAAGTAAATAAAACAGTTTTTTTAAAGAAGAATTTCAGCTAATATACAAAGGATGATAGAGTTAGATCATTTTGCAGTGTCAAAGCATTAATGAATCCAGGCAATGGTGCCAAACAAGGCATATAAGTGGTTGAGAACATCACAAAGGAAAGGCAATGAGACACTTGTGTATGTACTGATGGAGATAAACGCCACCACCAGCTTTCAAGATTGTTTTGCTTGTAGGTTCACTGGAAGGTGACCTATTTTCCTAGAATTTCATTCTAACAGACTCTGGTGAAGCTTCTAGATCTAAATACTATTTTCAAGAAGCACAGGGAACAAAGGAACATGTTAATGATACCGCAAGAATACAATCAGCAAAGTCCAAAGTGTAGGAAACTCTATAAGACAAATCCTGGTTTCTACAGCAAAACAAAACAACAACAAAAGCACATAAAAAAATTGAAGGGCAGTAAAAAATGGGGGGTATCTACAAATTATGAGAGATTTAAGAGTTACATCAATCAAATTGATTTCTGTTTCAAAGAAACAAGCTGTTTTTTTTGGGGGGGGGAATCTGAACACTGAATGTAGATGTATTTATGCTAAGGAATTATCATGAATTGTTTTAGATATGATCATGGCATTGTTGATTATTCTTCAAATGGAGAGTCACCTTTTAGAGATACATAATAAAACATTACTACTTATAGATGATGTGATATCTCTATTTTTGTATACATTTCAAACATTTTATAATAAAAATATGAGAACAGAAATGACCTCCAGGCAAATAAAAATGCAAAGCCATGTGAAAATCTGGTTGTAGACGATGCAGGACAGAAATAGGTAAAGAGATAGTGATCAACAGAAAAAGGGCCATCTTGGATTGTTCCCCCACAATATGTAAGTAAAGTCCTTATCAGGATTTCTAGAAGACAGCAGGAGCTTAAGCTATGTTTTTCTCTCCCTGCGGTTTACTTTTCTACTTCACCCTGCCCTAACCAAAGCTGCAGGCCAGAGGAAGCATATGGGAAATACCACATAGGAATGATTTCCAAGGTATGTGAATCTGGTTCACGCTCTTCACCATATTAGTACAGCAAGAATAGAACCCTAGCTCCCAACTGTCCTGAAGAAAAATGGAGTTCTGGGAAAATAGGCCACTGTACAGTGGATCTGTAAGCAAGATGATCTTGAAAGATCTCGAAAGCTTGTCCTGGAAGACTGTGACATCAGGAATATTGTGAAGTCCATATTTATTCATTGCTTCATGTTCTTTTTTTCCATCCACTCATTGACACCTAAAATCTCTGGGATTTGAGAATACAATGTTATTCCCTGATGCATAAAATTTCAGTGGCTCCCTTTGCCTAAAAATAAAGTGTTAGGTCACAAATAGCAGTCAAAACTTCCACTTTAGGAAAGCCACAATCCTCAGATTCCTTAGCATGGATGTTCTTCATCTTTACCAGACCAATCCAATCCATTCTTCAAGATCAACTCCAATGTTTCCTCTTCCATGAAGACTTCTTTGTCTAATTTCATATTTCATGGATTCTCTATTTCTTCTCCCTCTCTTTTGAACTTCCACAGAACTTGTTAGGTGTTTCTGATGATTCACATCTTTTGCCTTGTGTTTAAGTTGATGGCTCACCTTTCTTACTAGATTTGGGGTTTTGTGTTATATTATTTTAGTGTACTTCTAATAAGCAGCATATATATATATGTACATGTATATATAGGTATATACATATATAAATATGACAAAAACCCAAATCACATAATTTTCTGTTTTCTTCTGGACAAATTTAACACATTTATATTTTTTGTAATTATTGAACTGTTCCTCTAATTACTACAAGTAAATTAAATTAAATTAAATTATTTTTTTTGCTTATCGTACCCTTTGGATTTATTTTTTTTAATTTTTTATTTATTTATTTATTTATTTATTTATTTATTTATTTATTTTTTTACAAATAGTTTATTGTCAAATTAGTTTCTACATAACACTCAGTGCTCATCCCCAAAGTGCCCTCCTTCATGCCCATCCCCCCGTCCCCCCCACATCCATCAGTCCTCAGTTTTTGTCAGCATTCAAGAGTCTCTCATGGTTTGCCTCTCTCCCTTTCCCCCACCATTTCCGCCCTTCTTCTCCCCCTTGTTCCTCCGTCAAGTTCCTCCTAATCCTCCTATACGTGCAAACATATGATATTTGTCCTTCTCTGCCTGACTTATTTCGCTCAGCATAACACCCTCAAGGTCCATCCATGTTGCTACACATGGCCAGATTTCATTGTTTCTCATTGCCATGTAGTATTCCATGGTATAGATAAACCACATCTTCTTGATCCATTCATCTGTTGATGGACACTTAGGCTCTTTCCATGTTTTAGCTATTGTGGAGAGTGCTGCTATGAACATTGGGGTACATGTGCTCCTATGCCTCAGCATTTCTGTATCCCTTGGGTAAATTCCTAGCAGTGCTATTGCTGGGTCATAAGGGAGTTCTATTGTTAGTTTCCTGAGGAACCTCCACACTGTTTTCCAGAGGGGCTGTACCAGTTTACATTCCCACCAACAGTGTAGGAGGGTGCCCGTTTCTCCACATCCTCGCCAGCATCTAGAGTTCTCTGATTTGCTCATTTTAGCCACTCTGACTGGCGTGAGGTGGTATCTCAGTGTGGTTTTGATTTGTATTTCCCTGATGAGGAGGGATGCTGAGCATCGTTTCATGTGTCTGTTGGCCATCTGGATGTCCTCTTTGGAGAAGTGTCTGTTCATGTCTTCTGCCCATTTCTTCACTGGGTTGTTTGTTTTTCGGGCGTGTAGTTTGGTGAGTTCCTTATAGATTCTGGATATTAACCCTTTATCTGATATGTCATTTGCAACTATCTTTTCCCATTCCGTTGGTTGCCTATTAATTTTCTGGGTTGTTTCCTTGGCTGTGCAGAAGCTTTTAATCTTGATGAGGTCCCAACAGTTTATTTTTGCTCTTGATTCCCTTGCTTTTGGGGATGTGTCAAGTAAGAAGTTGCTGCGGTGGAGGTCAAGGAGGTTGTTTCCTGCTTTCTCCTCTAGGGTGTTGATAGTTTCCTGTCTCACGTTCAGGTCCTTTATCCATTTTGAGTTGATTTTTGTGCATGGTGTGAGAAAATGATCTAGTTTCATTCTTCTGCATGTTGCTGTCCAGTTCTCCCAACACCATCTGTTAAAAAGGCTGTCTTTTTTCCATTGGATATTCTTTCCTGCTTTGTCAAAGATCAGTTGGCTGTATACTTTTGGGTCCACTTCTGAGTTCTCAATTCTGTTCCATTGGTCTATGGGTCTGTTTTTGTGCCAATACCATACTGTCTTGAGGATGACAGCTTTGTAGTAGAGGCTGAAGTCTGGGATGGTGATCCCTCCCGTTTTGGTTTTATTTTTCAGTATTACTTTGGCTATTCGGGGTCTTTTGTGGTTCCATACAAATTTTTGGATAGTTTGTTCTAGTTTTGAGAAGTATGCTGGTGCAATTTTGATTGGAATTGCATTGAATGGGTAGAGTGCTTTAGGTAGTAATGACATCTTAACTATATTTATTCTTCCTACCTTTGGATTTATTTTTAATCTACTTTGCTTCTGAATTGATAAAAATTTTCTTATTTCCTTCTTATTTCCCTATTGTTTGGCAAGCCAATATTGCCAATATATTTCTTGTAATGGTTATTCTAAAATTTGAACATAGTATCTGTATTCTCTTTCCAACATAAAAAAATGCAGAAACAGGGCTTCAGCACACTTTATTACAAACTGTTGTTTGATTTTAACTTTCTTGTTACTATTGTCAAATACTTTGGTTCTATATTTTTAATGCACGACTCTTAGTTTTATTATTATGGTTATGGACAATTTTTGGCCACTTTCTCTGCTATCTATTGCTTTTTGCATCACAAACTTCCCTCTGTATTTGTGTTTTTTTTCCTAGTTGAAATATAGTTAACAATTCTTTCAGTGATGGTCTGTAAGTGGTAAATTTTCTGTTTTGTAAGTCTGAAATGTACTTTTTATGCCCTAATCCACAAGGGAAGATTTGTAAATATCTACTTCCGGGTCACAGTTGTTCTGCCATCAGCACTGAGAGTTGCCATCTTGTTGTCTTTTGGCATCCCTGTTGCTTATGAGAGTTTGAGGGTAATTTAGTCAACTTTTGGCATCTACAGTTTCTCAATATCCTTGATTTTTATATCCATCACCACAGCTTATTTATTTGAGCATTTATTTCTATTCTACCTGTTTGCCTTTCGGTCTAAAAATCTTCTGTCCTTTTTAATGCTAGAACATTCTTGGCCATACTTTCTATGCATATTGCTTCTCTATTCCCTCTGCTTTTTACTTGGGAACGCTTATTAAAAGTTTGTTGGAGCCTTTCAATCTTTCTCCAGATCTCTTACTTTCTTCCTCATACTTTTTAATCTTCTACTTTCTCTCTGGGTAAATCCTCAGAGAGCTTCCAATTTACCAATATCCAGCTTAATTTTCTGGTCCAGCAGAACTCTGTCCGATCTAGAGTTTATTGAACTTGTTCCATCCATTTAAAAAGTTTTGATGACCATATGTTTATTTCCCACTTTTGATGACCATATTTTTATTTTTAAATTTTATTTATAATTGGTTCTTTTAAAAAATAGAAATCTCCTCTGCCTGTTTTTTTTTCTAATAAAAAATGTTTACTTTTCAGTTGATTACAAAATACCTCGAATAAAAACCTTGACCCAGTGCCTTCATCATGGACCCTTGTGTCCTTTCTACAGCCTGACTTGGGGACATTCACACTATGTTGTCACTACCTTTCTAATAGCCACAGGTAGGCTATGGGCACCAGAGAATAAAGGTCTATTAATCATGCCAATACTTTGGCAAAGGGGACACAGGGAGTTGTTCATGGCTCCTAAAGCAGCCCACACATTTTGGTAACATGGTTTTTCTTTTACTCTCCTTTATTTTAAGAAGTATGCCTGGGAGTGCCTGGGTGGTTCAGTCAGTTGAGCATCGGACTCTTGGTTTTGGCTCAGGTCAAGATCTCATGGTTTTGTGAGTTCAAGACCCACATGGGCCTCTGGGTGGCAGTGCAGAGCCTGCTTGGGATTCTTTCCCTCTCTCTCTGACTCTCCTCCATTTGCCGTGTCTCTCTCTCTCAAAATAAATAAATTTAAAAAAGAAAAAAGAAGTGTGCCTGGACCACATAGATTGAAACTATAAAATCTCCAATCCATAGATCTATGTTTTCTAAGTTATTAAATCTCAAACTGCTATGCATTGATTTTATCTATAGGTATCAAGTTTACTAGAAGTTAAATTATTTTGTTTAAATTCCTACTTCATCTGTCAATTAACGGAAAGATCATAAATCACTTGTTAAGCAAATGAAGCACATCTACTGAAGTTATTTTGTCAGATTATTTAGTGGCAAGAATGTTATTGGAAGTACATCTACAAAATACAAAAGGATTTTATCAATTTACTATATCGATTATGTATTTATTTATATATACCTATTTATCTATTTATGATAAAACTACCAATTGCCTTCAAATTAATCTTGTATTCTTTTCAAATAAATGATGAAATTGTTTGTGAGAGCCATAGCTTCGGTGATAGTTTGAAGCAAATTTAAGTTCTGTAACTCATCTGGATCTAAGTAATTGGTTGTTGCCCTAGGCCCTCTTATTAATTTATATTCAGGGTTTTATGGTCTTGGCTTATTCTTCACTCATTGTACACCTGAATAAAGCCTGTCTCTTCTGCATTGCATTTTCCTTCTATTCTTGGTTAAGTTCACTCTCTGGAAGTGTAAAATCATCACAAAACCTTCCCAGGAGCTGACCAGAGAAAAGGTAACTGCAGCAGACAATATTTAAGCTCTACCTACATCCCTTGAGATGCCTTTTACCTTTTCTGTGACTCCTTCGCCATAGGCACTGAGAGAGGCAAGTGCTTGGGAGTTTCTGCCAATGACCAAGGGGCGCAAAAGTGTGACAGCCCAGCTCTCCTGCTTCAGGGCGGGAGAACCTCTTAGCTGCCATTTATATGGGAATAGGCTGAAACAGAGAATTGAAACTATACCCTTGTCTTGTGACTTTTTAAAGTTTTTTTAAATTTATTTATTTTGAGAGAGAGAGAGAGAGAGACAGCATGAGTAGGAGAGAATCAGAGAGAGAAGGAGACACAGAATCCGAAGCAGGTTGCAGGCTCTGAGCTAGCTGTCAGCACAGAGCCCGACGCGGGGCTCGAACCCACGAACTATGAGATCATGACCTGAGCCAAAGCTGGACGCTCAACCAACTAAGCCACCGAGGCGCCCCATGGCTTCCTGTTTCCTATCCTATTCCTCCCACTCCCTTCTGGGGTCTCCATGGAGGAAGTTCTGACCAAATCACTTGGTTATGATTCCTATCTCAGGATGGGCTTCCGGGGACCACGTCTATATCAAGAACACTTTGGAGTATATATCAGATGATACACATTTGTGTTCATATTTAGAACATCCACATTGTGAAGAGAAGGGGGAATATTTTCATATTTTCTTGCCCATGAAAACAAATTCAACCAAGTGAAATTTGGCACAACTGGCCATGAGCTTTTGAGAATGTCCTTTAATTGCCTCAGAGCCATTCTGTGCGGGGCTGGGCACTGCATGAGGTAATAGCTGCACCATCCCCAAGGGAGTTTTATCCACAGGGTGGGCTGGGGGGGGTGGTGGTGGCAGATTTTTTGTGGGGACTCTGAGCCAGGTGTAGAGGATTCTTTGCTTGGGCACTTTGTCCAGTATCTTGTCTGGGGTGACCTGACGGGTTTCTTTTTTTTTTTTTTTTTTTGTCTTATTAAAAATGGCCATTATTCTTACATGATCTCTTCGAGGATCTTAAACATACCAATTGTGAAGTCAGTATGTGATTGTTCTAAGTGTTCGCCTTTTGTTGAGAGTGAACTCATCTTTTCATGGCTGGTTCTGTTGGCTAGCCTTCTTAGCGTTAGCTTTCACTCATGTGGTTGGTTTTCCTTTCTTTTGGGCTCACATTGAATGGGGATTTTGCTTTCCCTCTCTCTGCACTGACTTCTCCCTGTCCTGCAGCTTTGTGGCTGTCCCCATGTGGCCAAATGGAACCTCAGATGCAGGCTTCACATCTCATGCTGATATCAGGGCTGTTGCACATGCAGGAGCTGGTCCTACATGATCAGCTTTCTATGCCTCTTCCAGAACTGCTGTTGCTGGTGCAGGCTTCCTCCCCAGGCAATGGTCATAGTTTGTTTTTGACCTTATTTCCTATGACGATGTCTGCCCAAGCCCTGTTGTATGTGGCAGGTCGGCTCTTTCCCTCTTTGACTCTTGGGATATGGCGTCTCCATTATTGCCTGTAGTTGAATTCCCAGCCTCTTATAGTTTTGATCTGGAGCCAACAAGGTCATGACCTCAGTGCCTTTTTAACATTTAGTTTGCCTTCTGTTTTGGTTCACTGAGAAATTTCCTTTCTCTTTGAAAGTGGCTTTGTCTTAATTTTTTACTTAAAAAGCCAATAAAAACTATTAAATTGTTTTTTTTTTTTTTTTTTTTTTTTTTAGAGCAGAAGGGATAGTTTAAAGAATGAACCCTTCACTGCAAATCCAGCTTTGAACTTTTTAAGAAGCAGGTCTGTGTTCTCTCTTGACTGCTAAATGTACAGAGTTAGCATCATATCTTGTAATAGCTCACAATAAAATACTTACTGAGTAAATAATTCATCTTTGAATTATTGAGTGGTTGGGTAGTTTTCAAACTTTATCTTCAGCATTGGAAAATTTTTTCCCAAGTCTTATCTTACATACAAGTCCCAAATATACAAACATAGAAGTGACGTTTTATGAATATATGTTATTTTATTATGTTCACATTTATGACATTTACTTATTAAATTTTTTTTATGTTTTATTTATTTTTGAGAGAGAGAGAGACAGAATGAGCTGGGGAGGGCCAGAGAGAGAGGGAGACACAGAATCCGAAGACAGGCTCCAGGCTCTGAGCTGTCAGCACAGAGCCCAACACGGGGCTCGAACCCTTGAGATCATGACCTAAGCCAAAACTGGATGCTCAACCGGCTGAACCACCCAGGCGCTGCAACATTTACTTATTTTAAGGTCAATTATTGAATTCAGGGACACTTTGGAAAAAATGAACATTTTGAAAATTCATACAGATGAGAAAACCTGTCCTTTTACCCTCATCTTCCAATTCCTTTTTCTTTCTCTCCTTCTTTCTCATTCTCTTCTAATTTCTTCTTCCTTCCTTTTTCCTTTTCTATCATCTCTCTCCCCTTCTTCCCTCTCTCTCTCTCTTCCTTCCTTCCTTCCTTCCTTCCTTCCTTCCTTCATCCCTCCCTCCCTCTTTCTTTCTCTCTCTCTTCCTCCAATCCTTACATCCTCCCTCCTTCCCTCCTTTCTCCCTTTCCTCCCCCTTTCTCCCTTTTTCTATCTCTTTTTTCCTCCCTCCCTCCCTTCCTTCCTTCCTTCCTTCCTTCCTTCCTTCCTTCCTTCCTTCTGCTTTCTGAACAGAATCTGGATGTGAATGTCCAGGGGAAAGAGGTGTGGAGCTCTCATTTCCACAGGCCTGAGACCAGCAACCAAGGCATCTGTGATTGGCTGGCAAATGATTAACAAGTGGCTCTCTGAAAGCAAAGACTCTAATTTGTCACATTTTTCTGTTTCTATGGTGTAAATTCTCCCCCACGGCCAATTTCAAGCTACCAATGATTTCACACCTGGTTTGCAAGCAGTTTTATCAGAGCCAGCCCTCTGGTGCACCATTGGCCAGGGGATACTTGGACAAAGGGTGCCTGGGCCAGGATCTCAGGGATCTCATTTAATGAGGTGCTTCAGATCCATGTGCCTGCCTCCCACCTTTCTATCAAACTCTGTTCTAGGATGCTCGTTTGTCCTGGTATCTCCAACCTTTGTCCCTTGCTGCTCCTCTGACTTTTAGTCTTAGCTGGTGTGCCCTTCATCAGTTGTATTTTCTTGAAAGGTTATGGTGACAGCTGTCTAGATAAACGGTCATCACCGTTGAAGCTTGAATCTGGTCCTGTTTGCAATTTGGAAAGAAGGAAAGAGAGAAATGACTGATTACGTATGGAAAGTTTGTCTTCATTCAAGAACTATTTAAAAAGTGGTGAGAATAAATGGGCTAAAGCCTGCCACTTGGATTACCCATGCTTGTGTCCTCTGGCTGAGTAACATGGAGGAAGGAAGAAGGAGGGGAAGGATTAATAATGTTTTGTTACTCTGTAAAGATGATGTCCAAGCTCAGCAATAGAGAGAGTTTGACTAAATAGGTAAGTAGCACTGCCTTGGGAATATGTTATACTTCAGCAGTTTCTTTTCTGGTTTTAAAATTTTTATTTTTACTGAGAGAAGTCACCACAGAAATCCAGCTGTTTTGGTCATTGCATGATGGAGTGTCCAGTAGAGGCAGTGACTCAAAAGGCAACAATTCAGGAAGGAAATGATGGCTCAGATATAATCAGGCAATATGTCTTGAAATGCATTCAGCTTTTGCCAGTGCAGCTCAGTCCAGGGTAAAGTCTTCAAGTGAGGAAAGTACATTTGATTGTTGGCAATAAGGACAAAAGAAAACGCTAATGATGCCTGGCTTCCTAAATTTTTGTACTGACTTTAAAACAGACACACAGCATGTATTTACTACAATTTTGAAAGGATACAGGAGAGAGCTATACTGTAAATGCTGTAAAATAACAATGGACAAATTAGGTCATAACACTTCCTACATGGCCTCTACTTTGGAAATTAAGAAACAGACCAATGATTATTTTTATGATCATTTTTTGTTTCATTGTTCTCATTTGCTGGCTGCAGATGCTATCAGCAATACCATAAAATACTAAGATCTCAGCACTGTGAAGGAAAAGGGAGAGAGAAGGAAATGAAAATGGACATAAACGATTATTTATTGAGTAACTCCTATGTTCCAGGAACTGTATTAGGCCCCTGTACCAATTAAATCCTCATGCTTTTGTGAAGGAGATGTGGAGCACTGTATTACCTATTCAAAATATTTATTGGTTTGCTTCCCCGCCCAGGCCGATCTCTGAAAAGGCCCTCTAGGACCCTTCCAAGGGAAGGATTTTATTGATTGGTTCTCTCATTGAAGTCAAGATTGATCTCATGACTTGCTTTGGCCAATGGAACTTGAGGGCAAATGATGGATGCCTTCTCTCCGCAAAAGCTTTGCAAGGCATTGGTGTTCCTGCCCTCACTCTTTTCCATCTGCTCTGAGAATAGCAGGTCTCAGATAAGGGCTATCTCTCAGCCTACATCCCAGAATGAAAGAGACCTGGGGAGCAGAGCCATAGCTGATCTGCAGCCAACATGAGCATGAGTGAGAACCAAACTCTTGCTGCTCTAAGTTCCTAGGATTTGTGGGTTTGTTATGGTAGCAAAATGTACCAAAAATGTAGCAAAACATGGTTGGAGAGAGTAAGGTTGTTGAGACCAACTGGACAATACATGTGACTGAACCCAGGGAAGGCCTCTATATAAACTTTTTTTTTTTATATATTTTTTAACACTTATTCAGTTTTGAGAGACCAGGTGCGAGTAGGGGAGGGGCAGAGAGAGAAGGAGACACAGAATCTGAAGCAGGCTCCAGGCTCTGAGCTGTCAGCACGAGCCCAATGCAGGGCTCGAACCCACTAACCGTGAGATCATGACCTGAGCTGAAGTCAGACGCTTAACTGACTGAGCCACCAGGCGCCCCTCTATGTAAACTTTAAGGTAGTAACAGGCAGAGCAGTATTCTTCTCTTCCAGCCACCCAGGACAAGCCTTGTAAGGAAGTTCTTTTGCTCCTTAAACCCACCACCTACCCATATGAAGCAGCCTGCTCATTTCTTCATGCTCTCTGTGTATGAGAGCCACTTTGGAAACCAAAGCTTAGAAAGTAGATGATGAATCTAATGGACTCATGGTTTTAGGAGAAACTGGGAAAACAGAATGTGAGTTGGCTGCTCTTGGAAATGTGCTGAAGCAATGGAGTCAGCTCAGAAAAGAACTGGCCAGTCTGGAAGTAGAATTGAAAGGGACTGTAGAATTGAAATAGAAGGGACTGTAGCATCTGGGATGCTCGTGGTTGAAAGATGTGCTCGGTTTTCATTTATAACCCATTTATAAAGTTGAGGTGTGCTCTGGCATGTCTCAAAAAAAGACCTGTGGGTGTCACTTACATGTGTTGCCAATCAAAGAAATAAATGGCCATGTTTTCGAGAAGGTCTTATTGCCAAAAAGGATACTAGCATGGATTATAGAGACTGAGACTATTGAAGACTTAAATGGCCTTAGGGCACTTAGTCTTCTATAAGAAGAAATATGTCCTCAGTCCACAAGATTGTCACATTCTCCAGGGCCTTCTTCAAAGGAGGACAAGAAGGGCAATTAAAAAGAGTGGATTTTCAAGAGGGCACAGTCATGAAGCACAATGGATTCCCCATCTTAGGTTAAAGTGATTTTTAAACATTTGACCCAGAGGGTTTCACAATTTTATGGACCAGTAACTGATGTGTGTCTATCCTTTCTCTTTCCACACGGAAGTGTTTGTTTTGGTTATCTGGTCCCTCTTGACCCATTCATTGTATGCTGCATGTATGTGAGCCAGTGTGTGTGTGTGTGTTTTTGTGTGTGTGTGTGTGTGTGTGTGTGTGTGGTAGTACAGATAGCTTATGTCTAGTTCCTAGCTCTCCACATCAAGAGAAAGCACAGAGAGACCAGGTGCAGAAGTGTTTCAGAAGATATTTGGGGTCTAAAGCCAGGATTAAATAGGCTTTTGGGAGATAGTTCCCCTTAGGGTATGGAGGAGTGTCTTTTTCTGAAAAAAGGAGAAAAGTGAATATTTGTGATCAAGAGAGCAGATCCTGAAAGGTTGTATGATTGGATCATAGTTTTTGCTATTCTCCTTTCAGACCGTTGTATCAGAGCCCTTTCTTTGTGCTCTTCTATTCACTTATATCAGGTTTGGCCACATGGCTTCACACTGCCCAATGGAGCATGATTGGAAGTGGGATATGCTGCTTGGTAGCAGAAGCGTCGAGAACCATTGCTGTTTCCAGCACTGTGCTTTTCTTTATGCCAAATAACAACATGTCCCTATTAGGGGGCTGGAGCTGAGAAGGAGGAAATGTTGAGAAACTCCACGGCCAGCCCACAGCCAAAATGTGCCATGAGTAATAAACCTTTATTGATGTCAGCCATGGAGATTTAGGGGTTGTTTATTTCCACAATATGACCTAATGAAAGCCGACAGACAAAGAAAATGACACTCGTATATGTGACAGTTTTAACAGCCAAGAGCAATGTAAGAAAGCACTGCCATAGCTTTGGCATTCATTCCATTGGCTTTTGTATTTAATATCTTGATAGTCACACAAAGTATTTTATCTTGACAGTCTCCATTTCTATGACTATCAGAAAGTCAAGCAGGTTTTCACATATTTGCATTTTAATTTTGGGAACTTACTTTCTTTGTGGGCCATCCATGTCAACCCCCCATTTTCTATTACTTGTCTTTTTAAGTGAATTGTAAGAGGTTTAAAAAACTTATTAAAGACATCTTTTCTTAACCACAGACATTACAAATAACTTTTCCCAGTTTATTTGATGTGTTTTCCTTCAATCTCTCTCTTTTTTAAAATGTTTATTTATTTTTGAGAGAGAGAAAAACACAGAGTGCAAGTGGGGGAAGGGGCAGAGAGAGAGGGAGATAGAATCTGAAGCAGGCTCCAGACTCTGAGCTGTTAGCACAGAACCCAATGCGGGGCTCAAACTCATTAACCATGAGATCATGACTTGAGCCAAAGTCGGGACGCTTAACCAACTAAGCCACCCAGGTGCCCCAGACACTTTTTGCTTTAATCTCTTGATCTGGAGTTCCAGCTCCAGTTGTATGTTGGCATCAAAGTATTTGGGGGGGGGACACCTGGGTGGCTCAGTTGGTTAAGTGTTTGCCTTTGGCTCAGGCCATGGTCTCGCGGTTTGTGGATTTGAGTTCTGAGTGGGGCTCTGGGCTGACAGCTCAGAGCCTGGAGCCTGCTTTGGATTCCGTGTCTCCCTCTCTTTCTGCCCTTCCCCTGCTTCTGTTCTGTGTCTCAAAAATAAATAAATGTTTAAAAAAATGTTTTAAGTATTTGGGGATTTAAAAAAATTAGTTTTAACTTATTTTTGAGATGGGGGAAGGGGCAGAGAGGAGGGCCAGAGGATCTGAAGCGGGCTCTGTGCTGACAGCAGAGAGCCCAATATGGGGATCGAACTCATCAACCATGAGATGACCACCTAAGCCAAAGTCAGAGGCTTAGCCAGCTGAGTCAGCCAGGCATCCCTGGGGAACTTTTTAAAAGCACAACTTCCATACTCTCAGAGCATAGGAGTTAAGATTCTGTGTTTTCACATAGCTTCCCTTTCCTTTCCCCCAGGGTGTTCTCATGCAGTTAGTCTGAAGTTTGGAGAGCTCTATTAAACTCATTTTAGTTTTGATATAGTCCAATTTACCTACTTTTTTGTTGTTGTTGCTTGTGCTTTTGGGATATCATCACAGAAACTTTAGCCGACACCAAGATTAGGAAAATTTCCTTTAATTTTTTCTTCTAGTCTCTATAAGTTTTATCTCTTACCTTTAGGTCTATGATCCTTCTTCAGTTGATTGGTGTGAGTTAAGAGTGCAAGTCCATTCTTCTGCACATGGATATTCCATGATCCCCATCATTTTTGGAAAATACCATCCACCCCCACCCTTGAATTGTCTTGGCATGCTTGTCAAAAATCAGTTGCGCATAAATGTGAAGGGTTATTCCTAGAATCTCAATTCTATTCCATTGATCTATGTACCTATACTTATGCCAGCATCACACAGCTTGATTCATGTAGTAAACTGCAGGGCTGGGAAGTGTGAATTCTTCAAGCTTGTTCTTTTTGAAGATTATTTTGGTTCTTCTGGGCCCATACGGATTTCCTTATGAATTATAGGATCAGCTTTTTAATTGATGCAAAAGCTATCCCTTAACATCTTCTCCTACCATCCCATCACAGTGTTCTCTTTTTCCACAGCCATGGGGACTACCTGACATGGTTTTATTAACGTGAATTGTTTCTGAAACAGATGGTATGATTTTCAGTGTAATTAGAATAGCTTTGAATTCTGTAGCATTATGGAAAACCTAAAGACTTAATCTCTTTGGGGGCACCTGGATGGCTCAGTAGGTTAAGCATCTGATTTCGGCTCAAGTCATGATCCTGTGGTTCGTGGTGAGCTCAAGCCCTGCATCGGGCTTGCTGCTGTCAGCACAAAGCCGGCTTCAGGTCCTCTGTCCACCCCCCTCTCTGCCCCTTCCCTGCTCACGTACTCTCTTGCTCAAAAATGAATAAACATTTAAAAAAAAAAAGACTTAATTCTCAGGACTCAATTCTCCTTCTACAATGAAGATGTGGGAACAGATCAGTAAGCACAGGTGCCTATGTGTGGATTGACTAGTCAGAGCTTTACCCCTTGTTCCTGTTTACTCAATTCCACAGTGATCGCTGGCTATGCTCTTGACCTCTTTCCCCCCCACTTTTCTTCTCCCTGCACGTGTGCTGATGTGCCCCCAGATGTGCTGTTTTCTCAGGTTCCTTAGGCTTTTTTGAGGGCTGTGATTCAATGAAGAGGTCAGCATGCCAAGCAAACCCCTTTTCTCAAGAACTGAAAGTCATTTCCAACTACGGGGCTTACTCAGTCTGTTCTAGTGTTAACGTTGCTTACAGGCCTCCTGTGTTTGCTTCTACAGAAATGTTCATTAACTAAGTCTTGTGTGTGTGCCTCATGGACGTCAGTTACCTCATGCGTCATGAGGAGAGCAAGTGTTAAGGGATAATATTTTATTTTCCCAGCATCGCATGCTAGTTTGCATTATTAATACTAGGTTGGCTCTGGATCGCCATGGCAGAGTTAAATGTAAGTGGGATTTGCCAGCTCCGAGAAGGGAAAGCAAATAGGCTCTAAGGGTACCTTTTTAGCCTGTTGGGGGGATGAAAGGGCTCTGTACCCCAGAGTCTGGCCTCTAACCACCCTGTAGAAGTCCTCAAGCTGTGGACCCCTTGTCTAATTTTTACTTCTCCATCTGTGAGAGCAGCGTGGTAGCAGTGTCTGGTATCTAATAGGAGCGTAATAAATATTCATTGGATGAATAAATGGATGACTAATTCTGTGATTGAATCTTTCATTATGCCAAATATCAAGCCATGCACATTTTACTTAATCCGCACAGTAACTCCATAAATTCTTAATCTGTTGCCTGATATTCATACTCGTCATCAGGACATTACCACATTCTCTATATTCTTTGAATCTCATAGTATCCTGTGATAGACACAATTGGTTTTATCCCTTTTATCCCTATTTTACAGATACAGGATATAGAGACACAGGAGATATTTGATGCTTTAAATTGGTGTTTCTCCAGTTTAAATAATGCACAAACCACCCGAGATTCTTATTAAAACAGAGATTCTGACTCTGTACAAGATCTAGGTGTGCCCTAGAATAGTAGTTCTTTTTTTTCTTTTTTTTTTTTTTTAGTATTTAATGTTTATTTTTGAGAGAGAGAGAGAGACAGAGTATGAGCAGGAGAGAGTCAGAAAGAAAGAGGGAGACACAGAATCCAAAGCAGGCTCCGGGTTCTGAGCTGTTAGCACCTAACCCGATGCGAGGCTTGAATCCATGAACTGTGAGATTATGTCCTCAGCTGAAGTCAGACACTTCACTGACTGAGCTACTGAGGTGCACGCCCCCCCCCCAAGAATAGTAGTTCTAATGAGCTTACAGGTGACATTGTTGCTGGGCTTCTCCAAATTATACTTTGAGTAGCAAAGCTCTAAATAGAATTTTTTTCTTTGCTTTTATGAAGATGAGGGGTTAAAAAAATAAACAAGACCAACAAACATTATCTCCTTCCCCACCCCTCCCCCCAAATAGACCTAAGGACTACAAAAACCTAAAAGCAAAGTATATTCATAAACATCACTCAAATGAAACCTTAAAGATAAAGCTTCATAAATCAGCCATTCTTTGAGACCACAGTATACTAGAGCCTACAAGGTACTGCAGACTAACAACGTTGGAAGATTCATTCTTCTGGTTTTAACATTTGTTGCAAAGCTGTTTTTAAAATCTAAACCCAAAGCTACAAACAAGAGTGAGAAGACCCTTGGGACTGTCTCTGGTTGATTTTGACCAATATAATGCAGTTTAGGTCCATAATATGCCTTGATATTTCCTTATAGGAAGGAACTTGAAAGTTCTATATGCTTGCTTATAAAAATTGTTTGCTTATTACACGTGGAAACAGAAAGCTAATATCATTCTTAGGAAATCTTGATCTCTTCACAGACTGCCTAAGAAAGTAAGGGTGTCCCACAGCATGGAGATAAAGGCTTGCTATTTATGGCCATGCTCTTGATCAGTTCCTGGTGCTTTCCCTGTGGGATTCAGCAGACATTCATCATACTACTGCTACCTCTCATACCCAGGATTTCTCATCTGGGCAGGCCAGATAATTTCATATCTCTCTGGGTACTAAAGACCTCAGCATTTTCCGTGGCCTTTGGTCCTTGAAACATGTAGATGTTTTGGAAAGTTAAGAGCAGAAGACAATAAGGAGATGAGAGAAGTTGATATCCCAGCCCCGGGATAAGTAGCAGAAAGCAGAACACTATGTGATAGCCATTGGACTATCGGGCTTTGCTTACTGTGCAAAGATTTTAAAGCTAAAGGTCATTGGTGTCTTTTTTTCCTCATGTTTTGTGGCTAATAGACACCACTGTTCCAGATCATAGGGATGTCCCAGAGTTAAGTAAAGTGGGGGAAATGTTAAAGGTACCAGGATTGAAAGATTTGGGAGAATTATTGGCTCAGAGAATTCAGTGTGAGGAGGACTTTTAGAAATCAAACTTGAATTTCTAGTTCGAGATGGCATATGAATCCCATGAATGAATTCTCCCTGAATTCTGATGACTAATAGCATATAGGAAATCATCAAAAGGTGCTGCCCATTTGCCAGAATGTTGGCGAATTTTTGTATGATAAAGTGTAGCCAAGACCACACTGAGGAGCATCTGAATAACTTGTGAGATGTTGCATCAAAAATAAAGTCAGCCTGAGAATTAATGGATGGGATTTCTGTAGCAGCTTTCTAATGTTGAGAAAGATAAGAACAGAGGGGCTAGAGGTACATGCAGTGTGGGGGCACTTGGAGGTGATTTTCAACTCCACTTGAAAACCCTAAGGCAAACTTGTACCAGCAGAGATACCTGAGAGGGCTGGGCTTGGCGCTTACTCTCAGTGAACTCAGTGAGTTCTCTCGAACACTCAGCTCAGCTGGGATTCTCTGGGAACTGGAAACCACAAGAATGGTGAAATTTCCCACAACTAGATAGTCCACTAATTTTTGACAAGGCAGGAAAGAATATCCAATGGAAAAAAGACAGTGTCTTCAACAAATGGTGTTGGGAAAACTGGATGGTGACATGCCAGAAGAATGAAACTAGACCACGTCTGACACCGTACACAGACATGAATTCAAAATGGATGAGAGACCTAAATGGAAGATAGGAAACCGTCAAAATCCTAGAGGAGAACAGAGGCAGTAACCTCTGACCTCGGCTGCAGCAGTATCTTACTAGATATACTGTCGGAGCCCAGGGAAATGAAAGCAAACATGAACTATTGGGACTTCATCAAGATAAAAGGCTTCTGCACAACAAAGGAAACAACAAAACTAAAAGGCAGCCTATGGAGTGAGAGAAGATATTTGCAAATGACATATTTGATAAAGGGCTAGAATCTGTAAAGAACATACCAAACTTAACACCTCAAAAACAAATAACCCAGTTAAGAAATGGGACATGAATAGACACTTTTTCAAAGAAGACATCCAGATGCCTTACAGACACATGAAAAAAATGCTTAACATCACTCATCATCAGGGAAATACAAATCAAAACCACGATGATACTACCCCACACCTGTCAGAATGGCTAAAATTTAACCATACAAGAAACAACAAGCAATAAGGATGCAGAGAAAAGGGGAAGGAACCCTTTTGTGCTGTTGGTGGGGATGCAAACTGGTGCAGCCACTCTGGAGAACAATATGCAGGTTCCTCAAGAAACTAAAAATAGAACTACCCTACAATCCAGCAATTGCACTATTATGTGTTTACCCAAAGGATACCAAAATACAGATTCAAAGGGGTACATGCACCCCAATGTTTATAGCAGCATTATCAACAATAGCCAAACTATGGATAGAGCCCAAATGTCCATTAATAGTTGAATGGATAACGAAGATGTGATCTGTGTGTGTGTGTGTGTGTGCGCGCGCGTGCGTGCGTGCGTGTGTGTGTGTATGTAATAGAATATTACTCAGCCACCAAAAGGAATGAAGTCTTGCCATTTGCAATGACATGGATGGAGCTAGAATATGGTAAGTGAAATATATCAGTCAGAGAAAGGCAAATGCCATCTGATTTCACTCATATGTGGCATTTAAGAAACAAAACAGATGAACATACAGGAAGGGGCAGGAGGAAAAGAGAAGAGAGGGAAATAAGTCACAAGAAGAGTTTTAATAAGAGAAAACAAACTATGGGTCAACCGAGGGAAGTGGGTGGGAGATGGACTAGATGAGTGATGGGCATTAAGGAGGGCACTTGATGGATGAGCATTGGGTATTGTATGTAAATACCAAATCACTAAATTCTACTTCTGAAACCAATATTGCACTGCATGTCAACTAACTAAAATTTAAATTAAGAAATGGCTAAATTGTCAAGGAGGGCATTGTCCAAATTACAGAAGGACCACACTGACCTTTGGCTTGAAGTGATAAACAAGAAGTAACCCCTCTGCTCAAAGGCGAAGCAAAATGTCCCCTGGTTGCCTCTATTGGATGCTAGTTCCCTTCTTCCCAAAGAAAACCAGACTCACCATCTGCCAAAGCAAAATGACATTTGAGTATCCAGGAGGAGATGCCAGAGGGGCAGTTGACTTCGTGAATCCAGACCTTACAGAATCAGGGCTGGAGTCAGCAGTACCTGGGTAGTAACTGAGACCATGCTGTGGATGAAGTCACTTGGAGAGAGATTAGGCTCTACCAAGGGGGGTGGGGGGCTCATAACTGACCCCAGAGGAATTCCAATATCGAGAAGGGTCACTCTGAGTCTGGAATAAGGAGAGAGCTACAAAGCACCGTGAGGATAGGCTCCAGGGAAGGAGGAGGGGAATCAGGCTTATGGAGTGTTTTGGATGCCCAGACATGAGTGTTTTAAGAAAAGAGTGGCTCCTTTGAGATAAATGCCACTGGAAAGTCACATAAGAAGAAACTGAAAGATATTCTTTGTATTTCATAACATATACAGATATGTGATATAAAGAACTGGGTCATCTGAAGAGGCAGTGTGTGTGTGAAAGATGGCAGCAAGGAGTTCAAAGGATGGTTGGAGTAGTTAAGAAGTCTCCAGACAAAGGGGCCAGTAGTGTGTGTGTGTGTGTGTGTGTGTGTGTGTGTGTGTGTATGGAAAGAGACAAAGAGAGACAAAAATAGACAGAGAGAAGTCCAAAATCTGTAGGGTGTACTGGCAGATTAGAGACCTAGGGAAGAGTTGATGTTGCATCTTGAGTCTGAAGGCAATTAGCTGGTAGAGGTCCCTTTTCCTCTGGGGACCGCCGTCTCTTCCTTTAAGACCTTCAGCCGCCCACCCACATTATGAAGGGTAATCTGTTGTTACTCAAAGTCTATTGATTTAAATGCTACTCTCACCTAAAGATACCTTCACAGTAGCATCCAAATGTGTTTGACCAAATATCGGTACCGTGGCCTAGCCAAGGTGACACTTAAAATTAGCCATACCAGTGGTGTGGTTTGGGTGAGGGTGGAGATGTTCTGAGGTGTTCACAGAAGAGACACTGGACCAGAGCAGTGCGGCAAAAGAGCTTGGAGTGTCAGAGCCCCCCCGAGGGAAGCAATTGCGAATTTATGGCGATTCCTATTTGTCCACTTGTCTGAGTTCTCTGGCAGCAATCATCTGCCTGAGTGTAGGGTCAGAGAAAAAGGGCTGGCACCAAAATAAAAATCAAAGTTTATGCTTCGTGGGTGGGGAGGAACGTATCTTTCAACAAGTACATCACTGTGTGTGTCTGTATGTGTATGTTTACGCATCCGAAAGTCCTTCCCCACTGATGCCATTAGCCCTGTGTCTTGTTTCCTCCCCATTGTTAGATTTGTTATGTTTCCCTTCTCTTAACTTTTTCTTCATTGACTTATCTAACTAATCCTTGCATGTCTTAAAGCCCATCAAACAGGTAGTGCTAATAAAGTCATAAATGTGTAACATAAAACCCGTATTTACCCAGCCCCCACTGTCCTCCACCCCCCAGAATCCCTGCTCCTTTTTCCATGTTTTCTTGTCATACTTTGGGGAGCAGAAAGGGTTTTAAGGGTTACAGTAGTTCCCAAGGTTAGCTTGTCAATAGCTCACCTACAGTTCAAATCTAGGGACACTGTACCAGCCTGATACCTTACAGATTCTATTTGAAAAATTAAGCACTGCAGATTCATTGATCTTGGGATTGAAAGGTACAGGAGGAAAGGAGAAGGAAAGTGGATGGATTTTCCATTCTCTGATGAGATATGTCCTCCTAACTCCTGCAGGGGCGCCAGCATGTAGGGATTGCAGAGGGTTCTCTTGGCTGTGGGGTTTGGGCAAAGTTGTAACGCTCGGTTCTACAACCACCAAGTTACAAATTCAACCTACGGAGGAAAGTTTTACAACTGTCTTTTTTTTTCAGATAGTAGAAAACAACAAAGGTTTTTTAAAGGACAGAGAAAGGTTGATGTGGGCCAATTTTCTTTCTTTTCCTATTGAGTCTTGTGATATTTTGACAGAAGTAGGAAGGAAAAAAAAAAAGATTGAAGGAAGGCTGTTGACATTCCCTTCTGTTTCTGTAAAATTCACTGATCTGAATGCTACAGTGTCATGGTGACCGGTCATGCCTTGCTGGAGTGTTCCATGCAGGAATCACCATCCAATATGCCCACTTCTTGAAACAGAGCTTCCTACTCAAAGGAGAGACTACATCATGATTGGCATAGAAACATCCTATTAAAGTTGCATATTTTTTCACCTTGCAAATATCGTAAGCCTCAGAAGAAATATAAATGATACACATACCCATGTTCAGTTTTCTTTGTTATTTCTAAGTAAACATCACTGCATTAGCGCCAAAATTGTTTTAGAATTGACAAATTTGTTATGCTGTTGGTGGTGAAAATCTTAGTTGTGGCCTAGTAGATACAGACCAAAATGTGAAAACCACTGTTTTTCTGTCCGAGTCTCAGTTTGTCCATTTGTAAAATGAGGAAGGAAGGCACTATGTTACCTTCTTTAAGGGCCAGACCACACAGAAAAGCGATAAAGCATCGGAATTGTTTCCAGGGAGGACACCGGGCTCTTATACTCTTGCTACAGTCCGAATGTTTGTCTCCCTCTGAGATTCATATGTTGAAACCTAACCCCTAGGTGATGGTTAATATCGAAGGTGAGGCCACTGGAGCCCTTCCAAA
Organism: Hyaena hyaena; assembly: GCF_003009895.1. Lineage (NCBI taxonomy): Eukaryota > Metazoa > Chordata > Mammalia > Carnivora > Hyaenidae > Hyaena > Hyaena hyaena. The sequence goes on along the minus strand of NW_024080809.1, from coordinate 46,148 downwards.
TGGCATTAGTGACCTTCAACCCCCCCTTGCCCCTTCCACCAGGTGAGGCACAGTGAGAAGATGTACTGGGTAGGTATTTGCCAGACATCGAATGTGTTGGTGCCTGTTCTTAGACTTTCCAGCCTCCAGGACTGTAAGGAACAGATTCCTATTGTTTAGAAGCCACCAGTCCATGCTATTTCATTACAGCAGCCTCAATGGTCGAAGCCACCTTGTGACTGACAGCAGTCAGCAGAGAGAGCTTTCAAGTGTTTGGCAAATCTGGAAGCCATAGTTGTGCCCGGGGCAGAATGGTGGCTCCGTGTGCTGTGACAAGGGACCCTGGGTCCAGATTTGCTGCAGCAAGGGTGTCTGGAGTGAGCGAGGGTGACACTGCCCGTTGGTCGTGGAGCCTACCTTCTGTCCTGGGCAGCCATCTTGCTTACTCCCAGTAAGGAGTATAAGGAGGAGGCTGGGCCTGCCCTCCTGACTCTGTTCCCCCCTTTGCACTTCGAAAATAGAAAGCTTATTTTCAGAATTTCTCAACATCTTTTCTTAAACCTTTGGCTGCAGTACGTTTTTGTTTGCATTTGAGTGCTGTTCACTGCTGTTTTGTTGTATTCATTACTAAGATAAATTATGTCTTTCACAATATTTACTTAAGTAAACATTCATGAGATTTAGCATTAAATTGTGGATAGAACAAACAAAGGGAACAAGAAACCCTTGGGATAATTTCGAGGCTGGCTGCTGAGCTCCTGTCAATGGAAAGTCGATGGGTGTGCCTGACATTGCCCGTGGTCTTCTTAGATTGAGGCCCCATCCTGAGAGACACACATGCGCGCAGTCCCTTCTCCTTTCTCTGGTTTCCCCCGTGCACCCTGGCCCACTGCACCGGAAGAGGTGATTTCTCGGCCCATGGTGTGCCCAAGTCGCGGCACTGTCACCCCCACAAACGTGCCTTCTCCTGTGCTTTTACTAAACCGCTCCAATCCTTAACATAGCTGGCAAAAATGCTTCAAAGTGTGTGACATGGAGGCAGAACTGTCCCCCTAATTTTGAATTCTGGAGCAGGTGCTCTGGTTTTTCATTGCTCGTGATCCTAGCACTCACCTTGAGGTGCAGAGGGAGTTGGAACCTCACTATACCTTTTTAGGTCTCATGGCCTACAATTTTGTGGTTATTTTGTTGCTTGTGTGTCTCCCCCAATGCACCCTGAGGTCTTCATGCAGAGGCCCAGGCCCATGCATATCTGACACTTTCATATCAATTTGTCAAAACACATATGGCCCTTGTAGGCTGACCACTACAAATCCTACTTTTTATTTCATTCATTTCCTTTTTCTCTCTCTTTTTTTCAGTTCCATTGATTTCTCCTGCTTATTATTTTCTTCCTTCTGCTTGCTTTGGGTTTATTTTTTCTACCTTTTTTTCCCTCTAGGTTTTTAAGGTAGGACTTTAGATTACTGATTTGAAACTTTCCTCTTTTTTTTTTTAAACATGCATTTAGAACTGTGATTTTCCTTCTTAGCACTGCTATGGCTATGTCACATGGATTTTCACATGTTGTTCAGTTCAATGTATTTTTTAAAAATTTCCCTTTGACCCATGGATTCTTAAGATGTATGTTGTTTAATTTCCAAAGTATCTAGCAATTTTCCTGTTTTCATTCAAATACTGACTTCTGATTTTTTAAAAATTTTAAATGATTGTTTATTTTTGAGAGTGAGAGAGAGAGACAGAGTGGGATCGAGAGAGGGGCAGAGAGAGAGGGAGACACAGAATCCAAAGCAGGCTCCAGGCTCTGAGCTGTCAGCACAGAGTCTGATGCGGGGCTGAAATTCACAAGAACCGTGAGATCATGACCTGAGCTGAAGTCCAACGTTTAACTGACTGAGCCACCGAGGCTCCATGTGACTTCTGATTTAATTCCACTGTAGTTAGAGAACACCCTCTGTATGATTTCCATTCTTTTACACTTGCTTTTGGTTTGTTTTGTGGCCCAGGATGTGGTCTGTCTTGCTATATTTTGTGGGCACTTGAAAATGATGTATACTCTGTGGTTGTGTGGTAGTGTGTTTTCTAAATGTTAACTAGATCTGTTGGTTGATAGTGTTGTTGACTTCTGTGTCCTTGTGATTTTTTGGTCCAGTTGTTCTACCAGCTGATGCAAAAGGAGTGTTCATGTCTCCAACCATAATTCTGGATTTGTCTTTTCTCCTTTTGTTCTATCGGCTTTTACTTCACATACTGTGCTGATGTTTGGTGAATACACATTAAAGATTCCTCCATCTTCTTGATAGATTGATCCTGTCATCGTTGTATAATGTTCCTCTTTTTCTCTGTTAATTTTCTTTGTTGTGAAATTTATCTTATCTGATATTAATATAGCTATACCTGCTTGCCTTTAATTAATGCTTACGTAATATTCTTTTCCCATGCTTTTACTTTCAACATGCCTGCATCTTTACATCTGAAGTGAATTTTTTGCAGACAGCACAGAGCAGGTCATACTTTTTTAAAGTTTATTTATTTATTTTGCGTGCACATGAGTGGGGGAGGGTCAGAGAGAGGAAGAGAGAGAATCCCAAGCAGGTTCCATGCTGTCCGCACAGAGCCTGATATGGGGCTCAATCTCACAAACCATGAGGTCATGACCTGAGTTGAAATCAAGAGTTGACACTTAACCTACTGAGCCACCCATGTGCCCCCATAGTTGGTCATACTTTTTAATCTACTCTCCCAATTATTAAACGTGATATAGATAAGTAATGACATGAAAATGCTCAAAATACACTGTTATGTTAAAACAGCAAATTTTGAAAAACTGTGTTTAGAATGATTCCATTCAAAAGATTTGAAATGGTACATACAGGTCTTACTTGACCTACAATGGGGTTAAGTCCTGATAAACCCAGTGTAAGTTGGAAATAGTGTAAGTCAAATGCTTTTAATACACTTAACCTACCAAACAGCACAGCTCTCAGCTCAGCCTACCTGAAATGTGCTCAGAACACAATATATTAGTCTACAGCTGGACAGAATCATCTAAGAAAAGGCTATTTTATAATAAAGTGTTGAATTTCTTTTTTTTTTTTTAATATTTTTTATTTATTTCTAGGAGAGAGAGAGAGACAGCATGAGCAGGGGAGGGTCAGAGAGAGAGGGAGACACAGACTCTGAAATTGTCTCCAGGCTCTGAGCTGGCAGTCAGCACAGAGCCCGACGCGGGGCTCGAACCCACGAACCGGGAGATCATGACCTAAGCGAAAGTCGGACGCTTAACCGACTAAGCCACCCAGGCGCCCCTTAGGTGTTGAATTTCTAATACTTTATTGAATGCTGTATTGAACATGAAAAACAGAATGATTGTGAGGGAATGGAGTGTTTGTCCCAGTCATCGAGCTGTGGCTCACTGGTCCTGCCCAGCAAACAAGAGAGGTTCATGCCCTGCATTGCTAGTTCAGGAAGAGATAAAAACTGAAGAGTCAAAGTGCAGTTTTTACTGAATGTATATTGCTTTCATACCAATCATACAGTCAAAAATTCTTAATTTGAACCATTATAAGTCAGAATCTTCACTCTATTTGAATCTAGCTATATAAACTTCAGCCAATTACTTAGTGTATTTATACTTCAGTTGTCTTTTTTAAAATTTTTAATAGTTTATTTATTTTTGAGACAGAGAGAGATGGCATGAGTAGGGGAGGGGCTGCCTTTCTAGCTCTTATAGATTTTCAGATGAATGCTTGTGCATAATTATATAAATAAATATACAGCTTATATGCATATTAACCTTGCTTTCCCACAACACATTTTACATATATTTTAATGTCATTAGAAAGTATAGGGGTGCCTGGGTGGCTCAGTTGGTTGAGCGTCCGACTTGATTGCAGCTCAGGTCATATCTCCTGGTTCTTGAGGTCAAGCCGCAAGTCAGCACCATCAGCATGGAGCTTGATTGGGATTCTTTCTCTCTCTCTCTCTTTCTCATTCTCTGTCTCCCTCCCTCACTCTCTCCCTCTTCTTTGCCTCTCCCCTGGTCTCTATCTCTCAAAAATAAACATTAAAAAAGTATACACATGATATTTACATAATAAAATAGTAATTTGCAAAGTCAATATAGCATACGTTGCACAAATCACACAGACATGCTTCTATTATTATTGTAATCTTTGGGTATTTCTGATTCAAACCACTATAATTATCTTACACCTTTGAGCTCTTTCTGTATTTGAATACAAAGAAGTCAGATTATTGGCCTCACTATAAGACTTTTTAAAAAGCTGTGGAAAATAAACCCAAATTGGATGAAAAACTTAAATGAAAGACAGGAAATCATCAAAATCCTAGAGGAGAAAACAGGCAGCAACCCCTTTTACCTTGGCCACAGCAGCTTCTTTCTTGACATGTCTCTGGAGGCAAGGGAAATAATAAAAGCAAAAAAAGAACTATTGGGACCTCATCAAGATAAAAATCTTCTGCACAGCAAAGGAAACAATCAACAAAACTAAAAGGCAACTGATGGAATGGGAGAAGATATTTATAAATGGCATTTCAGATAAAGGGTTAGTATCAAAAATCTATAAAGAACTTACCAAATCAACACCCAGAAAACAAATAATCCAGTGAAGAAATGGGCAGAAAACATGAATAGACACTTTTCCAAAGCGGACATCCAGATGGCAAGGAGACATATGAAAAGATGCTCAACATCACTCATCACCAGGGAAATATAAATCAAAACCACAATGAGGTACCACCTCACACTGGTCGGAGTGGCTAAAATGAACAACTCCAGCAGCAGTAGATGCTGGCAAGGATGTGGAGAAAGGGGAATCTTCTTGCACTGCTGGTGGGAATGCAAACGGGTGCAGCCACTCTGGAAAACAGTGTGGATGTTTCTCAAAAAATTAAAAATAGAACTACCCTATAACCCAGCAATCGCACTACTAGGAATTTATCCAAAGGATAAAGGAGTGCTGATTCGAAGGGGCACATGCATCCCAATGTTTAAAGCAGCACTATAAACAATAGCCAAATTATGGAAAGAGCTCAAATGTCCATCAACTGACAAATGGATTAAGAAGACATTGTGTGTGTGTGTGTATATATATATATATATATACACACACACACATATATACATACACACACTATATATACATATGTATATATACATATATATGTATACATATGTATATATACTATATATGTATATATACCATACACACACACACACACACACACACATATACACACAATGGAATACTACTTGGCAATGAAAAAGAATGAAATCTGGCCATTTGCAACAATATGGATGGAACTGGAGGGTATTATGCTAAGTGAAATAAGTCAGTCAGAGAAAGACAGATATTACATAATTTTACTCCTATGTGGAATTTGAGAAACTTCACAGATGACCATAAGGAAAGGGAAGGAAAAATAAGATAAAAACTGAGAGGGAGGCAAACCATAAGAGACTCGTAAATACAGAGAACAAATTGAGGGTTGATGGGGGCGGGCAAAATGGGTGCTGGTCATTAAGGACGACACTCTTTGGGATGAATGCTGAATATTGTATGTAAGTGATGAATCACCAGGTTCTTCTTCTGAAGCCAAGACTACGCTCTATTGTATGTTAACTAACTTGAGAACAAAAATGAAAAGAAAAAAAAGCTGTGGACTCTATTGCCAAATTTCTTTCCAGAAACCTCTATCAATTTATACTGCCTCCAGAAAAAGTATGAGTATCCTGAATTTGCCGCACCCTCTGAGAGCCTTGAACCTCTTTTTACATCCTTTACTAATTAGTAGGTGGAAACTGCTAACTTGTTATTTACATTTCTTTGCTTCTTTTGAGGCCCTAGCTCGTTAGTTCACAGGTTGTATTTTTCTCTTTTGTAAATCTCCTGCTGATGGCCATTTATCTTAATGTTTTTCTTATCGACCGGCATACTCGGCATACTCGATAGAGGCTATTTAATAAGGGCACTTACCCTTGCCACATTTCCTGCAAAATTTATTTTCAGTCTCCTGTTTGTCTTTATATTTTAGTTGCTTTTTATGTGCAGAAGCTAACATTTTTTTGGAGTCAAATCCTTCAATATCTTCCTTTGTTTTTTCTTACGTTACTGCTAGGTTTAGAAAATGATTTTTTTTTAAAAAAAAGCTTTGAAAGATATGTCACTCTTTTCTTCTAGTTTTTTCATTGATTTTTTTCTCAAGGAAAATATTTCACTCTTGAATCTATCTGAAATTTATCTTGATGAATTGAAAAGGGTGGAGAACCCGTCTTTTAAATGAACAATGAAAAATAAGAAACCTAATGAGAGCATGATGTTAAATGAATGAGCAGTGTCTTCCTCGGGCACTGCCTGGATCTTCTTTGGACTGCTATTTTTATATCATTCTAGATTCACTGGTCCAAGTTCAGAGGAAAATGCCTGGGATTACAAAGGAATGCAGTCTATGTATTATGAGAAATGGTTTGGAGACCCTAACATCGAACAACGAACGACAGTTGTTTAAAAACATTTGGATGCTTGCTCACCATGTTGTTTAGTCATCAAGAGGTCAAGCCCTGAGGACACAGGGACCTGGATTCATGTCCCAGCTTTCCCACTTATGGGATATATGCTTTAGGGATAGGTGCAGATTCATGTTCAACCTCAGTCTTTCATCCATTAAGGGCATGATAATAGATCTTCCTCACAGCCATGAGCATTATGAAAGTTACACGAGAAAAGGCAAGTAGGCATCTTCTAAGATGCTTGACTCAGAGTAGGGGCTCAATAGAACTGGTTGTCAGCATCATTAATTTTGTTTTTTATTCTGTTTCATACAAATCCAAAGAAGAGAATGAGGATGAAGAATGGCCGATTTTGGCCTAAATGAGGCAGGATTTTATGCGATTCTGGGTTGTTTTCGGGGGACAATGGTTCTTTAATCGGGGCACATGTTCAGCCAATGGTTGGGAGAGGGCTGAAAATTTCTGTAAGTGGCTGGACCAGGGTTTTCCCTCAGACTCTACCGTCTGTGCGGCTGTGTTCACCTGGGACCCTGCGGAGCAGAATGTGGAAGACTTGCTTCTTCCTGCCCGGACATCCCCCTAGCACATTAGCTCAGCGATATAAATGAAATTGAGCCTTAGACCAGCCAGTGCAGAGTATTGAGTGCTAATTAGCTTGTCAACACTGCAGGTGCTTTTGAAGAGGGGAAGGGGCTTGATGCAACCTATACTTTGGGAGGAAGATGAGGAGTGGAGTGCTTGGGAGACATGAAGGGGGTTACTGCATTGGTACAGGTGGGAAGCCGTGAAGACCGAAGGGAGGGCACAGAGGTAGGATCTTGGGTCGGGTACAAGATATAATGAAGAGACCTGACAGGCTTTGACCACATTTGCCTCTGTGTGTGTATGTGTGTGTGTGTGTGTGTGTGTGTGTGTGTGTGTGTGTGTCTAAGAAAAATAAACAAAACCAGACTATAAAATGGTGAAAATGGATTTTATTCAGGAACTGCAGGCAGTAGGGGAAAGAGCTGAGCTCCATTCTGGTTTATACAGAAGCGACAGTGTTTTAAAAGAAAAATTAGGGACCCAGTGACAGGGTCGGGTGAGCAGCTCTCAAGTAGGGCCAGGGAAGTACAAAACAATGACAAAAAGCTGGTGGGAGGGTGGGTCAGTGTAAGTGTGATCAGACGGGCAGGGTAGGCTAGCTAACTCATCTGTCTCCCACAGAGACTGGGGACACGGAGGCCTTATCTTTCCTGATGGTTGCATTTCAAAGGAATGACTTTCAAGTCTTTGCGAAAGACAATCTCGGGTTGGAGGAGACACATACATATATATCTGAAAGGGTAGAGGAAGAATTTACAATCTTAAGCTTTATTTTTTTTTTATATTTTTATTTATTTCTAGGAGAGAGAGAGACAGCATGAGCAGGGGAGGGTCAGAGAGAGAGGGAGATACAGACTCCGAAATAGGCTCCAGGCTCTGAGCTGGCAGTCAGCACAGAGCCCGACGCGGGGCTCGAACCCACGAACCGCGAGATCATGACCCAAGCGAAAGTCGGACGCTTAACCGACTAAGCCACCCAGGCGCCCCTCTTAAGCTTTATTTTTTAATAAATACTCTAAGGTAGGAGGATGTCAGGGGCCTGTGGTCTGGTGCTGGCTAGAAAGAAATATGAATTTTTCTGATAGCCTTGAGCTGTTTTTAGACAGGAACTCAAAGGGCGTCTCAGCCATCACCACGGCAATGTGGCCCTGGGCTCCAGGAAGCCACGCTAAGACTGTCAAGCCTCTGGGTGCGGTGGCTTGGAGGGAGCCGCTGTGTGACAGAAGAGTTCTTGTGTGGTTCTCTACACAAGGGTGTCAAGGAACCCCCTGCCTCTGCACAGGGCATGGGGCAGCACAGATGGGGCCAGAGCTGGGCACTGTTCCTGGTTCTGTGATTCATGAGTGGGAAACACATCGCTTCCCTCACGTTGTGATGATCAAAAAGGACAATGTATGTGAAGGGACTTGGAAAATTGAAGTCATCGTTTTAATACTGGAATCGTAATTGGAGACTTGGATCCTTCCCTCTCATGTTGTGAATTTATGCAGCAGCAGAAGTGGCCAGGGTCTGCAAGGGCAGGAGTCCAAGGGCGAGACTGGTTGGCCCTCCTTTATAATTCCCTTTGTGAAGTGATTTCCTACTACTGACTGCATGACACTTGTTTCTTTAGTTGTTTTTTTCTTTAAGACCTCCTTTCTCTGTTTAAGGCATGGCAGCCTCAAATCTACTACCAGCAGAGAAAATGCTTTGGAAAGAACACTCAGTATGCTCAATGTACGATCAGTATTATTAGGTTTTTTTCTCAGGTTTTTTTTTCCCAGTAAGAATGTATTAAAAAAGAAAGAGTTTGAAATTTCTCACTCCTTTTCTGCCTTGTATCCAGGAGATGTGTCACTTGGAAACCATCCGGTCCTCAGGCAAAGGCTGTGACTTGATTTCTTCCTTTACGAGACTGATGGGAACAGCCGAATGATGTACTAGTTCATGAACTTCACAGCTTCATTAATGGTGAAATACCTTTTGAATTTGGACGAAAATCCTAGTTGGAGTTTTGTTTTTGCTTCGTACCTAACCTGCTTTCCCCAGAGGGCCAGTGGCTGAAAGCTTTGTTTGAAAGGAATGCTAAGAAATAACGTCCTGGGTCTTCATCTTTTTAAGGTGCTTTCCATGATCTCATTTGATGTCCACAGCGAACCGCAGAGCGGGGAACAAGGGAGAAGGGCCAAGTGTACAGATCAGGATGCAGAGGCCCCAGAATGCATGTGCCTGTGAACTGGAGCGCCACAATGTACCGCAGCTCTAATTAAAGGTAGCAATACCTATACAGCCCATACCACGGATGGGGCCTTGTAAATCTAGCACACTTTCATAGTTAGGCTGTACGTGACCAGTCGAAGGCTCAGAGAATCCTTGTTTGGGATTAAAGCAAGATTACTCTTCAACATGTTGTCTAATATCCCATATGGGGAAAACATCCCCACGTTTCTTCGAAGAGTTTAGACTAGGAATGAATGGTCTCTTCTGATGTTGGGATTTGTGTCCTTTTTTCTTTGGAATGGCTTTATTTGGATATACGCACCATATAATTAGCACATCCAAAGCGTATAATTCAATGGTTTTTCCTATATCCACAGATGTGTGAAACTATCGCCATGATTCACTTTAGAATATTTTTGTTACCTCACAAAGAAACTCCATATTCTTGCTATTACTCTCTCATTACCCTATTTGCCCCCAACCCAATCTTCTTTCTTTCTCTGTAGATTTCCCGGTAGTGGATTTTCAATGGATGGGATCATATGAAATGTAGACTTTCATGACTGGCTGATTTCATTTGGCATCAAGGTTTATCTGAGTTGTTGCCTGCATCAGTACGTCATTCCTACTTATGGCTGAATAGTAGTTCATTGCATGGGAACATCACACTTGGTTTCTCCATTCATCAGTTGGTAAATATTCTGTTGTTTCTACCATTTGGCTATTATGAATAATGCTGCTATAAATTTTGAGGTACATTTTTCTGTGAGTACAGTTGTCCCCCCTTATCCATGGTTTTGGTTTCTGTCATTTTAGTTACCTGTGGTGAACCATGGTCTGGAAGCAGATAATCCTCTTCCTGGTGTATCATCAGTAGGTCAATAATAGCCTAATGCTACATCAGAATAGTTATGACATTCACCTCACTTCATCTTATCACATGGGCATTTATCATCTCATGTCACAAGAAGAGTGAATCTAGTACAAGAAGGTATTTTGAGAAAGCACATTCACATGACTGTTACTGCAGTACATTGTTTTAATGGTTCTATTTCATCATTAGTCACTGTTAATTTTCTACAGTGCCTAATTTATACACTAAACTTTATCATAGGTATGTATGTAAAGGAAAATGTAGATATATGTATTGTCTTCTGTACTATCCACAGTTTCAGGTGTCCACTGGGGGCCCTGAAATGTATCTTGGTTGGGTGAGGGGGGGGACTGCTGTACATGCATTCTCATTTTTATTAGCTAACTACCTGCAGACAGAATTTCTGGGTCATATGACAATTCTATATCTGAGGAACTGCTAGGCTGTTTTCCGAAGTGGTTTCATTATTTTCCATTCTCGCTAGCAGTGTATGAGGGTTACTATTTCTCTATATAGTTACAAATGCTCATTATAAGACATTTTGATTTTAGACATCCCAGTGGATGTAAAGTGGTATTTTATTGTGATTTTGATTAATATTTTCTTGATGATTGAGGAGATGATGATGTGAGCATCTTTTCATGTGCCTGTTGGCCATTTGTAGATCTTCCTTGGAAAAATGGCTATTCCCATCCTTTACTCATTCTTTAATTAGGTTATTTGTCTTTGTTATTGAATTGTAAGAGTTCTCTATTCTAGACAGTGCCTTATCAGATGTGTGATTTATAAATACTTTCTCTCTCTCAGGGGTTAAATTTTCACTTTCTTGATAGTGTCTTTAAAAATTGCACTTTTTAATTTTGATGAAGTATAGTTTTTCTATTTTCTCTTGTTATTCGTGTTTTGGATGTTATTATCGAAGAACCTGATACCAAATCTAAGGTCATGAAAATTTACCCTTATGTTCTCTTCTATGAGTTTTAATAGTTTTAGCTCATTTTTAAAAAAATCTTTTTAATGTTTTATTTATTTCTGAGAGAGAGAGAGAGAGAGCATGAACAGGGGAGGGTCAGAGAGAGGGGGAGACACAGAATCCGAAACAGGATCCAGGGTCTGAGCTAGCTGTCAGCACAAAGCCTGATGCGGGGCTCGAACCCACAAACCGTGAGATCATGACCTGAGCCAAAGTTGGACGCTTAACTGACAGAGCCACCCAGGTGTCCCTAGTTTTAGCTCTTAAATAGAGGTCTTTGATTCATTTTGAAATTTTGAAAAATTTGAGTTAATTTTTGTATGTGGTGTTAACTAATAGCTCAATCTCATATTTTTGTATATGCATACCCATTTTCTTAGTATTATTTGTTGAAAAGACTATTCTTTCCCCATGCTCTTGACATTCTCGTTGAAAACCAGTTGATTATAGATGTATGGATTAATTTCTTTCTATTCCTTTCACTTATATGTCTATACGCCAATACCACAATGTCTTTTATTCTTTTTGATGCTACTGTGAATGGAATTGTTTTCTTATTAATTTGCAATATTTCAGATTAAGTTTCAAATATACAAAACACAATTGCTATTTATATATTGATCTTGTATCCTGCAACCTTGCTAAATTTATTAGTTCTAATAGTTTTTTTAGTGGGTTCCTCGGGACTTTCTATTTATGCCATCTGATTATATATATATATATACCTGGGAATAGAGAGTTCTACTTCTTCCTTTTCCTTTTTGTCTCTTGCTTACTCAACCTGGCTGGAACCTCCAGCACCATGTCAAATAGGAGTGATGAAAGCAGACATTGTTTTATTTTCATTGCATATAAGTGTTTCTCTTACATTTGAAATTGTTCATCCCATTTTAATCAGTTCTGAGGGGGTGGAATTTGAAGACTTTCAATGAAATGGTCGTCTTTATCACTCCTAAGTTTATGTTCCATAATTACTGTGTGTGTGTGTGTGTGTGTGTGTGTGTGTGTGTGTGTGTGTGTGTGAAAGAGAGAGAGAGGGAGAGAGGGAACCTGGCTTTGATGTGTCCTTTGTGTCTTTGTTTCCCTGCATCGTCTTCTTATCTGGTCTGGCTTGTGTTTTGTTCTCTCTCCATCTTTTATCACTTTATTTACAGCACTCTTTTAAAGAGATAATCTGATAAAGGGGACAGTGTTTCATCTTAGTTTCTCAGCAAGCCTGGGACCTAGTTATTATATACTTAGGCTTGATACTTAAAGCATATTGAGTCTTTAGAGGTGCCATATGTTTCAGATTATTAAACAGAACAATCACATCATAATGACTTCTAATTGGTTCTAATCTACACATTTAACTTATAGTTGAGTGTACTCAAAGGTGGTATTTACCTTCTCAAACTTTTAAATACATAAGGAAAGCAAATATATAATTTCCATGTGGCTTCTGAACCTTGCCTCAAGATCCTGTGTGTGATTTTGAGGCTGTCATTCGGACTTGGCATCTGTATGTGATCCCACCAGATTTTGATTCTGGGCTTCTTTTCATGGTCTTTAGCTTAGACGTATTTTTTTCTGCTCTGGATCATGATAAACGTTCATTCCTCCAATAAATGCCTCAGCGGGTCTACCTCGTTTTTACTAGTTGGAAAGAGAGAACTGAAATCTGAGCATGTCTACATCGTCAAACTAAGTAAGAAGATACTTGTAGCTATCTTATAGGATATTGTAGAAAAAATAAAGGGTCTTCGAATGGAAACAGTTGGGAGATAATAGGTGGAATAGGGTGTAACAGATATAAAATAAAATAAAATAAAATAAAATAAAATAAAATAAAATAAAATAAAATAAAACAAAACACTTGCAACTCTGGCAACAGGGAGAGAAGTCTCTTGTTATTATACAAGATATCAATAGGTGGAAAGTTCTACAAATTCAAGAAAGAGGTTTCCCATCGGTGTGGTTAACAGTCACAGATAAATAATTGGTTCTTCAGATAATTACATTTTTTAAAAAAATGAGAGAGTCTTATAATTTTTTATACATCCATTAAGGGTTACAGTGGGATCTGATATCCTTCAATTTCTTTTGCTCAAGAGGCTGGTGATAATCCCTCAACTGCCAGTACGAGCAAGGGAACATTTACAAAATTGATCACTTCATTAAGGGAAAAGGAAAAGTCAAATGACTATCTCAATCAGAGATCAAATTGTTCTTTGAGCAAGTTCCATATCCATTTCAAATAAAAATAATGTAAAAACTGGGAATAAAATTATGTTTTAAATGATATTTTATCTATCTTAAAGGTATGGCAGATTGGCAACATGTATCAAAGCCTGAAAAATGTGTTTATCTTTTGCCCCAATAATTCTAAGAATTGTTCTAAGTAATAATTCAGAAATGTACACAATATTTTTTCAAACTTGTTATCTGTAATATTAAAAATTAAGCACAACTTCCATATTCAACATTTATACCCTAGATTGTGACAGAACAGCCACAAAAAATAATTACTGTTCAGCCTTTGGAAGTCATGCTATAGAACAGAAATTGTCAAACTTTATCTGTCAAGAACCAGGTGGAGTAAATATTTTAGGCTTCGGGGGCCATATGGTGTCTATTCCAACAATTTAATTTTACTTTTGTAGTGGGGAAGCTGCCATAGATAATACATAAATGAATGAATAAGGCTAAATAAATGAATGAGGCTATAATCCATTAAAATTTTAGGTATGGACCCTGAAGTTTGAACTTCATATAGTTTACTTGAGTCACAAAATAATACTCCTCCTTTTTACCCCCAACCACCTAAAAATGTAAAAACCATTCTTAACTTGCAGGCCGTACAAAAACATGCAGCAGCCAGGATTCCTATCCCTGCTATAGCGGAATATTTTGTAATAGCAAATAAATTTGTCACACATTAGGGGCACCTGGGTGGCTCAGTCAGTTAGGTGTCTGACTCTTGATTTCGGCTGGGGTCACGAGCTCACGGTTTGTGGGATCGAGCTCCACGTGGGGGTCTGAGCTGGTGGTGCACAGAAACTGCTTGGGGCTCCCCCTCTCTCTCCCTCCCTCTCACTGCCTCTCTTCCACTCACTTTCTCGATTTCTCTCAAAATAAATAAATATTAAAAAAATTAATACATATTGATAAGTGATAAAAATAAGTTGTAAAAAAATATGTGATCCTTTGTCCTCACTTTTGAAATAAAAATGAAGTGTTCTTGTAAGGTCTGGGCTGGAGGAGGGAGGAAGTCAGGACCGATTTCAGGGGAACTGTCCATATGTCAGCTGAACCTGACACTGGCAACCTTGACACAAGCTGATGCTTGAAAAAACACGTGCATGTTTTGTTGTGTTTTCTCTTCTGCATCATGTCACAGGCATCAGGAAATTCTCTGGGCTAGCCCGCTAGAAGCATGTGAGACAGGAAGGAGGGCCAAGATATCCCAGTTAACAATAGCCTAGACCAGCCAGGCTCCACCAACCCAGCAGCTACCTAGCAATGCATCATGGACCCCAAATGAGATCATCTCATCTCAGCCCAGTCCAGATGAGCAGACCTGCTCTCTGATCCAGGAGCTAATGAACGCTTATTGTCTTCAGCCATTAAGTTTTGGGTTTGTTGCACATCAGTGCTCACTGAATTGGATAGTCTTGAGAGATGGTGCTGAAATCAAAACCTCTAGATGATCCAGTAGGACAAAGGGAGGCGAGGGGTGGAGGGGACAGAGGTGAGAGGTGGTGGTGTGAGTACTGGGGAAGCCAACTCAGAGCAGACGGTAGGACTCCATGCCTGGTGGAGGGCAGCCCTGATCCAGGGCCATGATTTATTTGGTCCCCATGCTACTTTGGTCCCCATGCTACACTTACATTGGTAATACTTTTTCAGTGACCAGAAAATGACCTTGCCAGCTAAGAACAGGCTTTTCAGGGGATAAACCACACTTGTTCACTACTCTCCTTGCTGAGACCATTAGAACCATGGAAACTTCCCAGGCATTGTGGCTGCCATGGTGGATTCTGGGAGCTAATCCTAAAAGTTCTTTTTGTAGTTTTTCCCTAGGTAATTAAAAGCTCTTATGTAAATGAGTGTCCTTTTGGCTTATCACAAATACTTTAGAATTCCTAAGATGGATATGCATGTATTAGGGCTACCTGTGATCCTAGGCTATTTTGACTTGGTCAGAAATAGTATCTTTTATTATTTTGTGTCCAAAGGATGGCCCCGGACAATGCTTCTTATACACACACAATGGATTCAGTAACTTGAAATTACCTTGGTGAGTGTAAACCTTGTTTCCTTCCTTTCAGTGAATTCTTTCCTATCCAGGATCTACTATCAAGTATGGGATTCTCACTCTGCTGAGTAAAAAGCATTTTTACATCCTTCACTTCTGCATAGCTCTTTACAGAACTCCTTCACATGAATGACCCCATTTATTCTCATTACAATCCTAGGAGGTACATAGTATTATTCACACTTTAAATAAGAAGATACTGACAATAAGAGAGGAGCATAACTTATTCCCGGTTCAAGTTCATTAAGTGGCAGAAATGGCACACAAAATCCCGGTCCTTTGATTTAAAGTCCAAATCCCTCTCCCTGACAGCATAGCTGTCTCCCTGAACACATCTTCTTAGGTGAGCTGTATATGGTTGATTTAACCAATTTTCTCCCTCCAGGGCAGAGGCCCTGGTTACTGAAGAGCATCGCTTGCTGTTTCCAGGGATCCCAGCTACAGAGCAAGTGAGAAGATTGGTAGCCTGCTAGGCAGTCGTTTCAAACATCTGCAAAACTCATCTGCGTACTGCGGGAATGTGATTTAGACGAAACAGTTTAGAATTATACTCCAGAGGTCCTTTGTGGGATGTACGCTAACTTCATTGTGTAGCTACCCTACACCCTTCTTACTTCTATTTCTTTCCAGGTTCCATGCTTCTTCTTTTTTTTTTTTTTTTAAATGTTTTATTTATTTCTAGGAGAGAGAGAGAGAGACAGCGTGAGCAGGGGAGGGTCAGAGAGAGAGAGAATCACAGACTGAAACAGGCTCCAGGCTCTGAGCTGGCAGTCAGCACAGAGCCCGACGCGGGGCCCGAACCCACGAACCGCCAGATCATGACCTAAGCGAAAGTCGGACGCTTAACCGACTAAGCCACCCAGGCGCCCCATCCATGCTTCTTTTGATAGCATCATTATTCTTTCAGTCCCGTAGGAGCCTTGGCCACATTTTACTTTCCTCTTATTCTAATCTACAAATGGCATCTAACAAATGGTGGCATCTAACTAAATGCCAAGCCATGTGGGTCTCATCACTGTGACATCATTGATTTCTCTTCCCTTCCTTCCATTCCTGAGGCCATGGGCTTGCTAGTTTCTCCATAGACCTCACGGGATTCTGTTTCCTTCTCCTCTCTCCCTTCCTGTGCTTGTTGTGCATTACCCCAGATTAACCTTTGGAGGTAGAGTTATATCATTCCTTTGTTTATTGAAATCTTCTGTGGATCACTGCTGCTTAGGAGTAAAATACTGACTATAAGTGGGCTCTCTGTGATATTTTCCCTTCTAAATAGGTTGTTTTTTGAGCCATTTTAAGTTCATAGCCAAATTGAGCAGAAACTACAAAGAATTCCCATATATCCCTACCTGCCCATATGCACAGGCATCCAGTATAACCACTCTACACCAGACAGTACATTTATTGCAGCTGATCAACCTACACGGATGCATCATTATCACTCAAAACCCATAGTTGATACCACTCGTGATGTTTTTGATGGTTAATTTTACGTGTCCTTGACTGGGCTTGGGATTCCCAGATAGCTAGTAAAATATTTCTGGGTGTGTCTGCAAGGGGGTTTCTGGAAAAGATTAGCATTCTGATCCGTAGACCGAGGAAAGGAGATCTACCCTTATCAATGTGGAAGGGCATCATCCAGTCCTTTGAGGGCCCAACAGAATATAAAGCAAATGAGGGTTAATTGGGACACCCATCTTCTCCTACCTTTGGACATTGCAGTTCCTGGTTCTCGGGTCTTTGGACTTGGAGTTGGGCTAAATTATATGACCAGCCTTCCTGTTTCTCCAGCTGGAAGGTGGCAGGCTAACTGTGGGACTTCTCAGCCTGCAGCATCATGTGAGCCAATTCCCATAATAAATCTCCATTATATATATTCAAAAAAATTTTTTTAACATTTATTCATTTTTGAGAGACAGAGCATGAATAGGAGAGGGGCAGAGAGAGAGAGGACACAAAATCTGAAGCAGGCTCCAGGCTCTGAGCTGTCAGCACAGAGCCCGATGTGGGGCTTGAACTCAAGAACCATGAGATCAAGACCTGAGCTGAAGTCAGACGCGCAACCAGCTGAACCACCCAGGCATCCCTCTCTTTATATATCTTTATGTCCTACTGGTTATGTTTATCTGGAGAACTATGACTAATACAGGGTTGTACATATTCAGGGTGGGACAATGTATGATGACATGTATCTGCTATTATGTTATACAGAATAGTTCCACCATGCTAAAAATCTTCAGCGTATTCATTTCTCAAGTTTCCCAGCCCCTAGCAACCACTGATATCTTACTGTTTCCATATTTTTGCTTTTTTCCAGAGTGTCATATAGTTGGAATCATACAGTGCATAGACTTCAAATTGGCTTCTTTCATTTAGTAATATGTATTGAAGGTTCTTCCATGTTTTTTCATGGTTTGATATTTCATTTCCTTTTAGCACTGAATAATATTCCATTGTCTGGAGTACCATAATTTGTTTATGTAAACAATTTGTGTATTGTTTACCTCCTGCAGGACATCTTGGGTTGCTTCCAAGCATAGGCAACCACGAATAAAGTTGCTATAACCATCTGTGTGCAGTTTTGTGTGGACATATATTTTCAACTGCTTTGGGTAAGCCCCAAGCAGTGTAACTGCTAGATCATTTGGTCAAAGTATCTTTAATTGTGTAAGAAACTGCCAAATTGTCTTCCAAAGTGGTTGTACCATTTTGCCTTCCTGGTAGCAGTGAATGAGTGTTCCTGTTGCTCTATATCCTCGTCTGCATTTGTTTTGGATTTTGGTCATTTGAATAGGTGTGGAGTAGTATGTTGTTGTTTTAACTTGCATGTCTCTAATGACATATAATGTAGAGCATCTTTTCATATATCTATTTTCTATCTATATATCTTTTTTGGTAAGGTGTCTTTTAAGGTTTTTGGCCTATTTAAAAATCTGGTTGTTTTCTTATTGTTGAGTTCTGAAACTTTTTAAAACTATATACATATTTATATAGTTTTAACTCTATATATAGTTTAAACTTTTTAAACTTCTTTGTATATTTTGGATAATAGACCTTTATCAGTTATGTCTTTTGCAAATATTTTGTCCCACCCTTGTGGTGTGTATTATCATTGTCCAGATAATCTCTTTCACTAAAACAGAAGTTTTAAATTTTAATGAAGTCTAGCTTATTAGTTCTTTCATGGATCATACCTTTGGTGTTGTATGTAAAAAGTCATTGCCAGGGGCTCTTGGATGGCTCAGTTGGTTAAGCGTCCATTTCTTGATTTTGGCTCAGGTCATGATTCCAGGATTGTGGGATCGAGCCCTCATTGAGATCAGCACTGAGCTTAGAGCTTGCTGAAGATTCTGTTAACTGGATGGCTCAGTCAGTTAAGTGTTTGACTTTGGCTCAGGTCACTATCTCATAGTTTGTGGGTTCAAGCCCCATGTCGGTCTCTGTGCTGACAGCTCAGAGCCTAGACCCAGCTTTGTATTTTGTGTCTCCCTCTCTCTCTGCCCCTCCCCTGCTCGTGCTGTGTCTCTCTCTGTCTCTCAAAAATAAATAAACTTAAAAAAAAAATAGATTCTCTCTCTTCTTCTGCCCTTCTCCACTGTTCAAGAATGCTCTACCCCTAAAATAAAATTTAAAATAAAGTTATTGCAATACCCAAGGTCATCTAGGTTTTCTTCTATGGTATAGCTTAGGAATTTTATAGTTTTAGACTTTACATTTAGGTCTATAATCATTTTGAGTTAATTTTTATGAACGGCATAAAGTCTATATCTAGTTTCCTTTTCCTTTCCTTTTCTTTCATTCTTTTGTTTTTTTCTTTTCTAAGACTACCTTTGCTCCATTATATTGCCTTTGTTCCTTTGTCACAGATCAATGGACTACATATATGTAGGTCTATTTCCTGGCTGTCTATTCCTTTCTATTGATCTATTTGTCTATTTTTTCATTAATACCATGCTGTTTAGATTACTGTAGCTTTATAATATGTCTTAAAGTTGAGTAGTGTCAGTTCTCTAACTTTGTATTTCTCTTTCAATATTATATCAGCTATTCTGAGTTCTTTGCCTTTTCATATACATTTTAGAGTCAATTTGTTGATATCTACAAAATAGCAAACTGGGATTTTGATATGGATTGCATCAAATCCATATTTGGGTCAAATCTATAGCTCAAGTTGGGAAGATTCATATCTTGACAATTTTGAGTCTTCCTATTCATGAACATGGAATATGTCCTCTTATTTAGTTCTTCTATTCTCTTAACAGAGTTTTGTTGTTTCCTTATATATATCTTGTACATATTTTGTTAGATTTATACATAAGCACTTCATCTTGGGGAATGTTAAAGTAAACGGTATTAATGTTTTTAATTTCAGGTTCCACTTGTTCATTGCTGGTATATAGGAAAGCAATTGACTTTTGTGTATTAACCTTGTGTCCTGCAACCTTGCTATAATTGCTTACTAATTCCATGAGGATTTTTTAGTCAATTCTTTTAGTTTTCTTTTAGTCAGTTCTCTATGTTTTGAATAGACTATGACCATTGAAGTGGACAGTGTTCAAATAGCTCAGGAAAGCTTCTGAGAGAAATGCAGTGAAAAGGAGAGACTGCCTGCAAACTAAAAGAGAGTCTCAGGCAAGAGAGAGTCTGTGGCTCTTAATTGGCAGCGGGAAACTCCCTTGATAGTGTCTGGGGAATGGTAGGACCTGAAAGAAAATATGAATATTGTATTAGAGAGGCTGATTCTGGCTTCACTAGAATTCCTGTGTGTAAGGCTTAGAAGCTAATAGCACAGTGGCCATCTCAAACACACTACAGGGAATGAGACAATAGGCAGGAGTCACAGGGGGCAGCTGACCAATCAATGATTAAAGAGGCTTCCTTTTATTTTATTTTATTCAAATTAAAAAATATTTATTTATTTTTGAGAAATAATGGGAGTTGGGGAGGAACAGAGAGAGAGGGAGACACAGAATCCGAAGCAGGCTCAAGGCTCTGAGCTGTCAGCACAGAGCCCAATGTGGGGCTCAAACTCACAAGTTCATGACCTGAGCTCAAGTCAGACGCTTAACTGACTGAGCCACCCAGGTGGCTCTAAAGAGGCTTCCTTGACCTTGGAAGTTTTAAGCCTCAGAACCTTGACACAACACTGGAGTAGGAAGATTGAGAGCTCAAAAGTGATTAGGGATGTACTTCCCATTAGCCTAGCAAAGGGTCTTGGAGTCAGTAAGTTGGTTTATAGAAAATAAAGAAAATAATTATTACACCAGAGTTTATTGATTGAAATATTATAATTACATCATCATTAGCATTCTCATCACATCAACTTCTTTATTATTATGTTATGAATTCTCTCTGGAATATAATCTTTCTCCATGTTCGTAAACTCCAAACTACTCATATTCCCTGGCCCAACTTCATTGTTTTCTACATGAAACATCTCCAGATCACTCACCTAGAACTGCATTTCTCCACTGACCAAACATTTGTAACTCTTCATCCTCACGCATTGTTTCCACTAGTATGTTGGGGAGCTCCTGCGTGTGGAATTTACTTATGATTCCGTATTTATTCCTAGTGCCTGTTAACCTGTCCTAAGGCCTAATATTAACACAAAATGGAGAAGTTTATGGGAGCAAGCAGGAAACCTTGGAAATCTCTACCTACTTTCTTGCTGTTGGGAGTTTGACATTGGTCTTAAGATGCCAGAGCTTGAGTCTTAGATATGTGTTCCTTTGGCTCATTCTTTGTCAAGTTAATAGTTTTAGTGCATTTCTGTTAGTCTTTTGCATCATTCCTATATCATTCTTGGTCACAGTAACTGAGATTATGTCTTGGTGTTTAAGTGATGAACAATTTTGATTCTTCAAAAGATGATAGAAGCCTTCATTTTGGAAATCTGGGATAGTTTACAACATACAGAGGTTGCATTTATCCCACAATCCATTTAGAATAGGGGAAGAGGGTTATACAACTTACATAAATCTGATGCAAATTACCCTTGATATGAGTTTGAGGTGTTTCCGTATGCTCTTCTGTGCCATTAGCTTGGTGAGTTACCTTAGTTCTCTTCAGTATCAACTCAGTGTTATCAAGGTAGCCTAAGGACCCAGAAGGTGCCCTGGCCATTGGTCTCGGTTCTGTAATACTGTCCATACAAGGCCTTGCAATGCAGAATATGTGGGACTTCCACACCCAAGGAATAGGAAGCTGCTTCAGTTCTGAGTAATGCACAGCGTTCTTCATGTTCAAATACTTTTTATTCTTCTTTAGGAATTCAGCTATTAAGTCCCCACTGGTTTAAACAGCTATGAAACATTGAACATTCATTTACTTTTGAGCCCTAAGTGAATAGCCAAGAGGATCTATTCCTTTAGAAAATATATATTTATTCTGCCCATTGCATCTAAATGAATCTACAGCAAAGCTGTGTTTACCCGCATCCATATGCAAATATTGACTTATGCATTACAACGATGTAAGCTTGGTAGGTTTTGGAAGAAAAACATAACACAGATAAACATTTATAAGCAATTCAAATATTAAAGAGCTTAAACATTTCAAAAGGCATTCACATATGAGTTTTTCTGGAATGTCGTTATGGTGCTGCAGTCATTTGCAAAATATAGTTACTGAATTACATAGCTTTTACGTATGAAAGTGTGTGTTTATTTCTGACAGCAATAAAATCAATATGTTAGGGATCATACCATCTTTTATAATAGTCCCCAGGGAGATATACTCAGCTCCATATTCCCTTTTTAGGTGATACGATAGTGAAATGGGACAGTAAATTTCATAAACCCTCGTAAGCGTTGCTAAGTATTCCTGGTAATTGTGGATAAGGATTGTTTTAAATGTTTTCGGATGCTTACAGGTATATACCTTTGCAGCAGAATATGTCATTTTAGCCTTCTCGCAGATGTTATTTTGTTCATCTAATATGACTTTGACTAACATATCACACTTGGTTAGTGTACATGTCACTCTTTTGCATTCTGATGGCTCTTTTTTTTCTACTTTTCCCCCTTTGTAAGCAATTTTATTAAAATGTAGCTTTAACTTACTTTGAGTTCTGAGGAATGCCAAAAACTGGTAAATTCATACCTCAAGACAAGCTTCAGAAATGCCAGAGAAATTCCTAAAGGTCTGTCACTACCCCTACCTCTACCTCCCACCATCCTTGGGCAAATTCTTCATAATGATGCTTCAGGGTAAAATATGCAATGCCATTATTAATTACTAAGTACGTAAGTCTAGAGTGAGAACCTAAGCTTCGAAATTCTTTTCTCTTGTGACTTTTATTAAATAAAGAAGCTACTGTCATGGAAAGAGATAAGAATGACATTCAAAGAAGATTCTTTCAGCATTCAATAGTAGAAACACAGAGAGACGAGGATTAAGTGACCGTGAAATATGCTAATTCACAAAAACTTTACGGTTAATTAATTTATTCAATAATGTTTTCGGTGCACTTATTTTTAAAAGTCGCTGGCTAAATCCTGTTTAGGATATGTTATTTTATGAGACTGAGAGGCAGCTCTCAAGGAAATGATGGTCTTCAAGTTGAGTTCTGACATGTGCATACATATCAACAGAACACAACAATAAAATATTACTTGCTACAGAGAAATACAAACAAGAGCTGAAAGAATGCCAGCCAGGGAGGGGCCATTTTTGATGAGGTGATCCAGGCAGACATCATGGAGGAGACAGCCTATAAGACGGTCTTCAAAGAATGACAGCACTTCAGTAGACATGGGGATGAGGATGGTGGCTTCAGAAGAGGAAATGGCATGAGCAGAGGTGTGGAGATGGGTAAAGGTGAATGTCCCTTGGGTACAATTCGGTGGTTCACACTGGCTTCCAGCAAAGGGTTCATGAAGGTAAATAATGGAAAATGAGACTGGAATTGGGTGACTAGATCCCAATTGTGAAGGGTCTCTACTTTTTCTATGAGCTGTTTTATTAATTAATTTTATTCAATACTTAGTTTATCAAGTTCTCAGTATATGCCCGACACCATGCCGGGACAGATGCAGTAGTTGTGCTCATGGTGTATAAAGCAGAGCGAGGGAACCAGGTAGTTACCTAAGCTGGATATTGTGCTGGATGTCACCCAACCCCCTACCATTCCGCTCTCCACCACCTCCTTCTGCTTTGCTTTGGGCCCTTACTTTTGTGGAATGTGTGAAAAGACACCCTTGACCCTGGCTTCTGGGTTCACTCAAAAGGAGGGAGATCAGGGGTGAAGAGAGGGTGAGGTTGGGATATTTCTTCTCCTGGTTTCTCCCTGCTGGGTCACTTGGCATTGGCCTTGTCCCCCTACTAAAGGCCATGGCTCCTATTGGGGGCCTCTCTTATTCAGCTATTCTTTGAGGTCTGGCAGCTGCTTCCTTCTTCTCTCCTCTTGGAAGTGGTAAAGGCAAATTGTTATCGTCAGCCCTGGGCTACTATACCCTCCCTTTATTTAACTTTTCTCATTAGCCAACTTGACTCTGCCATCTGCTGTCTGGCAGGCCCCTGATTGATAGAGCGATGTGAGTGTATTAGTTTCCTGAGGCTGCTGCAACAAATTCCCACAAACGTGGTGGCTTAAAACAACAGAAATTTGTTTCGTTACAGTCCTGGAGGCCAAAAGTCCAAAGTCAGTGTCACTGGGCTGAAATCGAGGCATTGTAGGCTGTATTTCCTCCAGAATCTCTAGGAAAGACCCCCTTCTTCCCTTTCCTGGCTTCCATTTTCATTCCCCCTTTTCTTCTCTGTGTGTTTGCCTCTTCTGCCTATATGAAATTCCTTCTCTCCTCTCATAAGGACCCTTGTGATGACATTTAGGGCCCACCTTGATCATCCGGGATAATCTCCCCATCTCAAGATCCTTAATTTAATTACATCTGCAAATCCTTTTTGGTATAAGGTAAGATTTATAGGTTCTAGAGATTAAAGTCTCATATCTTTGAGGGGTCATCATTCAGCCAACTTCAGATAGGGAACTGCTAGGTGCTAGGAAGTGCAAAGCAGAGAAATCCCAACCCCAATACAGTAGGTCCAGGAATGCTTTCCCAAGGGATAAAGAATATTACAACTGAAATTTGCAGGCAACAGAAATGATCTAGGCACAGGGGACCATAGATGATGCTGAGTGGGGGTCTGTTTAGAACAACAAATAGCTGGAAAAGGGAATGAGTATGCATTACCCATTTGGCACATTTGAAGATTTGACTGGCCTTGAGTATGGTTAGTGTGTAGAGTTAAGTGAGTAGGGGAGGTGGATGGGAAGGTGGCTGGCAAGAGATGGGGGCAGAAAATGAAAGATTTTTATCAGTGATGTTGGGGAGTTTGGACATAGTCCAGTTGGCAAAGTATACATTGCATGTTTTTTAACGAGGGAGTGAAATGATAAAAGGGCTTCAGAAAGATTAATTTAGTGTTAAAACACAGGGCAGATGGCAGTAGGGAGAGCCCAGAGGCAGGGAACCCAGTTGAGCAATGAGATGAAAATTTCACTGATGTTGGCCACTTGGTAAATATCTGAGGGTATTAGACTGAGTACAGTTTGCCCTGTGTCATCAATCATTGATGAATATTTATTAACTTCGAACAGCATGTGAGACTGTGAATAGTTGAGGAAGATGGAAGAAAGGCCTGGTATGTGGTCTAGGAGTATATAGAAGGCTTGCAATTTAATTGCACAGAGCTCTCTTTTTCTCAAAATATTACTTCTTGTTTACTGTTTAGGAAATAATTGAACTACTTGTTTTCTTGAGTGTTTTGCCAGATACCACATTACTGATTCTACAAAAAAGGTTAGTAGTTTCTGAAATTTAATCCTGGAGGTAAAAGGCCAGGCATAATACATGGGTGAGCTCTAAGACACCATTTACAAAGAAATCTTCAATGATATTAACTAGAAAAATGTTAACCAGAAGCATATGATTTTGAGTCATGCTAAAAAATAAGGAAAGAAACATAATAAGGAAGGAAACAAATGCAGAGCAAGTGCTCTGTGTAATTTTAGAAATGCAGTTTGGAATATCTGTCAATTTCTTATGTATTGTAGTAATGGATAAACATAAAAGAATGTTCAAAATAGGTTGATCTGGTGAATGTGAACAATTCACTTGATACTAAGTTGCTTCTTACCCATTGAAGTGGTCTCTCTCTTTGGGAAAAAACCAAGTAAACCAGAAAATCGTCATAATTTTTTTAAAGATGTTTTTTAAATTTTTTAAATGTTTATTATATTTGAGAGAGAGAGAGAGCATGCACAAGCAGTGGAAAAGCAGAGAGAGAGGGAGACACAGAATCGGAAGTGGGCTCCAGGTTCTGAGCTGTTAGCACAGAGCCCGATGTGGGGCTCAAACTCATAGACTGTGAGATCATGACCTGAGCTGAAGTCAGCCACTTAACCAATTGAGCCACCCAGGGGCCCCAATAATTTCTTAATTAGACAAGATGGGTATCTACTGGAATGTAGTTAACATGCAAGTTCAGCTCTTCCAGAGAGATAGTCGATGAGTTTGCTGTACATGGATGGATGAAACTATATTCAGTTTTCTGAAAATTAATAAATTATGAAGTGTTAATGAGAAAATAGAAATAATGATGCCCAGAAATGTGCCTATAGCCAGAGTTTAGAAGCAGAGTTGAACTGAGATATGAATGTGCTCAGCCAAGACCCAAGGAAAGAGAAATGTGCATTACAGAGATGTCCACACTTGACAAGGGAAAGCCATCAAGACTTTCCCTCATACCTCATAACCTGACTGCCAAACAAGCTGGAAAGACAGGCATACTGATGGAAGGTACCTCATTAAATAAATTTTAAAAGGAATTGGAATGTATTCAGTACAGATAATAGGTAGTTAATAAAGTTAATTTATGTTTTGGAGAAAGCATATAATGGTGATGTGGAGATTAGGAAGGAAAGGGTATAATTGTCAAGCATTCTGGAGAAATTGTGGAGATTTGAGTTATATCAATTATGAAAGTGGAACTACATTTCCCAGAATTCCCCTCCCTCTATGGTCCCAGGTTATGGTGGGGTGGCCACAATAGCAATTTGTGGGAGATTTCCAAGTGGGAAGGGAAGTAGTTCTTATGCTTGGTAGGTAGGGCTCCTGGTACCACTGTCCCTCACAGAAGTCATTTGCTAGCCTGCTCCCAGTGTTAGCCTTTGGCAATGGCCTGGCTTGCAGCTCCTCGAGGTCTAACCAGAGATTCTCTATCAGCTTCCCTGATAGAACAAGTTCTGAACAAGACTTCTGCCCAGCTGTGTGGTCAAAAGTGTTCCCTCCTGCATGTCCTTCCCACCATTGAGGATGGAGGCAGAGAAAGACAGATAGATGCAAGTTCCAGTCTGTCTTCCTATATTCCAGATTGTCCTTATGAATTTCATTGTCTTTTGTATTTGCTGTTTCTCTTCTACTTTTTCTTCCCAAATGCTGGCCCTGCTGACCTATATAGACATCCTCACCACCAGATCCAGAGGCAACAGCCTTCTCTAGACTTGTTCACAAACTTCTTTTCATGGCCCTTGGTTATTGACTCTCTACTGCCATCTTCTTCTGGCCCCCTACACCCCCAGCCTCACCCAAAGTTGTATAAAGTGAGAGTCCTTTACTTAATCCTTATTCACTATCACATAGAGTAGTTCTGCTTCCCCAGTCAAACCCTCGTGGATACAGACATTTGAATCCCTCTATTTTGAAATCATCATCATCCACTAGAAAGAAAATATGTTGCCTAATTAAAGAAATTATATCATACTATAGGACTTAAAAGGAGAATTTACGTATACGCATATTCACATGATATACTCTTCATTAAGAGGTGAGGCCTTTGCCTCACCCTGTTGAATTTGACCCTTTCCCTTTCCTCTCCATCTATGCTGCCATGGCTCTCTTTAAATGATGCTCCTCCTTTCTAACATGGTGCGACCCAAAACCTTCCATGAAAGTTCAAGAGCAAAAGTAAAGGGGACGCATTTTCCCCAGGCCCGCAGCACCACCTCGCCCCCGGAGAGAACAGGTGCAGGTGGAGTGCAGGTGAAGATTGCCACCAAGGGTCAGAATTTGTGGCAGAAGCTAGGTTGTGTAGCTAGATTCCATAGACTTTCAACCTATATTAACCGAATAGGTTCAACAATGAGAGCTGATGTAAAGCAGTGGTGAATGCCTCTCAAAGAAAGGGACTAGAAGAGTGTCAGAGGTTTCCAGTGTGGGCTTTCCTTACAGTACATGCAAACCTTGTTACTTTTTCTATATCCATTTGAGACCAATGCTGTGGAAGATGCAGGCTTTTCTTGGAGGTTGCTATCAAGTGCTTCTGAAATATGACCAAAAAATGCTTAAATTACTTTTATTTCAATCCCACTTTGTATACTAAGCCAAGAAACAATGCCTTATTCTATAACCCAATTTTAAAGAACTCTTAGCTATGTCATCCAAAACAATTAAGCCAGAAGACTTATATAATGTCCCAGGGACAGTATAACATAGTGATCACCTTGCTAGAGATATAAAACGCTCCACATATGATCCTACCATATAAAATTAAAGAGTACAAATACCCCTTTCCCATGTGGTTCCACAGAAGAACTCATACAGTTCCATACCAAATGCATACTGAAATATTTCACTCTTGACTTCTTTCTCTACTTAGTCTCAGCAAGATTTCATGGGATGCGGTAGATGGATAGGCCCTTCAGGGACTGTATTCTGGGACATCTCACACTCCGTGTTCCCTTAACATCTCTGAAGCTAGATTTCTTACATCTTAAGTCTTCATAGTCTCCTCCTTCTACACTTCTGAACAGGCATAAAGAATAAACCAATACAGTGCCAACAGCTAAATAGTATGATATTTAGTGCTGAAAATATATCAGTGACCATAAAATAATAATAATACAAAAAAACCCACCAAGAATCCTCAAACAAAAGCTGAGTACTCTAGGCTACCAGTTTGTCACGTTCACCAAGGATGAGGAGCACTTCCAGAGCTCAGTATATCTTGAAGCCCAGATTCACATTTTGTTTCCAACATTGGCAGAGATTTAGTGTCAGAGGAGAGTGAAAAGAGGCAGAGAAAATGGAGTAGAGAGAAAGAAAGGCTAGAGGTGTTAAGTTCTGTCGTGTTGGTCAATTTGCAACAGTTTCCCAGAATCTACCATCTGTGAACTTAAGACTCAATTACAATAAGTCTCCCATGGAGGTAATTGAGAAATGAAAATTCCCATACCAAGGAAGAAAAATCCTCAGTCTAACCAGATGTCTTCTCTTTAAGAGTTTGTGTCTTGTAACAGTTTAAAAATTCATAATGATTTCACGATCTTTCCCTAGAATTTTCTTGAGTGATCCATAGATATCGATACAGATATAGATATGGATTTTTAGAGAGAGTGAAAGAGAGAGAACACAAGAACTGGAAAGAGGAGCAGAGGGAGAAAGCAAGAGAATCTTAAGCAGGCTCCACACCCAGTGAGGAGCTCCATCTCATGATCTGAGCCAAAATCAAAGTCAGGTGTTTAACCAACTGAGCCACCCAGGTGCCTCTTGAGTGATCCATCTTACTCCATTTCTATTTGTTTTATCTACTTTTCTCTCCCTTTGGATGCCTTTCCATTCCTATTCATTCCCCTTTGCTTCTGGAATCCCAATCTTATCTTGTTTGGGATTTTCTCAGACTCAGCCTCAGATGTCATGAGGAAATTGCATATTAATAACAGATAACCTGTAGCAAGTTCATGGCCTTGTATTCCTCATGATGTCATCTATGGTTGAGAAATAATGAAGGAAATGTTTGGTTAGCAAAATGTTTCCATCTACCAGTGCATGGCACCAATAAAAAAGCTTGCTTTTCTCTCCCAAGTCCATTTGCTGAACTTTTTGGTGAATCTCTTACCTTTTCATGGATGCTGATGACCAGATATAGTGCTGTTCTTGCTATTTAAGTATACTGGCCTTGGAAATGAGTTATGGTTACCTAAGTTACTTTCTCATATCGTAGTCTCTTACCATTAACTCACCTCACTTTGCCGAATTATCTTAGATATTAGCTGTAGCTCTATGATTTAACAGTAGGACTATAAGTCACCAATCTCACTGTCACCTGCTTTGTGGAACTTCTTGCTCAAGTTCTCAAAACAGGTTATGCAGAGGACCCTTGGGACAGAAACGTACAGTATTGTTCACCATTGCATGTAGCTCTCCAACCTCCCAAACTCTACTGGGTCACTTTGCTCTTGGCCTAAGGTCTAGCTAGACTGCATGCATTCCTCACTTTTCATTGCCCAATTGAACTTTAAATGCAGAAAAGAGTAACCTTTCCCTAATCAGAAGGTCTAGATCCTGCTCACTGCATCAGTTCATTACCATCTTTGTGGGAGGCTGAGAAGGAAAATGTTCCCCCCTCCCTCCCCTAAAAGGGATTCTACAAGGAAGGCATTTAAAGCTCTTTGTTATGCAAAGTATGGCTCTTACAAATGGCACCTTGGGCTAATAGTTCTTGCTTTCTAGCTTATAATCATTCACTTATTCAACAGATATTTACTGAGCATCCCAGGTTTCCAAGACATAAGGGACATTGCAATAAATAAAATAGATACATTCCTTTTTCCTTGCAGTCTATAATCTGAATAGGATGGACATGGGACAAATACACAAGCAAAGACATAATTACAAATTGTGTTGGGTCTCTGAAGGAAAAGTGAAACTTGTGAATAGGAGTTCTAACAGTAACTTAATTCAGAAAAGGGAGGTGAAGGAGGATTCTCTGACAAAATGATGTTGTAGCTGAGGCAGAAGTGATGAATTTGATTTAGTTGGTCACAGTGTTGGGGATGGGTGGGTGTTGAGCTTTCCAGGCCAAAAAAAAAAAAAAAAAGTAGAATATGCAAAGGTCCTGCCACCACCTCTCAGAAGAGGGCAGGGGTGAGTGATATAGAAGTTAAAGTATATGGCTGAACTTTACTCTGAGAATTTAGCCATTTGTAATCCATTCGAGTCATGCCGAGATACCTCAATATTCCCTGATATCAAGTACACTTTTGCTTTTGCTGGCCTAACTTGGGAAGACATGGCAGTAAGGTAAAGAGATAAAACACACCTTAGTCACTTTCTGTCTTTCAGAACTTCAATAAACTCTCTGCTCTGTTGAGAGTCTTTCCTCCCATTTTTAAGGCTTTATCAAATACCACCAATTTCATGACAAGTTTGGTGCTGCTGGGCATGTTAGGTGGGCGGGGTGCATTGGGCCTGCTGTCTTTAGTTAGAAGTCATGAAATATCCTTTGAATTTGTTCATTTTTCTTTGCCTTAACCTAAGACATTTTTTACTTCTGCATTCATCTTCTTGCACATATTCTTTTCTCCCTTCTGTTCCTCACTGCCCTGAAGCTACAGTGATTTAAAAAAAAGTTTGACTCTGATGTGGTACTACTTAAAACCCACTGTCCAGCTTCAACCAGCACCATTCAACTTCTCAATTACTTTGTTTTAGTGATACTAGGTGGTTTTTCAGTTTCTGGAAGGAGCCATGTCCTCTGCAAACTTCGATCATCAGACTTGGACTTATCTCTGATGGGATTCTCCAGGAAGTATATAATGGGGGACACTGATCTCACTGGGTGGCCCAGGAAGAGCTTCCTTCAGCCAAGGATGCTTGAGATGAAACCTGAAGGGTTGTAAGGTTTAACGAGTTGAGGAAAGATTGGAAGTTTTGTACATGAAGTTTTGCATAGGAAGAATACTCACGTGATGCTTCCTTAAAACGTGTCTGGAGGTGTTAGGGGAGTGGCAGAGGTCATGCTAACGATATTAGTCTTTCATATTAAGGGCAATTAGAAGCCACAAAAGATAAACAAAACAAAACAAAAACCTAAAAAACATTTTCATTAGGATTGCTCCATTGTCCAGGATTTGTAGCTAGTGCCTAAACTCAGGGGCAAAAGTTGCTGTTTACTCACGTTCTAAGTTCAGAGATCTACCAGCTGATGGGTTCAGGCACCTCACCATATGGTCTACTGAAAGGTTTCAGTCTTAAAATAAGCCCGGCAACTAACCCAAGCAATATAGAAAAGAAATGGGAGTTTGCTGGCCTTTGGGAGCCCAGCATTGCTCGTGGAGAGAAGGAAGGGGAACTTCAGAGAATCATTTCCTTCTTTCTCTCTTTTTTTTTAAAAATATAATTTATTGTCAAGTTAGTTAACATACAGAATATATAACAGTGTGCTCTTGGCTTCAGAAACAAGTTCCCATGTTTCATCATTTACCTACAACACCCAGTGCTCATCCCAACAAGTGCCCTCCTCAATGCCCATCACCCATTTCCCCCCCTCCCCCCACCCCTCCATCAACCCTCAGTTTGTTCTCTGTATTTCAGAGTCTCTTATAGTTTGCCTCCTGCTCTGTTTGAAACTATTTTTTCTCCTTACCTTACCCCATGGACTTCTGTTAAGTTTAGAGAACCATTTCTAAGGAGGGGTAGAAGGAGGGTAGGGAGATGGAAGCCTGCCTAGAGAAAGAGACTGATGTTATCCCTAACTTTTCATTTGGAAAAACGTCAAACTCTCAAAGGTGTAAGAATTGTATAATGAACATCTATATAACTTTGACTTGGACTTAAGAGTTGTCAATACTTTGTCACTTTTGCTTTAGTTCTCTCTCTTGCTATAAATGTGTGTGTGTGTGTGTGTGTATTTATTTGTGAAGGATTAGAGAGCTAGCTGAGAGTTAGTAATGACTCTTCACTGTTAAATTCTTCAGTATGTATCTCCGAAGACTAAGGGCATTTGCCCTCATCACCAAAATACAAATATCACTCTCGGGAAATTTAATATCAGTGTAATACTTTTCTTTCAACATAGAGAAAGACCCAAAGGCTGACACTGGATTTCCAGTGAAAAAAACTGAATAGATTATAGGTGAACTTTGGGTTTTGCCTTGTGCTTTGTTATCCAAAATTTCTCAGTATTTGTTTTCCTTATTTAAATAAATACAAGTCACACAAGGATGTAGAAATACAGTATCCAATATTAGGAATGCAATGAAACTACCATCATCTTCTTGGTTGGTGTGAAAGGTTTGAAGTATCTCAAAAAGGCAGGCATTCAAACTCCTTTAAATTATGCACATGTTTGACCTGGGAAGGGCAATTCCAGCAATTCGTACAAATGCACTCCAAAGCTAGGCTCAGAGATTTTTCTCTATAGTGTTATATTTAGGCAACATATTGGGAACAACCTAAAAGCTAACCAATGACAGTTTGGTCAAGTAAACTATGATGCATGTGCACAATATAATACTATGAAATTCATTAATAATGTATGTTTTGTAAGAATTTTTAATGCTATGGTAAATAAAGCTTATATTAAGAGAAGAAAGGGTTGAAACCTTCGGAAAAATTTTCAGTGTAGGTATAATTCTGTATACACACACATACATACATATACTCTCATGAAGAAAAAAAAAATTGCAAGGAATGAACCATAATGTCCAACGTGGTTATTTCTGGTTGGTGGAATCTAAACCATTTTAATATCCTTGCTTATGCTTTCCTGAATTTTCCAAATTTTCTTCAGTGAATAGATATGCTACTGTTTCTGCATAAAGTTTTATTTTATTTATTTATTTTTTAAATGTTTATTCATTTTTAAGAGACAGAGAGTGAGTGGGAGAGGGGCAGACACAGAGGGAGACACAGAATCGGATGCAGACTCCAGGCTCTGAGTTGTCGGCACAGGGCCTGATCCGGGGCTTGAACTCATGAACCATAAGATCATGACTTGAGCCGAAGTCGGATCCTCAGCTGACTGAGCCACCTAGGTGCCCCTGAAGTTTTATTTTAAAGTAAATACAGTTACATTGTAGAAAATAAAATCAAAAGAAAGAAGGAAATTAAAATCTCCTGTAATCTTGAGCATTTAAAGTTGTAAATATTTTCTCTATATTTTATCATTCACATGTATGTGAATAACATGTGTGTATAGATAACATGTGTACATATTACATATGGACAAATGTGTCTATGTCATATTCATCAGTGATAGGGTTAAATTTGCATCAACGAAGTTTCAGAATCATCTTTTCATTAATGGAACATGAACCCTTAACTGGAAATAACAAGAAATATATGGAGAAGAAAAAGATAGGTAAATTGATCCCTGGGTATTAATTAGACTTGTGTAAACACAAAAATACTTAGGTAAAACTTATTTTAATTAAGATAATCCCCTGCACAGTTTTCTTTTTCATTAGTGACACATTGTGAGTAACTTTCCACTTCCTCCCATATTTATTTCCGAGCCTGCTCTATTCCATTGCATGGCTTACTCTGCTACAGCTGTATTTCTTATACAAATTGATCGGAGCTCATCAAAGTGTATTACTTATTAAAGAGGACACTGCAAACTACCCCTGGCCCTTAGTGGTGGTTAGAGATTTGAATCACTTGGAAGGTTTTCAAAAACATGGAAGCCTGGAGCTCAGCTCCAGGGATTTCATTCTGGTTGGTCTGGGATGAGGTCCAGGAATAAGTATTTTTAAAAAGCATCCTGAAGTATTTCTAATGGGCATTCAGGATTATGCACCACTGAGGAAGATGTGCCAGTTGGATGTAACATGGGAGAAAAGGGGCTCACAGGCAGAAGACTTCTAACTCAGCACAGAACGCTGTCTTGCAGTTTTTCTTCCCATGGCCATGATGTAACATGGATACAGTGACAAGAATAAATGTGCAGCGTGGGCCACTCTGAGCCACTTTCCCACGATGATCAGACACGAACCATTAGCTGGAAATAACAAGAAATGTATGAAGATGCAAATGATAAGTAAATTGATCTGTGGCTATTAATTAGACATACCAAGCACCGTGGAGTCATTTGACAGATGCCAATTAGTAAACAGGTGGCAAAATGTGTCAAGTGAAGGTCAGCCAACAGGAGTACAGTCTCGCTTTTCCTGAAGCAGCTGTCGGAGGCTTTCTCTAGCAAGCCCTCTAGGAAGCTGGACACTCCGTTTGCTTAATCGTCAACTTTTTGGGAAGAGTGTTCCTTTCTCAGTAGGGTAGGATATTCAACTAATATATAGCACATTATATCCATTCTCAGATGCGCATTGTAATATTTTAACATCTGTGAAATTTGACTACATCTTACCATTGAAATGGTAAAAATATGGTTGCTGTTTAATTGGCAGCATTATTTTCCTTCTTACTGGTACCTAGAATAGTGGAGCATCTTGAAACCAACAGTGCAGTGAAATATGGTCTATTTTATTTTATTTTGTTTTGTTTTATTTTATTTTATTGTTTATTTTTGAGAGAGAGAGAGAGAGATTTAGAGTCAGAGAGAGAGAGAGAGGCAGAATCTGAAGCAGGCTCCAGGCTTTGAGCTGTCAGCACAGAGCCGGAGGTGAGGCTCGAACCCATGAACTGTGAGATCATGACCTGAGCTGAAGTCAGACACTTAACCAACTGGGCCACCCAGGCGCCCCATGAAATCAGGTCTATTTTAAAGTCTTCACAATTGGACACTTTCCTAACATCTTTAACACTATCTTCCTGGGATAAGCCTCCGTCATCTTTTGTCTACATTTTTGCAATCACCTCCCAGCTTGTCATTCTACTTCCACTCTTTGTCCCTCTTCAATCCGTTCCTAACACAGTGACCAAAGTGTTTCTGTTAAAACAGAAGCCTGCCTCTCCCTCGGGACCCGGCTTCCCCTGCAGCCTTCCCAAGGGTGGTTCTTTTCTCTCCCACTCATCACACTCTTGTAGGCGGGCAAGGGTACTTCCTGGGGCTGATCAGTGATCTTCAGCAAAGGTGTTCACTTCTTGTTCACTGACACTCTCCCCAAAGTTCGACTATTATAATTCTTAGTGTTTTATTTTTACATATACGCGTGGAAGATCCTTCCAGTTCCCTGGCTTGGTGGTTTTGTGACCTCTTCTTTAGTAAGCTTGTCTTTTTCTCCACTGGAGCTTTCTCTTTCATGGTAAACCTTGATTTTGCCTTGAAATTGTGTCTCCTCCAAAATGTCAGTTGAGCTCTCCCACCACCTTTCTTGATCATCTCTTCCAGTACCTGACTTCTGTAACTTCAGTCTCCACGTGGTCCTTCAATCCACAGATGTTGCCATCTTTCCGTTCTTTATCACCCCTTTCTCGTCTTCCTCCCTCTTGTGACCTAAGCTTCAATTCTATGGTCAATCATTTTAGTCATTTCCTTGCACACCTCCACAAGTCTCTTGACTCACCTTTCCATTCGTCATGCTGTTTGGTGCAACCACGGATCAATCTCCCCCCGGACCTGGATCCATGACAGAAAATAGACTTGGTAAACATACAACATTGCTGACTGCTCTCTCTTTACCCTGATGGGCAATAATCTCAAGTGGATCTTTAAAGCTGCCAGGTGATTACATCATATTTTCCAGACGTATTTCTTTTCTGCTTCCCTGGATGGCTATTTCTTATTTTCCTCTTCCCCTGAAACCTCTAACATTTTCTTCCCAGCCCTGCTTAGCTGCAATACTAGGAAAAGTGAATACATCTGAACGAGTTTCCACAGACTCTTGCTGACATGGAAAAATCTGTTATATGGTGGCTGCCAGGACTAATAAAGGAATTCCAGTCCTTGACTGAAGACTCCTATCCCGGGTTTTCCTTCCCACCCTGCTTACCCTGGGAACAGACTATAAATTGTTGCCTCTGCTGCTGCTCTGAGCTCAGACCTCTGGAGAATGATCTCCTCTGAGCCCACCCGTGTAAAATAAACCTGACTTCCAAGATATCCAAGTGGCGCTTGGTTCTTCTGCCAGGTGATCCAGACCACATTCCATCACACTGCTATCATTATCTGACAGCTACTTGTGTTGGAGGGTCTTTCTAGTCTAACTTTTTTGTGTCACTTTGGATGAACTATCTATGTTCCCAGCTGTAGCCAGACTTTCTTCCCATGCACAGGTCCCATTCTCTCTCACTTCTGTTCCTCTGGTAAATTGCCCATCTCTCTCCTGCATCATTAGCTTACCCTTCTCTTCTGGGTCGTTCCCATAAGTGGAGCATCATGCTATTATTTCTCTCCACCGACAAACATGTCAGCAAGCCAAACAAGCTTTTTGACCTTATCATCCGATTTCTTTCTCTTTCTATGTGTAGCAAAGCTCCAGAAAGAGTCGTCTCCTCCTGTCGTCTACTTTTTCTTCAGTACCCTCTTGAACCCACACCAAACCGGTGGTCACTCCCATCCTTCGCTCTAAACACTCTTATCATTAGATGACCTACACTATTTATGAGCTCCAATTGCATGTGCACAACCCAGTGTCACTTCTCCATTTCTTCCCATAGATAGATCTCCTCCCAGACACTTCCTTCTCTTGGTCTCCAGAATTCTACTTTTCCTGTTTTGCTTCCACGTCACCAGCTGCTCCTTCTCAGTCTCCTTTGCTGAGTCTCATTTCCCTAAACCCTGAATACTGTCCCTGGGGGCTCAGTTGAAGGATCTGGTCTTCTTCTTCTTCTTCTTCTTCTTCCTCTTCTTCTTCTTCTTCTTCTTCTTCTTCTTCTTTATACATGAAATCCCCAGATGATCATATGTCTCTAAATATACCAAATGCTGATGACTCCCCACATTATATCTCTAGCTCAAACCTCTTCCCTGGACTCCAGACTTGGATGTCCAGCTTATTACTTAATATCTCTATTGGGATGTCTAGTAGGCATCACAGAGTGAACAGATCCACAATGGAACTCTAGCTCTTACTCCCGGTGCTACCTGCTACTCTCCTCTGGAAAAAATATGCATTTAAAAGAGTCCTGCACTTTATCTGGTAGAACAGGGAAGAAATGCAATGTCTTACTCAGGTAAAAACACTATGCTACTCACATCAGAGGAAGAGAAAATTTTTAACTTTAATTAATGCCGTGGGTGGATTTATAAATTTGGAGTTGTAGCAGTTCCATCAAATAAGGAAGCATATTTTTACCTCCTCTAAACATCTGTGGGTTTAAAAATTCCATTTTAACGGGGGTCTTAGAAAAAATAGGATTTTTCTGTACTTGCTTTATCAGCTTTCTGTCTTACAGGCTTAGATTTTTATTTGCAAGATGATTTATGCTACTTAACAAGTTATTTCTTTTAATTTAGGTGTTTTGGCCGTTTTTCAATCCTTCATATAATCCCAAGCAGTGCAAACTCCCCCTCTACTTGCCTTCCCAACTCAAAATGAAAAATAATGTGGGGAGGAAGAGGGCTCAGTCTGTGAAAGGTTCAGTTCTTATTTACACAAAATTAAAAACATGAGTAAAAAACATTTTTAATATATGAAGTTTCCTGGAAAACGCTCAGGAAAAATTTATGGAATGTAAATAGTGTAGGTCACCTAATGGGTATAAATTGTTCTGAGATTAAGTCAAAGCAAAGGCACCTCTGTCAAGGTCAGCACTCCACCTCTTCTCCTCTTGCTTACTCAAGGATAGTAAATACTTTAATAATTTTTCCTCTCTTGTATCAATATTTTTTCCTCATTAGATTTTTGTCATCATCACATAACATGCTGTATTTCTTTCCAACTTAAAATGAAAAACAAAACTCCCTTTACCCCTTTGCCTGTTCTGTTACTATTCCATCTCTCTGTTCTGAATAGAAAACTTCTTTGAAGGTATTGTCTGTATACCTACCATTCTTACTTACACCCACTAGTGTTAAGTATTAGGTATTACACTATTAGTATTAGGTTTGGGTGTATGTAGTAGAAGACAGAACATAAAAGAACATTTAAAAGATGGCAGTTATTTTTTTCCACAAAAAATAAGGTCAGATTTAGTCTGGTCAGGTTTGATATGGTGACTTCCATGGACAGATGTGACACATCCTTCTACTCTACCACCTACATATGCTTGGTTGCTTCCAAAGCCCCACATGACCCACAAAGGCTGCTGGTGCTCCAGCCATCACTTTGGGTTTTAGTACTTAGAAGGTATGAACAAAGGAAGGTGTGGCAGATGTTACTATTTGTACCCAGTTTTTCTTAACTCCTCTTCCTTGCCATGGTTTAAAGTTGGTGGAGAGTAACCTTCTTCATTGACTTTGGGCCCAATCATGTAAATTTTTTGGCCAAAGGGTGGAAGTGACCTTGTGGGTTCTGAGCATTAGGAAGCATTAGGAGGTATAGCAAATTTCTACAAGACTTCTTAGAGTTCCCACCCGTGCCAGGGGAACAGCATATTTCTCTGTCAGCCCGGAATGGAAGCAGCTCTGAACCTGATCCAAAGTCTGGAGGGCAGCCTCATTTTGCCAAATCCAATGAGCTCACCTCAGAGCAGCCATACTACTAATCCAGAAGCATGAAATTGAATGTATGTTATAGGTCATTGACATATTTTGGGGATTGTTTCGTAAAAATATTACAGTGAAAATTAGACTAGTACTGAAGGGCAAAGGGTGCTTCCTGGCTCAATCAACTCCTTTTTCAGCTGGCCTCCCAGAAATCCCCGCCCCCCCCCCAACACTTCTACTTACCTGTCATATATGGTCACGCTTGGATGAAAGGGATTTAGAAAGTACAGCTAGGTACATTTTACCCCAAATAAAACCAGAGTTCTTGTTCCTGAGAAAAAAACAGTGCACAGCTTTTGGGTGGAAACCAGTAGCTATTTCCACAGGAATCCAATCAGGCTTTTTCTCTAGCCCTCCAAAGAAGCAGCTCTCCACAAGTTAGCCCCAATTACGGCCCCTCAGTAGACTTTGTCATAGTCCACTCCTTGGAATGCTTTCCTACTTTACTTCTGAGATAGCTCTTGGTCTTTTCCTCCCTCCTTGGCCATACCTTTTCTGCTTCCTTTACATGTTCATCCTTTCCCCTGAGCTCTCAACATTGCTTTGAGCTCAGCCCTCAGCTTACTTTATTGGACAGCCATTTTTGTTCTCTCATTGATCTTATCCAGTTCCAAGATCTCAAATAACATCTATATATACTGATAGCTCCCAAAGTCATTTCTTCAGTTCAGACTTCTCTCAAAACTTCAGATTTGCATATCCAACTGTGTCCTTAGTCTTGCCACCAGATGTCTGATAGGTGTGTCCCATATGACCCAAACAACACTATTTTCCATCCTCGCTGACCTAAAGTCGCTCCTTCTACAGCTTCCCTGTGATAATTCCAAGACTTCTAGAAGCTCGGGCTAAAACATGATTTCTGTCTTTCTTTCAGACCCCATTTCCAAACCATCAGCAAATAAGTACCAACTATCTTTATAAATAAATCATGCTATATTCAGTGAAAAGAGATGAATTCACTGTGCCTGTGAACAACATGGAGTAATCTTACAGATATAATATTAAGTGAAACATGCCAGTCATAAAAGTATATATTTTATATTATTCCATTTGTATGTAGTGCATAAACAGACAAACCTAGAGTGAGAGAGGCTGGAATAGTAGTTATCTCTGGGGAAAATATTGACAGGGAAGGGAGAGGAGGGATTCTGGGCGGTTATGTCAGTATACACAAATTTGAAAGTTAATCAGATGATCCAATTAAGACTTGCACATTTTAATGTATGTAAATTATATTTCAACAAAAAAGAAATATTATTATTGGTTATTAGCACCAATAACTCACATTGCTTATTAGTACCAGTAATTCACAAACTGTGGATTTATTATGATGTATATGATGAAAAAAAAGAATTGGGAATATATTTTGCGATTTGTGTTTATAATAAGAACTATATATTTGTTCTTCATCCCTGCTTTGGGCACAGAGGTAAATCCTCAGATTCCTTTAATCAAACTGAGAGCAATAAAGGTATTGTTTGCTCTGTTTATGTTAATGAGGTGACTTTTGGAACCCACCTGAGAATGGGGGCTGGTTGCCCTGAGAACCCACCTTATAATTAGAGGGTTAGAACTTTCAATCTCACACCCTGACCTTGAAGAGGGGAGCCAGCCTGGAGATTTGTTCCATCACTAATGGCCAACGATTTAATCAGCCATGCCTATGTGAAACCCACACCTCCATAAAAACCCAAAAGGATGGGGTTTGGAGAGCTTCCAGATTAGTGAACTAGAACACTTCCATGTGCCACCATGTGGGGCTCCAGGCTCCATGGAGACAGAAGCTCTTTTGTTTAGGACCTTCCCCTATGTATCTGTTTCTCTGGCTGTTAATTAGTATCCTTTAATATCCTTTGTAATAAATCGGTAATACAGTGAATAAGTGGGTTTCCAGACTCCTGTGAGCTGTCCTAGTGAATTAATCAAACCGAAGGAATGGGTCATGGGAACCTCTGATTTACAGTCAGTCAGTCTGTATCAGCACGGATAACAACCTGGGCTTGTGATTGGCTTCTGAAGTGGAGGGTGGTCCTGCGGGCCTGAGCCATTTGCTTGTGGAATCTGATGTTACCTCTGGATAGACAGTGTCAGAGTTGTGTGGAGTTCTCAGACACCCAGTTTGTGTTTGAATTGCTTGTTGGTGTGTGGAAACCTTTAAACACACACACACACACACACACACACACACACACACACACATACACGCGTGCGCGCACACACGCACAAGCACAGGCACACACTGCAGTTGGGTCCAGGAACCCAAAAAGACATTTGAAGATATGTCTATCTCCACAGAGTAGCTTTACAGAATTGGTCACATAATACGTCCTGGTCCAACCCACTGCAATGTCTTAACTAGACTGCCAAAATAGCCTTTTAGTATCCCTACTTTCCCCTTCAACTCCCCTTTGGTTATTTCCACAGCACTAAGATTATCTCTTTCAAATCCAAGTCAGGCCATATTAGTCCACTGCTGAAAACTCTCTAAAGATTTCCTGTTGTATTCAGAGTAAAAGCCAAAAGCCACATGGCTGTACCCTCCCTTTCTTAATGTTCTTCAAAAGTCATCTAAAGAGTGGAGACTTCCTTGACCATCCTATATAAATAGTGTTCTATCACCTTCCTGACACTTTCCAACCCTTTAACTGTTTTTACTTTGTAACTCAAATCACCTTCTTATAGAGTCTCTTTTTAGAGGTTTATTTCATTTATTTTTGTCTCCCTCTTTCCCACTGGGGTATGATGTGAGGTCCTTGGTCCCTCCCCCTGAATCTGGAGGGGCTTTCTGACTGCTTGTCCAATCACATATGGTGGTTGTGATGACTGGCCGCAGTTCCTGGCCCAGGCCTCAAGAGACTGGAGGCTTTCTCTTTCTATCTTTTGGAACATACCCTTGGGGATCTGTGGGTAACTATATAAGAAGTCCAACTACTTTGAGACCTCCATGTTGGAAAGGTTATGTGTAGTTACTCCAGAGGACCATCCCAGTGGAGCCTAGCCTTTTAGCTATGCCAGAAATGAGTGAGGCCATCTTGAGCCCTCTAGACAAGCCATCTTCCATCTGGATAACACCAAGTGACCTCAGTCTATCTCACAATGTCGTTCACATCAGAAGAATTGTCCAGCTGAGTCCTGTTCGAATGAGCGAGCCAGTAATCATGAGATAAAATGGATGAAACGTTCAGTCTCAACATATTGGGATAGATTGTTAAGCTGCAATAGCTAATCAGAAGTTCTCTGTGTGTCGGGGGATACCAGCCAGCAGGTTTTCTTTCAGGGTGTATGTACAGGGAGCACATAGGCAGGCTTCCTTCTCCCCTCAGTGACAAAATCCACAGGGCTTCACCCTGTGGCACCAACACCCACATCCACAGCATGGGCTCTCTCTAGGCAGATCATATAATTTCATTAGAGAAGAGATTTTAGACTTCAGTGTGGGGGTGGATATTAACTCTTGCCAGTCTCTCTATGGGTAAGGGGTATGGGACATCTGTCCCAGGTGTCCCATACACACTCTTATATTTATTTCAATCACTGGTTGGAGACTTTGAGGTGTGGCCAGTGGAATAGCCCCTGAGTTCCTATGGCCTTTTCTTTAAAAAAGATTTTTTAAAATGTTTACTTATTTTCAAGACAGAGAAACAGAGCACAAGCAGGGGAGGGGCAGAGAGAGAGGGAGACACAGAATCTGAAACAGATTCCAGGCTCTGAGCCATCAGCGCAGACCCCAACATGGGGCCCCAACCCATAAACCATGAGATCATGACCTGAGCACAAGTTGGATACTTAACCTACTGAGCCACCCAGGCTCCTCTCCTATGGCCTTTTCTTTGTGTCCAGGATGGCGGCTTCCTACAGTCTGTTGATACACTCCTGTCCCCATTCTGGCCTGTAGAAATTCATCAAAATGTCTGAGTCAATTCATGGGTTCCATTTTTTTCCTTTCTTTTCCTTCTTCTTTTCCCCCTCCTGCTGCTGCTGCTGCTGCTGCTGCTGCTGCTGCTGCTGCTGCTTCTTCTTCATCTTCTTCTTCTTCTCAGAGCAGGAACAGGTTTATGCCTTTCTGTACATCTTTGCTCATTTCAGTGGGGTTTGGGAGTGATGGGAAGGAAACATTTGTGCTTTGTTTTCTCTCTGAAACCCAAACATATATTTCTATATTAGAACATATATGGCAGGAATTCCTCAAAGGAAAGGATCTTTAAAGAAAGTGCAAGTGTTTGAGGAAACGCTGAGTTCTGGCTGCTCAAATGTCACCTCATTTGCCACTTGTTCAGATGTGCCCTCAGAGCTGGCTGGGTCCAGCTAGTCAGGAAATACAAACTTATTTTCACTGCCTACTGGGGCCTGCTCAGTTCAAAGCTGCCTGGTCTCAGACAGGGGGCAGGGAGGTCACTCTCCCCAAACTAAGTCCCCTAAGAAGCTTCCTTTTCATTCTGGGCAGTGAACTCGCCCCATAGAACTGAACTTCATGGCATGAAAGTCTAGGTGAAGCATATGTACATTTTATTTATTCTCAGATTCTATTCTTTAATTAACTGAATTGCACACATTAGTACTGTATAATTTAGAATAGCAAATATACTTTTATTGCCCAGCCAACTAAAATGTTCATCAAGCATTTTTAGTGATGTGAGAAAATGCTTATGATAAAATGTTGAGAGCAAAAGGGAGAAAGAAAGCATAATTCAAAAGGTGAGTTAGCCTAGAACTTCAAAGCTGTGCAAAAGCCATCATTAGGAGCGTGTGTGAGAACATGAATTTTATTTGTTTAAAATAATTGTGGGTATTTTTTATTAAAATTATGCATAAGCTAAATAAAATTATTTTTTAAAAAAACAAGGTACATCTGACAGAATACAGGACTTTTCTAAATCTGGCATAAAATGGATAATGTTCTGTGTTTGGGGCTATGGCTTGCTAATAATTCAGACTGACCATCCACTGAAAACAACTAGAAACCCAGCCTAAAAGATATTAGAAAACATTTCAAAAGCATCTAAAAGTGACAAGATTTGTAAGGGACTGCCAAGTCCAAGTCTCACTGAAGGCCGCGATGCTGGGTGGTCAGCAAAGCACCAAAGTTCCTTGCTGTGTCTCTGTGTCTTTTGCTGAATTTGGCAAATGATGGTTTTTGGAACTTGCTGAGTGAGAGGGAGAGAGGTCCAGTGGCCACCCCTGTTGGAGAGTCTAAGAGGGGACCCTTTCCCCAGAAGCTAGGACTCCAGAGCACCACAGTTTTAGGATGAATGAGCCAGAAAAAAGTCACCCCCTGCTCCCAGGGGACTACAGAACCTGTCTTGGCTTCCAGCTGCAAAGATGTTAAACTACACTAAAATAAAATAAAATAAAATAAAATAAAATAAAATAAAATAAAATAAAATAAAATAATAAAATAAAATAGACAACCCCCTCCCCCCGTCCATCCCCAAGGAATTGTCACTACCTGCCTGCTTCTGCTGGGCTTCCTGGTTCTAACTCTTACTTCCCCTGGGCACAGGGTGGGTCCAGGTTTTGTGGGGATTAATGTTTTTACATTTTGGGGCAGGTTGTTCATTGGGTGAAAAAAAAGACAATTAAAATACATAATTAGGTAAAACAATGAGTACTCATTTGGAAGAGAAAATGAGTTGCAGCAAATTCCAAATTTAAAAAGCTGACACATGTCATACACATCATAACATTTTAGAAAAATAAGATTTTTTAAAAAATTTATTCAACTGGCCTCAGTAGAACCATTTTTCCCCCCACATTTTTTTTTTTAATATTTTTATTTATTACTAGGAGAGAGAGAGAGAGACAGCGTGAGCAGGGGAGGGTCAGAGAGAGGGAGATACAGACTCTGAAACAGGCCCCAGGCTCTGAGCTGGCAGTCAGCACAGAGCCCGACGCGGGGCTCGAATCCACAAACTGCGAGATCATGACCTAAGCGAAAGTCGGACGCCCAACCGACTAAGCCACCCAGGCGCCCCTCCCCCCACATTTTTTAGCTGCTTGGATAGTCTCTTTTTATGACAATGATTTTATAGAGAGGACGTAAATATGATTTAGCCTGGAC
Source organism: Hyaena hyaena (assembly GCF_003009895.1). NCBI lineage: Eukaryota > Metazoa > Chordata > Mammalia > Carnivora > Hyaenidae > Hyaena > Hyaena hyaena. Next base: position 1,323 of record NW_024080809.1, on the reverse strand, counting down.
TTTAGCACTGGTGATAGAAATTTATTTTAGTATTGATGGCTTGGGAAAACTTCTTTAGCTCTTCCTACCTCATTACTGGGCACGTCATGTACCTTTTAAGGATTGTTATCGAATTTGGGACATTTTGGGACATCTCCCAAGTTGCTTGTTTGTTTTTTAATACCTAAGCTATAAAATCTCAGAGGATTTTAAATTTTCTTTGGCAGTGACTAATCTTCCGTACTTCTTAAATTAATGGCCCATTAACCGGTTATTGTTGATGTTGGATTGTAGTGGCATATTATTAGATTTATGTGATCTTAGTTGATGTCAGTATTTTGTATCAAATTGGTAAGAAATTTAAATCTTTTAATATGGATTCAAATATCTCACTTTTTCATCCATTTCATTTTCAAGCTATCCAAGCTATCCATTCCTCACTTTTATCTGAAATATATGTCTTTCTCTTAATCATTTAGTGCTCTTGGTATAATGTAAAACATTTCTTGCTAGTCCTTGCTTCTTGATGTATAATTTAAGAGTCATTTTGGTTGATACCTTCATTCATTTTGATCACCTTTGTTGCATATTTCATTAATACTTTATCACAGTTTCCTTTCATTTCCTTTTAAATAACTAAAGCTGACACGAAGTACCCATTATTGGGCTCTAACACAGGGTCCTTTATCACTTGTTTCATTGGAACATTCCAAAATGTTTCCCCAAATTGTGGTTTAAATGGCATATTTGGACTTTCTCAGCATTTTGAACAAACTCTTTGGCATCTCATTTGCACTGGGGTTTTCCTGCTGAATCCTGGAAATACATCTAGTCAAATCCTTAAAATGGTACTCTTTTTCTGCAAGATGGAACAATCTTATAATGGGCAAGGCATCTCATTACAGTTTTTAGATTATTTAAAGGAAGTGCCACCTTGGCATGCATATTTAAAATATTCCACATAAAAGATAATCTGAAAAGAAAAAACAACTGGGGAAGCAGCTTCATTGGACAAGACTAGAAGAATGAGTTGCTCATGGACATATGAAGGGGTTTCAGCCCTGTGGCCTGTGCTATGGTGTATTTGCCTGTGATTATTAGTCTATAGAAGGTTATACTGTGTAGAACTTGTTTGAAGTTGTCAAATAAGAAGATAGAAGCTTTTCAATAAATGGAAAAGTTAGAAACTATGCTCAGAGTTTGTTTGCTTGTTTGTTGCTATGCCGTTTGTACTTAAATAATTTTTTTTTTGTAAGACCCATGAAAACTTTATTATTCCTATTATTATGCCAACATACAAAATCAACTTTAAAACTTGGCCTTCCTTGACCTGACCACACTCTC